>NC_061094.1:63237572-63299510 GCF_015104395.2 Macrobrachium nipponense
TATCTTATTTACTGGTATATTTACGCTTTTGTGGGTATTTATATAATTTGTTTTATTATATAAAAACCTTTCACTTATTATCTCCAAGTGTTGAAAGCAGAGTGTTTGTGGTGATATATGCTGTTTTTAACAAAGCTTTTTAGGATTTGAAAAAATCCGTTTTAGGATTTCGGACTTAAAATCGATTTTAGACTCAGAAGCTAAAACTTACGAAGATGTTTTTTCACTGAACACAACAGAATTGCTGAATCAGATAATATTTCGTATTGAGAGCAATGAAAACTTACGTCATTCGCGTTGCCTTATTAAATACTACAGCAATCCCCTTAGGAGGGTAGTGTCATCGGTGCACCTCACGTGCTACACTGTAGGCAATACTGAAGGTTCTTTGCAGCGTCCCTTTGGCCCCTGGCTGCAACCCCTTTCATTCCTTTTACTGTACCTCCGTTCATATACTCTTTCTTCCATCTTACTTTCCACTCACTGATAAAGAGTTGTTTCTTTACTCTCAATTTCACCTCTCAGAGCTGAATGACCTCATAGGTCTCTGCCACTGGACTTAGGTCTTTATTTTATATTGAAATTCCAATACAGAAGTAATTCAGTATAAGGATAAAACGCCAAAAAAAATAGAAAAAATATAAACTATTAGAAAAAAATGATAGGTTAGCGACCTTGTCTTTTTGACACGTCAAATCACCTATGTTAGGGGTTTCTTAACCTTTTCCACTTACGTCCTATTTGTTGATAATGTAACTTAATATACTTAGCTTAAAACATACCCTACTTATGGATAGCTACGAAAAGAACATACGAGAAAATCAAAAGCAATTATAGTTTTATATAGTTATTTGTTTACAAAATGTGCCATGTATATCTTACCCCCTCCCCCCCTTTTTTGACAAAACTACACAAACTGAAAACCCTTACCTGTTGACAGCTGGCGCACTCTATCTGCAAACATGTCATAAACATGTCATTAGGCTATTAAGCTCACATAAATACAAAAATATACTATTTATTACCAAAAGCAGATGAACATAAAATAGAGCAAAATGATTAATAAGTCATGGTGATAAAAACCCAAGTCTGCCCCACAAAGAAAACTATTAAGTTATCATTCCACTCTCCTGGCTAAGTATTCACTCCCAGGCCCAGAATGTCAATTGTTACATTGTATTGGTCATCTTAGAGAATCCGGTCTCTAATATCATGGAATAGAACCCATCTGTAATAAAGATACATAACATAATATTAAGTAAAGAGATACACTTCACACTTATCTCTTTTCAAAGGCAATATTAAGTAAAGAGATACATTTCACACTTCTCTCTTTTCAAAGGCAACTGTTTCCAAGCCATTTAAAATATGTGGCATACCTTTGAGATGGGGTTTTCTCCCGACACCTGGCGTTTCCTGAACCGTCCTCTTTCCTATCACAAAAGGAATGTGTCTTTCCCCCAAGTGCCTCGGTCGGTTAGACCTGTGACATCCGTACAAATGAATGTATATACTCAACACACCCCAAACTGCCCCTGGCAACAGTATGGACAGCCTCCATATTAAAAATGTATATGCATCAGATTCCTTCATTCAAGAAGGCTGCCTCTACAGCTCACTCTGTCTCCAAGCAAGACACGATATGTAATTCACTAACACATCAATTCACACTCGTAAGATGGCTCAGCAACCTATGTCCTTTGTGCACTCCTGTTGCACACCACATAAGCAACTAATGCCCAATGTATCAATTTGCCACATGATTTAAGTCTACCTCCGTTGCTGGAGCCCTTTTGCCTCACCAAATGCAAAGAAGTTTAAGAACTCCTAGCGCACAAATTGTGATCAGTATAACACCTTGCATGATCACTATTATTGGAATTGTGTAACGTTTATTGATGAAAAGCTCATCCTCGTCACTAGGAAAAGTAGAACTCGACGAATAGTTGTAGATGCTAGTCGAGTACGTAAACCAACTCGAAACAACTCAGCATGCGCCATTATTCAGCATCTGCGACCCTAGTGAGTGTATCCAACACCCCCTTATTGCAAAACTGTAGATTCAGCGTTTTCTACTAAAGGAAACATAGTCACCACCTTGTTGTCAAGGAAATATTCCGTGACTTCCATGCAAGTGCTACTCGCACTCGCCTCATCGAAGATTGTAGACTCCTGATTTATCCCAGAACGTATCCTGAGATGATATACCGAAGACATCTCATCCGTTGCAAAGGCAGTCCATAGAATCTCCATTCATGTGTAGACTCGACTCGACCTCTGGTACTGTAGAACGAACTCGTTTCCATCGCCACCATCACGTAAAGTTGGGAATTCTCTAAAGTCATTGTGTGTGCATATTTAAAAGTGTCATGTTAAATTAAGTTATTTCATTATTTATAAATAAATTCGGCCTTCGGCAGGAGTAATTGCTAACTGCCCTTTTCATAAGTGTGCTGCGATAACCTGCGCCCCTCCGCCTTCGTTAATTAGTGAATGGCCATTAACTCTTGTTTATTTTTTTTTTCTCTTCGAGTGTTTGGGTTTGAGTTGAGAACCGTGAACGAGATTGCTGCAGCCTGGGACGAGGAGTTCGGACCCTACCTTGATCTCAGACGTAGATCCTAATTTAGCAGCCGTTGATGGACGCCTTTTCTTTTTCTCCATAAGTAATTGTACCTTGGAGGATTGTTTCGCTGGTGTCTTTGAGCCACCTGCGGTAAATTGTACACTTCTTTGGATCACGGCCCAACGTATGCAGGGGTATTATCACCTGCGATAGCCACCTCGCTTGTTACGTCCTGCAAGTGTATGTGTCACTTGCGACCTTCGCTTTGCGTCATTTTCCCCGCCTGAGGATCCCGCGGGAAGACGGTGCTGTCGTTCCGTCCCGGCATGTTGGAGGTACTATAGCCGTGATCAAAAGAGCGTCATCACATCTGCTAAGCTGCTCGTCTGGGGACCAAGGGTCCGTTAGGAGGAACGTAGGGAGTCATTACCCAGGTAAAGTTACGATCTTTTCATTATCGTTATGGATATGCTCAGTCCGTTTACCTGGTGTTAATGATACTCCCTCTGATGCTGATGAACGTTCAACCCCTCTCTGTTGTCTAATCCATATATGGATAAGTATTGATACAAGTTATCTCACGGATAGTAGTGCAGTGTGGAGATATATATATATGTATCTATATATGACCCTCAACATAATTCTTTTATGAACGTGTAGTTTAATTATTCATGCATGTGGTTTAATGTGTTAGGCGCATTTGTATGCAGCAATGTGTTACTTTTATTATTTTGTTATTGGGTTTAGTCTTTAACATTTGTGTGTAGGCAGGTAATTTTAAGGTTTTTCTGCCTTTTCATTTCTCCTGACTTCCTTCTGCCTATCTATTTAGTAATAGGATAAATGGTTTGTTGATTTTATGGGCCCGCTTAATATATGAGGCCATTCTTTTGATCCGTTTAGTTTTTCTATGTTAGGGTTTAGATTATTAGCTGTAGGTCAACCTTGGGTATTTAGAGGACTCGGTATATTAGTCCTCCAAGTTATTTTGTAGTCTGTTGGAGTTCATCTTCGTAGCTTTAGGTTACTCCTGATACCAGGTTGAATTTATTTAAGTGAAGTGTAATAAATGTTGTTAGATTTTTTCCAGTGTTTTTGTTCTGTCTTCCCTCAATTCACCGAGTTACATAAATAATATACTGCCTACGATCCTTTAAAAAATTAAAATCTAAAGAACCTGAACTACAGCCTACACAGGTCGTAACAAGTGGCGACCGTGACAGGATCGTACGCAGGTGTACTCGGTGTTTGAGGAAGCAGTTCAGCTCTGGAGGGGTGTAGACAGTATTTATTGTTGATATTTGATTTTTGGGTCTAGTTGCTTTCCTTCCCCTTAGTATATAATTTTTCATTAAAATGGAGGACTTTACTTTGACCCGTCAGAATTCTTGGGTTCGGCTGACTGTTTAAAATATTTAGGAGTTTTGACAAGGGCTTATTTGGTACGGTGTGCCCGGTGGTTGGAGATCCCTCATAAGTCCTCTGACACTCGGGCCAATTTGTTAAACTGGTTAAGGAAAAAGTATGTCCCTAGGTTTGGCTGAGGGCAATGAGGTAGCTAGAGGCCTAGCCAGTGATTTTGAGAGTGGCACTGATCTTGAGTCGGACCAAGAGGGGTCCATAGTCGATGATGTAAGCGTAAATCCTGGTTTGTCCCTGTTCGCTGACCCCCCTGCAGTAAAGGTTATGTATCAAGGTCCGGCCAATTTTCCTACTCCGGCCAGGACTCTTACAAATGTTAATATATCAACTAATCCTTTTTTAGCTGAAGAGGCTGTACCCAACCATGTAGCACCTCCACTCCTGTATTGGCCCAAGGGCAGGAGGAATTCAATATAATTTGTAAGAGGAGTTGAGTTATTGAATTGCAGTTTGAGGAGGACGAGAGGGTCCGGAAACATGAGATTGAGTTGGTCAAGCTTAAGCTTGAGGTTGGCCAAGGTGCAAGGGTCCCCTAATCATTTTAGCTCTCCCTATAGCTCATCATCAGACAAATTTAATATTTCAGCTGCTCTAAAGTTAGTTCCAATTTTTGATGAGGGGAGGGGAGCGTACCAGAATTTTTTAAAGCTTTGAGAGAGTTGCCACCCGGTTGTCTTGGCCCACAGAAATGGACGGTACTCATACAGTGTAGATTGAGGGGCAAGGCACTCCGGGTGTATAATGCATTGGAAGAGGGTCTTGCCAGAGATTATGACAAAGTAAAGGCTTTTGGTTCTCAGGGCCTATGATTTGGTCCCTGAGGCCTATCGCCAGAGATTCCGAACCACTGGCAAGCCCAATTCTATGTCTTATGTTGAGTACGCTCGTCTCAAGGAGGAGCAGTTTGACAACTGGCTGAAAAGTCGTCAAGTTGCTTCTTTCTCTTCTTTGAGGGAACTGATGGTACTGGAGGAGTTTAAGAAGGTGTGTAACAAAGAATTGAGGGTTCACCTGGAGGACACTAAAATTTTAACGTTATCCAAGGCGGCTCAGGTAGCTGATGAGTTTGTCCTGACCCATCGGGCTGGGTCAGGTAACTTCTCGTCCTCACCCCTAATAATAATAGTAGTTTGTCTTCTAAGTCAAATAACCCCTTTAAAAATCAGTCTAGTACTCCAAATAGTAGCATGAGCAATCATGTTGGTAGTGGGGGGGGGGGCCCTTCAGAAGGACTCGAGTGGTGGGCACACTCTTTGTTTTTTCTAACCGTGGCAATTCTGGTAAAACCAATCAAGTTAGAGGTAATTGCTTTTGGTGTAATAAGCCAGGGCATCGACAAGTGAATGTAGAGCCAGGAGCCGTTACCTCCAAAAGAAATCAAAATAATGCTAATCGGCCTACGCCAATCTCATTAATTTCAAACAATTCTATTTCAGAGAGTAAGAATGGCAAAACTGTTGATCCCCAGGTTAGTAATGAACCAGATGTAGGTAACAAGTAAAACCTGTATTGTTGGATTCCACTGGTAATTTATGACCATTTAACAAATATGTCTACCCAGGAAAATTGAAATCTGAGACCTCTACACTTAATGTTAAATTCTTGAGGGACACGGGGTCCGCTAGATCTTTGGTGTTGGCAGGGTCCTTGTCTAACTTAGTTCCTTATACTGGAGAATATGTGGTCCTGGGAGGATTTCCCGAATAACGGTGGTTTCTGCTCCTTTAGTAAGGGTGGAGCTGTCCTTCCCAGGGTATCACAAGGTTACCGAGCTGGCGGTAGTTGATAGCCTGCCGATACCAGGAATAGACGGAATCCGGTTGGAATGATATGTTGAGTGCAGAGGGGCAGGAATTATTTCCTATTGTTTCGGTCTCGGCTTGCCCTGTGGCAATAACTACTCGAGCCTCTGCTAAGCGTGCAGCGGAAGCTGATAATGATGATGACCTAAATTTAAGTAGTTTAGCAGTAGAGGTAGAGAAGCCCGGGCTAGTAGAAGGTAGTAGTAGTAGTAGTTCTAGTTTTGGAATATTTAAATTATTGAAACCTGATTGTGACCGCCTCTCTTTTGTACAGGCCCAAAAAGATGAATTTTCATTCGAGTTAGGTAATACGGACGATTTGACCAGGCCTAGGTTTGCTGTTTTGAAAGGATTGTTGTATAGGGTCAGTCGTCCCCCAACTCATCAACTAAATGTGACTTCTTGTTTGAAACAAATAGTCGTACCTACCAAGTTTAGGGAGGCTGTGTTAAGCCTTGCACATGAGGACTCCTTTTCTGGCCACTTAGGCTTAAGTAAAACTTTTTGTAGGTTAAGTAAATGTTTTTGGTGGCCAGGAATGAAGTCTTCGGTGAAGAAATTTGTAAGAACTTGTGAAGTGTGTCAGGTGATGGGTAAGCCCAATCAAACCTATTCCCAAGGCCCCTCTTAACCCAATTCCTGCAATTGGAGAACCCTTTGCAGAATTGGTAATTGATGTGGTAGGACCTCTGCCTAGGACGAAGTCAGGGTTTACGCATCTCCTGACCATAATGGATAGAGCATCACGTTTTCCTGAGGCCTTTCCAATGAGGAAAGTAACCTCAAAAGCTGTCTTTGACAAATTAGTGGAATTTTTCTCTAGATATGGACTGCCTTGTAAAATTCAGTCAGATTGCGGCTCGAATTTTACAAGTAGGGTATTTAAGAGTAAGTGTGCTGAACTGGCCATTCAGCACATTACCAGTGTACCCTACCATCCTGAGAGTCAGGGGGTGGTGGAAAGATTTCACCAGACCCCTTAAGTATATATTAAAAATATTGTTATGAGCAAGGAGAGGATTGGGATAAGGGGCTTCCCTTTGCTCTCTTTGCCATAAGGAATTTTCCCAATTCTTCTACCGGCGTTGCTCCCTTTGAATTAATATTTGGGCACAAGGTTCGAGGACCTTTGGAAATCTTCCATGATTGCTGAAGCAAAAACCGAGAGGAGAGCGACGGTGGGAGAAGTTGTTAGTGAAACTTAAGTCCAAAGTTAGCCGTAGCTTGGAAGTATGCCAAAGATAATTTGTCTGCTTCAAGCTACGATGAAAACAAATTTGACCAGAAGTCTAAGGTACGATCATTTGAGTCAGGTGACTTAGTATTAGTTTTAAGTACAGACCCAGACAACTTCCTTGAACCCAGGTACAAGGGCCCCTGGAAGGTATTGAGAAAGTTGTCTGAGGTCAATTATGAAGTTGAAGCCCCTGGAACTCGACGTAAATGTGAAAATTTTCCACATAAATAGGTTTGAAGTCTTACTCTTCTGATAGACGGGATCCTTTGGCCATTTTTTTGAAGCCAGTTATGAGTGTGGTTGCACCTGTGGAGGAAAACTTGGAAGATGTTTTTGGACCAGGTGCCTTCAGATGCTCTAGGTAATAACTTACAAAATTTAGGTGTTTTAAAAGAAGGGTTAGAACACCTGGAGGCACCTCAGAAACAAGATATATTAAGCTTAATTATGGAATTTTCTGACTTGTTTCAGGACTCTCCAGGAAGGACGAGGTTGCTCCAGCACGATGTGGATGTTGGGGACGCTTCTCCGGTTAAACAAAGCCCATATCGCCTCAGTCCAGAGAAGCGTGCCATTGTGGAAGATGAAATTAATACATGCTGGAGCACAATCTCATACAAACCATCAGTAAGCCCATGGAGTTCTCCTATAGTCTTGGTGAAGAAGCCTGATGGTAAATATCGTATGTGTGTTGACTATAGAAGAGTAACTCTGTTACTAAAAATGATTCCTTTCCTCTTCCCCGTATTGACGATTGTCTGGACCTGATAGGTCCTGCTAGGTTCATTACAAAATTGGATCTGTTAAAGGGGTATTGGCAGGTTCCCCTATCTGGCCGTGCCCGTGAAATTTCAGCATTTGTGACACCCTCAGGGCTTTACGAGTGCAAAGTAATGCCCTTTGGGATGAAGAACGCTGCTGTACTTTCAGCGTCTGATGAACAGGGTGATTTGTGGCCTGGAAGGTACAGAAATCTATATAGATGACTTGGTGGTACAGCAATGACTGGCGACCCACCTGGTAAGATTAAGAAAAGTTTTTGAGGCACTTAGGGCCGCCGGTCTTGTTGTGAATCTTGGTAAATGTGACTTTGGGAAAGCTAAAGTTAGTTATTTGGGTCACGAGATTGGCTTGGGTAAAGTGGCTCCTAAGCAAGCCAATCTCGAGGCCATAGTTGCTTTGAAGAGACCGTGTAATGTCAGAGAGGTTCGTAAAGTGCTAGGTATGTTGGGATATTACCGTAGGTTTGTCCGAAACTTCTCTGACCTTGCACAGCCTCTAACTAATTTATTGAAAAAAGGGCAGAAATTTATTTGGTCTTCTCGATGCGAAGAAGCATTTTTAAAACTTAAGATGTTACTCGTGTCTAATCCAATATTGGTTTCTCCCAATTTTCAGAAACCATTCATCATAGCCGTTGATGCCAGTGACGTAGGAATTGGGGGAGTCCTTTTTCAAAGGAGTGATTGATGGTGAAGTACGCGCCCCGTATCTTACTACAGCCGTAAGTTACTGGAGGCGGAAAGAAAGTACTCCACCATTGAGAAGGAGGCTCTGGCATTGGTGCGGACATTGGTACATTTTAAACCATATGTAACCAACTTTTCGTTCCCCATAGAAATTTGGACCGACCACAATCCGTTGGTATTCATTGAACGTATGAAGGGATCAAACCAGAGGATTCTTCGTTGGGCCCTTCAGCTACAAGAGTTCAATTTAATTATAATACACATTAAAGGGGTGGATAACTGCATCCCGGATGCTCTCTCACGTATCTAAGTTTTGGGCCTCTCCCTCTGTTTCTTAGGGCCCTCTCCGTATTCCTGGTTGCATGTGTTGAGGTTACATCCATGTCTCGAGGTATGTATATATTTAGTTCGGGTAAAAGGTTTGTGCTCTTGTAAATTGTTCCAGGACCTGGGTTGGTGTGGATAATTCTAGTTTTTTTTCCCCTCTTTGTATGCTTACTAAAATTTATTGTTGACAGGTATAGGATTGAATTTCTCTCCAAATGTTTGGTGATGTATTTATAACTTGCTATGTTCTTGTCCTTTTGTTTAGGTTTAAGATGTTTTTACCTTGTCATTGGTTTATTACTGTAGATACTAGGTTTAAGACTCGTTATTTTTTTGTTTTGCTTTGGTTTAAGATATTTTATCTTATCAGTGGTTTACAGTAGCATTAGAATGTACCCTTAATTTTTTTTTCTTTTTGTGGCCCTGCATTTTCTGATGTTTTGTCCAGCCATGTGGCTTATAAAAAAAAAAAAATTTTGCATTTAGTGAATGAAAATTATTTTTCTTGGGGGAGGAAGGTGTCATGTTAAATTAAGTTATTTCCTTCATTATTTATAAATAAATTCGGCCTTCGGCAGGAGTAATTGCTAACTGCCCTTTTCATAAGTGCTGCGATAAACCTGCGCCCCTCGCCTTCGTTAATTAGTGAATGGCCATTAACTCTTGTTATTTTTTTTTTCTCTCGAGTGTTTGGTTTGAGTGAGAACCGTGAACGAGATTGCTGCAGCCTGGGACGAGGAGTTCGGACCCTACCTTGATCTCAGACGTAGATCCTAATTTAGCAGCCGTTGATGGACGCCTTTTCTTTTCTCCATAAGTAATTGTACCTTTGGAGGATTGTTTCGCTGGTGTCTTTGAGCCACCTGCGGTAAATTGTACACTTCTTTGGATCACGGCCCCCACGTATGCAGGGGTATTATCACCTGCGATAGCCACCTCGCTTGTTTACGTCCTGCAAGTGTTTTGTCACTTGCGACCTTCGCTTTGCGTCATTTTTTTTCCCCGCCTGAGGATCCCGCGGGAAGACGGTGCTGTCGTTCCGTCCCGGCACTGTTGGAGGTACTATAGCCGTGATCAAAGAAAGCGTCATCACATCATGCTAAGCTGCTCGTCTGGGGACCAAGGGTCCGTTAGGAGGAACGTAGGGAGTCATTACCCAGGTAAAGTTACGATCTTTTCATTATCGTTATGGATATGCTCAGTCCGTTTACCTGGTGTTAATGATACTCCCTCTGATGCTGATGAACGTTCAACCCCCTCTCTGTTGTCTAATCCATATATGGATAAGTATTGATACAAGTTATCTCACGGATAGTTAGTGCAGTGTGGAGATATATATATATGTATCTATAAATTATGACCCTCAACATAATTCTTTTATGAACGTGTAGTTAATTATTCATGCATGTGGTTTAATGTGTTAGGCGCATTTGTATGCAGCAATGTGTTTACGTTTTATTATGTTATTGGGTTAGTCTTTAACATTTGTGTGTAGGCAGGTAATTTTAAGGTTTTCTGCCTTTTCTTTCTCCTGACTTCCTTCTGCCTATCTATTTAGTAATAGGATAATGGTTTGTTGATTTTATGGGCCCGGCTTAATATATGAGCCATTCTTTTGATCCGTTTAGTTTTTCTATGTTAGGGTTTAGATTATTAGCTGTAGGTCAACCTTGGGTATTTAGAGGACTCGGTATATTAGTCCTCCAAGTTATTTGTAGTCTGTTGGAGTTCATCTTCGTAGCTTTAGGTTACTCCTGATACCAGGTTGAATTTATTTAAGTGAAGTGTAATAAATGTTGTTAGATTTTCCGTGTTTTGTTCTGTCTTCCCTCAATTCACCGAGTTACATAAATAATATACTGCCTACGACTCCTTTAAAAAATTAAAATCTAAAGAACCTGAACTACAGCTACACAGGTCGTAACAAGTGGCGACCGTGACAGGATCGTACGCAGGTGTACTCGGTGTTTGAGGAAGCAGTTCAGCTCTGGAGTGTGACAGTATTTATTGTTGATATTTGATTTTTGGGTCTAGTTGCTTTCCTTCCCCTTAGTATATAATTTTCATTAAAATGGAGGACTTTACTTTTGACCCGTCAGAATTCTTTGGTTTCGGCTGACTGTTTAAAATATTTAGGAGTTTTGACAAGGGCTTATTTGGTACGGTGTGCCCGGTGGTTGGAGATCCCTCATAAGTCCTCTGACACTCGGGCAATTTGGTTAAAAACTGGTTAAGGAAAAAGTGTCCCTAGGTTTGGCTGAGGGCAATGAGGTAGCTAGAGGCCTAGCCGGTGATTTTGAGAGTGGCACTGATCTTGAGTCGGACCAAGAGGGGTCCATAGTCGATGATGTAAGCGTAAATCCTGGTTTGTCCCTGTTCGCTGATCCCCCTGCAGTAAACGTTATGTATCAAGGTCCGGCCAATTTTCCTACTCCGGCCAGGACTCTTACAAATGTTAATATATCAACTAATCCTTTTTAGCTGAAGAGGCTGTACCCAACCATGTAGCACCTTCCACTCCTGTTATTGGCCAAGGGCAGGAGGAATTCAATATAATTTGTAAGAGGATTGAGTTATTGAAATTGCAGTTTGAGGAGGACGAGAGGGTCCGGAAACATGAGATTGAGTTGGTCAAGCTTAAGCTTGAGTTGGCCAAGGTGCAAGGGTCCCCTAATCATTTTAGCTCTCCCTATAGCTCATCATCAGACAAATTTAATATTTCAGCTGCTCTAAAGTTAGTTCCAATTTTTGATGAGGGGAGCGTACCAGAATTTTTTAAAGCTTTTGAGAGAGTTGCGACCCGGTTGTCTTGGCCCACAGAAATGTGGACGGTACTCATACAGTGTAGATTGAGGGGCAAGGCACTCCGGTGTATAATGCATTGGAAGAGGGTCTTGCCAGAGATTATGACAAAGTAAAGGCTTTGGTTCTCAGGGCCTATGATTTTGGTCCCTGAGGCCTATCGCCAGAGATTCCGAACCACTGGCAAGCCCAATTCTATGTCTTATGTTGAGTACGTCCGTCTCAAGGAGGAGCAGTTTTGACAAACTGGCTGAAAAGTCTTCAAGTTGCTTTCTTTCTCTTCTTTGAGGGAACTGATGTACTGGAGGAGTTTAAGAAGTGTGTAACAAAGAATGAGGGTCACCTGGAGGACACTAAAATTTTAACGTTATCCAAGGCGGCTCAGGTAGCTGATGAGTTTTGTCCCTGAACCCCATCGGGCTGGGTCAGGTAACTTCTCGTCCTCATCCCCTAATAATAATAGTAGTTTGTCTTCTAAGTCAAATAACCCCTTTAAAAATCAGTCTAGTACTCCAAATAGTAGCATGAGCAATCATGTTGGTAGTGGCTCAGAAGACTCGAGTGGTGGGCACACTCTGGTTTTTTCTAACCGTGGCAATTCTGGTAAAACCAATCAGGTTAGAGGTAATTGCTTTTGGTGTAATAAGCCAGGGCATCGACAAGTTGAATGTAGAGCCAGGAGCCGTTACCTCCAAAAGAATCAAAATAATGCTAATCGGCCTACGCCAATCTCATTAATTTCAAACAATTCTATTTCAGAGAGTAAGAATGGCAAAACTGTTGATCCCCAGGTTAGTAATGAACCAGATGTAGGTAAAGTAAAACCTGTATTGTTGGATTCCACTGGTAATTTATAGACCATTTAACAAATATGTCTACCCAGGAAATTGAAATCTGAGACCTCTACTTAATGTTAAATTCTTGAGGGACACGGGGTCCGCTTAGATCTTTGGTGTTGGCGAGGGTCCTTGTCATGTAACTATTGTTCCTTATACTGGAGAATATGTGGTCCTGGGAGGATTTCCCGATAACGGTGGTTTCTGCTCCTTTAGTAAGGGTGGAGCTGTCCTTCCCAGGGTATCACAAGGTTACCGAGCTGGCGGTAGTTGATAGCCTGCCGATACCAGGAATAGACGGAATCCTTGGGAATGATATGTTGAGTGCAGAGGGGCAGGAATTATTTCCTATTGTTTCGGTCTCGGCTTGCCCTGTGGCAATAACTACTCGAGCCTCTGCTAAGCGTGCAGCGGAAGCTGATAATGATGATGACCTAAATTTAAGTAGTTTAGCAGTAGAGGTAGAGAAGCGGGCTAGTAGAAGGTAGTAGTAGTAGTAGTATTCTAGTTTTGGAATATTTAAATTATTGAAAACCTGATTGTGACCGCCTCTCTTTTGTACAGGCCCAAAATATGAATTTTCATTCGAGTTAGGTAATACGGACGATTTGACCAGGCCTAGGTTTGCTGTTTTGAAAGGATTGTTGTATAGGGTCAGTCGTCCCCCAACTCATCAACTAAATGTGACTTCTTGTTTGAAACAAATAGTCGTACCTACCAAGTTTAGGGAGGCTGTGTTAAGCCTTGCACATGAGGACTCCTTTTCTGGCCACTTAGGCTTAAGTAAAAACTTTTTGTAGGTTAAGTAAATGTTTTTGGTGGCCAGGAATGAAGTCTTCGGTGAAGAAGAAATTTGTAAGAACTTGTGAAGTGTGTCAGGTGATGGGTAAGCCCAATCAACCTATTCCCAAGGCCCCTCTTAACCCAATTCCTGCAATTGGAGAACCCTTTGCAGAATTGGTAATTGATGTGGTAGGACCTCTGCCTAGGACGAAGTCAGGGTTTACGCATCTCCTGACCATAATGGATAGAGCATCACGTTTTCCTGAGGCCTTTCCAATGAGGAAAGTAACCTCAAAAGCTGTCTTTGACAAATTAGTGGAATTTTTCTCTAGATATGGACTGCCTTGTAAATTCAGTCAGATTGCGGCTCGAATTTTACAAGTAGGGTATTTAAGAGTAAGTGTGCTGAACTGGCCATTCAGCACATTACAGTGTTACCCTACCCATCCTGAGAGTCAGGGGGTGGTGGAAAGATTTCACCAGACCCTTAAGTATATATTAAAAAAATATTGTTATGAGCAAGGAGAGGATTGGGATAAGGGGCTTCCCTTTGCTCTCTTTGCCATAAGGAATTTTCCCAATTCTTCTACCGGCGTTGCTCCCTTTGAATTAATATTTGGGCACAAGGTTCGAGGACCTTTGGAAATCTTCCATGAATTGCTTGAAGCAAAACAGAGAGGAGAGCGTACGGTGGGAGAAGTTGTTAGTGAACTTAAGTTCCAAAGTTAGCCGTAGCTTGGAAGTATGCCAAAGATAATTTGTCTGCTTCCCAAGCTACGATGAAAAACCAAATTTGACCAGTGAACGTCTAAGGTACGATCATTTTGAGTCAGGTGACTTAGTATTAGTTTTAAGTACAGACCCAGACAACTTCCTTGAACCCAGGTACAAGGGCCCCTGGAAGGTATTGAGAAAGTTTGTGAGGTCAATTATGAAGTTGAAGCCCCTGGAACTCGACGTAAATGTAAAAATTTTCCACATAAATAGGTTGAAGTCTTACTCTTCTGATAGACGGGATCCTTTGGCCATTGTTTTTGAGCCCAGTTATGAGTGTGGTTGCACCTGTGGAGGAAAACTTGGAAGATGTTTTGGACCAGGTGCCTTCAGATGCTCTAGGTAATAACTTACAAAATTTAGGTGTTTTAAAAGAAGGGTTAGAACACCTGGAGGCACCTCAGAAACAAGATATATTAAGCTTAATTATGGAATTTTCTGACTTGTTTCAGGACTCTCCAGGAAGGACGAGGTTGCTCCAGCACGATGTGGATGTTGGGGACGCTTCTCCGGTTAAACAAAGCCCATATCGCCTCAGTCCAGAGAAGCGTGCCATTGTGGACAGATGAAATTAAATACATGCTGGAGCACATCTCATACAACCATCAGTAGCCCATGGAGTTCTCCTATAGTCTTGGTGAAGAAGCCTGATGGTAAATATCGTATGTGTGTTGACTATAGGAGAGTAAACTCTGTTACTAAAAATGATTCCTTTCCTCTTCCCCGTATTGACGATTGTCTGGACCTGATAGGTCCTGCTAGGTTCATTACAAAATTGGATCTGTTAAAGGGGTATTGGCAGGTTCCCCTATCTGGCCGTGCCCGTGAAATTTCAGCATTTGTGACACCCTCAGGGCTTTACGAGTGCAAAGTAATGCCCTTTGGGATGAAGAACGCTGCCTGTACTTTCCAGCGTCTGATGAACAGGGTGATTTGTGGCCTGGAAGGTACAGAAATCTATATAGATGACTTGGTGGTACACAGCAATGACTGGCGGACCCACCTGGTAAGATTAAGAAAGTTTTTGAGGCACTTAGGGCCGCCGGTCTTGTTGTGAATCTTGGTAAATGTGACTTGGGAAAGCTAAAGTTAGTTATTTGGGTCACGAGATTGGCTTGGGTAAAGTGGCTCCTAAGCAAGCCAATCTCGAGGCATAGTTGCTTTGAAGAGACCGTGTAATGTCAGAGAGGTTCGTAAAGTGCTAGGTATGTTGGGATATTACCGTAGGTTTGTCCGAAACTTCTCTGACCTTGCACAGCCTCTAACTAATTTATTGAAAAAAGGGCAGAAATTTATTTGGTCTTCTCGATGCGAAGAAGCATTTTTAAAAACTTAAGATGTTACTCGTGTCTAATCCAATATTGGTTTCTCCCAATTTTCAGAAACCATTCATCATAGCCGTTGATGCCAGTGACGTAGGAATTGGGGGAGTCCTCTTTCAAAGGAGTGATGATGGTGAAGTACGCCCCGTATCTTACTACAGCCGTAAGTTACTGGAGGCGGAAAGAAAGTACTCCACCATTGAGAAGGAGGCTCTGGCATTGGTGCGGACATTGGTACATTTTAAACCATATGTAACCAACTTTTCGTTCCCCATAGAAATTTGGACCGACCACAATCCGTTGGTATTCATTGAACGTATGAAGGGATCAAACCAGAGGATTCTTCGTTGGGCCCTTCAGCTACAAGAGTTCAATTT
The DNA here is from genome assembly GCF_015104395.2 of Macrobrachium nipponense. NCBI lineage: Eukaryota > Metazoa > Arthropoda > Malacostraca > Decapoda > Palaemonidae > Macrobrachium > Macrobrachium nipponense. The sequence continues at coordinate 63,253,290 of NC_061094.1, forward strand.
AATTATAATACACATTAAAGGGGTGGATAACTGCATCCCGGATGCTCTCTCACGTATCTAAGTTTTGGGCCTCTCCCTCTGTTTCTTAGGGCCCTCTCCGTATTCCTGGTTGCATGTGTTGAGGTTACATCCATGTCTCGAGGTATGTATATATTTAGTTCGGGTAAAAGGTTTGTGCTCTTGTAAATTGTTCCAGGACCTGGGTTGTGGATAATTCTAGTTTTTTTTCCCCTCTTTGTATGCTTACTAAAATTTATTGTTGACAGGTATAGGATTGAATTTCTCTCCAAATGTTTGGTGATGTATTTATAACTTGCTATGTTCTTGTCCTTTGTTTAGGTTTAAGATGTTTTTACCTTGTCATTGGTTTATTACTGTAGATACTAGGTTAAGACTCGTTATTTTTTTGTTTTGCTTTGGTTTAAGATATTTTATCTTATCAGTGGTTACAGTAGCATTAGAATGTACCCCTTAATTTTTTTTTCTTTTTGTGGCCCTGCATTTTCTGATGTTTTGTCCAGCCATGTGGCTTATAAAAAAAAAAAAATTTTGCATTTAGTGAATGAAAATTAATTTTTCTGGGGGAGGAAGGTGTCATGTTAAATTAAGTTATTTCATTATTTCAAATAAATTCGGCCTTCGGCAGGAGTAATTGCTAACTGCCCTTTTCATAAGTGTGCTGCGATAACCTGCGCCCCTCCGCCTTCGTTAATTAGTGAATGGCCATTAACTCTTGTTTATTTTTTTTCTCTTCGAGTGTTTGGGTTTGAGTGAGAACCGTGAACGAGATTGCTGCAGCCTGGGACGAGGAGTTCGGACCCTACCTTGATCTCAGACGTAGATCCTAATTTAGCAGCCGTTGATGGACGCCTTTTCTTTTTCTCCATAAGTAATTGTACCTTTGGAGGATTGTTTCGCTGGTGTCTTTGAGCCACCTGCGGTAAATTGTACACTTCTTTGGATCACGGGGCCCACGTATGCAGGGGTATTATCACCTGCGATAGCCACCTCGCTTGTTACGTCCTGCAAGTGTATGTGTCACTTGCGACCTTCGCTTTGCGTCATTTTCCCCGCCTGAGGATCCCGCGGGAAGACGGTGCTGTCGTTCCGTCCCGGCACTGTTGGAGGTACTATAGCCGTGATCAAAGAGCGTCATCACATCTGCTAAGCTGCTCGTCTGGGGACCAAGGGTCCGTTAGGAGGAACGTAGGGAGTCATTACCCAGGTAAAGTTACGATCTTTTCATTATCGTTATGGATATGCTCAGTCCGTTTACCTGGTGTTAATGATACTCCCTCTGATGCTGATGAACGTTCAACCCCTCTCTGTTGTCTAATCCATATATGGATAAGTATTGATACAAGTTATCTCACGGATAGTTAGTGCAGTGTGGAGATATATATATATGTATCTATAAATTATGACCCTCAACATAATTCTTTTATGAACGTGTAGTTAATTATTCATGCATGTGGTTTAATGTGTTAGGCGCATTTGTATGCAGCAATGTGTTACGTTTTATTATTTTGTTATTGGGTTTAGTCTTTAACATTTGTGTGTAGGCAGGTAATTTTAAGGTTTTCTGCCTTTTCATTTCTCCTGACTTCCTTCTGCCTATCTATTTAGTAATAGGATAATGGTTTGTTGATTTTTATGGGCCCGGCTTAATATAGTGAGCCATTCTTTTGATCCGTTTAGTTTTTCTATGTTAGGGTTTAGATTATTAGCTGTAGGTCAACCTTGGGTATTTAGAGGACTCGGTATATTAGTCCTCCAAGTTATTTTGTAGTCTGTTGGAGTTCATCTTCGTAGCTTTAGGTTACTCCTGATACCAGGTTGAATTTATTTAAGTGAAGTGTAATAAATGTTGTTAGATTTTTCCAGTGTTTTTGTTCTGTCTTCCCTCAATTCACCGAGTTACATAAATATATACTGCCTACGACTCCTTTAAAAAAATTAAAATCTAAAGAACCTGAACTACGGCCTACACAGGTCGTAACAAGTGGCGACCGTGACAGGATCGTACGCAGGTGTACTCGGTGTTTGAGGAAGCAGTTCAGCTCTGGAGGGGGGGGGTGTGACAGTATTTATTGTTGATATTTGATTTTTGGGTCTAGTTGCTTTCCTTCCCCTTAGTATATAATTTTCATTAAAATGGAGGACTTTACTTTTGACCCGTCAGAATTCTTGGTTCGGCTGACTGTTTAAAATATTTAGGAGTTTTGACAAGGGCTTATTTGGTACGGTGTGCCCGGTGGTTGGAGATCCCTCATAAGTCCTCTGACACTCGGGCCAATTTGTTAAAACTGGTTAAGGAAAAAGTGTCCCTAGGTTTGGCTGAGGGCAATGAGGTAGCTAGAGGCCTAGCCAGTGATTTTGAGAGTGGCACTGATCTTGAGTCGGACCAAGAGGGGTCCATAGTCGATGATGTAAGCGTAAATCCTGGTTTGTCCCTGTTCGCTGACCCCCCTGCCAAGTAAAGTTATGTAACAAGGTCCGGCCAATTTTCCTACTCCGGCCAGGACTCTTACAAATGTTTAATATATCAACTAATCCTTTTTAGCTGAAGAGGCTGTACCCAACCATGTAGCACCTTCCACTCCTGTATTGGCCCAAGGGCAGGAGGAATTCAATATAATTTGTAAGAGGATTGAGTTATTGAAATTGCAGTTTGAGGAGGACGAGAGGGTCCGGAAACATGAGATTGAGTTGGTCAAGCTTAAGCTTGAGTTGGCCAAGGTGCAAGGGTCCCCTAATCATTTTAGCTCTCCCTATAGCTCATCATCAGACAAATTTAATATTTCAGCTGCTCTAAAGTTAGTTCCAATTTTTGATGAGGGGAGCGTACCAGAATTTTTTAAAGCTTTTGAGAGAGTTGCCACCCGGTTGTCTTGGCCCACAGAAATGGTGGACGGTACTCATACAGTGTAGATTGAGGGGCAAGGCACTCCGGGTGTATAATGCATTGGAAGAGGGTCTTGCCAGAGATTATGACAAAGTAAAGGCTTTGGTTCTCAGGGCCTATGATTTGGTCCCTGAGGCCTATCGCCAAGATTCCGAACCACTGGCAAGCCCAATTCTATGTCTTATGTTGAGTACGCTCGTCTCAAGGAGGAGCAGTTTGACAACTGGCTGAAAAGTCGTCAAGTTGCTTCTTTCTCTTCTTTGAGGGAAACCTGATGGTACTGGGAGGAGTTTTAAGAAGGTGTGTAACACAAGAATTGAGGGTTCCACCTGGAGGACACTAAAATTTTAACGTTATCCAAGGCGCTCAGGTAGCTGATGAGTTTGTCCCTGACCCATCGGGCTGGGTCAGGTAACTTCTCGTCCTCACCCCCTAATAATAATAGTAGTTTGTCTTCTAAGTCAAATAACCCCTTTAAAAAATCAGTCTAGTACTCCAAATAGTAGCATGAGCAATCATGTTGGTAGTGGCCTCAGAAAGGACTCGAGTGGTGGGCACACTCTGGTTTTTTCTAACCGTGGCAATTCTGGTAAAACCAATCAAGTTAGAGGTAATTGCTTTTGGTGTAATAAGCCAGGCATCGACAAGTTGAATGTAGAGCCAGAGCCGTTACCTCCAAAAGAATCAAAAATAATGCTAATCGGCCTACGCCAATCTCATTAATTTCAAACAATTCTATTTCAGAGAGTAAGAATGGCAAAACTGTTGATCCCCAGGTTAGTAATGAACCAGATGTAGGTAAAGTAAAACCTGTATTGTTGGATTCCACTGGTAATTTATGACCATTTAACAAATATGTCTACCCAGGGAAAATGAAATCTGAGACCTTACACTTAATGTAAATTCTTGAGGGACACGGTCCGCTAGATCTTTGGTGTTGGCAGGGTCCTTGTCTAACTTAGTTCCTTATACTGGAGAATATGTGGTCCTGGGAGGATTTCCCGATACGGTGGTTTCTGCTCCTTTAGTAAGGGTGGAGCTGTCCTTCCCAGGGTATCACAAGGTTACCGAGCTGGCGGTAGTTGATAGCTGCCGATACCAGGAATAGACGGAATCCTTGGATGATATGTTGAGTGCAGAGGGGCAGGAATTATTTCCTATTGTTTCGGTCTCGGCTTGCCCTGTGGCAATAACTACTCGAGCCTCTGCTAAGCGTGCAGGCGGGAAGCTGATAATGATGTGACCTAAATTTAAGTAGTTTTAGCAGTAGAGGTAGAGAAGCCCGGGCTAGTAGAAGGTAGTAGTAGTAGTAGTTCTAGTTTTGGAATATTTAAATTATTGAAACCTGATTGTGACCGCCTCTCTTTTGTACACCCGGCCCAAAAATATGAATTTTCATTCGAGTTAGGTATACGGACGATTTGACCAGGCCTAGGTTTGCTGTTTTGAAAGGATTGTTGTATAGGGTCAGTCGTCCCCCAACTCATCAACTAAATGTGACTTCTTGTTTTGAACAAATAGTCGTACCTACCAAGTTTAGGGAGGCTGTGTTAAGCCTTGCACATGAGGACTCCTTTTCTGGCCACTTAGGCTTAAGTAAAACTTTTTGTAGGTTAAGTAAATGTTTTTGGTGGCCAGGAATGAAGTCTTCGGTGAAGAAATTTGTAAGAACTTGTGAAGTGTGTCAGGTGATGGGTAAGCCCAATCAACCTATTCCCAAGGCCCCTCTTAACCCAATTCCTGCAATTGGAGAACCCTTTGCAGAATTGGGTAATTGATGTGGTAGGACCTCTGCCTAGGACGAAGTTCAGGGTTTACGCATCTCCTGACCATATGGATAGAGCATCACGTTTTCCTGAGGCCTTTCCAATGAGGAAAGTAACCTCAAAAGCTGTCTTTGACAAATTAGTGGAATTTTTCTCTAGATATGGACTGCCTTGTAAAATTCAGTCAGATTGCGGCTCGAATTTTACAAGTAGGGTTATTTAAGAGTAAGTGTGCTGAACTGGCCATTCAGCACATACCAGTGTACCCTACCATCCTGAGAGTCAGGGGGTGGTGGAAAGATTTCACCAGACCCTTAAGTATATATTAAAAAAATATTGTTATGAGCAAGGAGAGGATTGGGATAAGGGGCTTCCCTTTGCTCTCTTTGCCATAAGGAATTTTCCCAATTCTTCTACCGGCGTTGCTCCCTTTGAATTAATATTTGGGCACAAGGTTCGAGGACCTTTGGAAATCTTCCATGAATTGCTTGAAGCAAAACAGAGAGGAGAGCGTACGGTGGGAGAAGTTGTTAGTGAACTTAAGTCCAAGTTAGCCGTAGCTTGGAAGTATGCCAAAGATAATTTGTCTGCTTCCCAAGCTACGATGAAAACCAAATTTGACCAGAAGTCTAAGGTACGATCATTTGAGTCAGGTGACTTAGTATTAGTTTTAAGTACAGACCCAGACAACTTCCTTGAACCCAGGTACAAGGGCCCCTGGAAGGTATTGAGAAAGTTGTCTGAGGTCAATTATGAAGTTGAAGCCCCTGGAACTCGACGTAAATGTAAAATTTTCCACATAAATAGGTTGAAGTCTTACTCTTCTGATAGACGGTGGGGATCCTTGCCATTGTTTTTGAGCCAGTTATGAGTGTGGTTGCACCTGTGGAGGAAAACTTGGAAGATGTTTTGGACCAGGTGCCTTCAGATGCTCTAGGTAATAACTTACAAAATTTAGGTGTTTTAAAAGAAGGGTTAGAACACCTGGAGGCACCTCAGAAACAAGATATATTAAGCTTAATTATGGAATTTTCTGACTTGTTTCAGGACTCTCCAGGAAGGACGAGGTTGCTCCAGCACGAGTGGATGTTGGGGACGCTTCTCCGGTTAAACAAAGCCCATATCGCCTCAGTCCAGAGAAGCGTGCCATTGTGGAAGATGAAATTAAATACATGCTGGAGCACAATCTCATACAACCATCAGTAAGCCCATGGAGTTCTCCTATAGTCTTGGTGAAGAAGCCTGATGGTAAATATCGTATGTGTGTTGACTATAGAAGAGTAAACTCTGTTACTAAAATGATTCCTTTCCTCTTCCCCGTATTGACGATTGTCTGGACCTATAGGTCCTGCTAGGTTCATTACAAAATTGGATCTGTTAAAGGGGTATTGGCAGGTTCCCCTATCTGGCCGTGCCGTGAAATTTCAGCATTTGTGACACCCTCAGGGCTTTTTACGAGTGCAAAGTAATGCCCTTTGGGATGAAGAACGCTGCCTGTACTTTCCAGCGTCTGATGAACAGGGTGATTTGTGCCTGGAAGGTACAGAAATCTATATAGATGACTTGGTGGTACACAGCAATGACTGGCGGACCCACCTGGTAAGATTAAGAAAAGTTTTTGAGGCACTTAGGGCCGCCGGTCTTGTTGTGAATCTTGGTAAATGTGACTTTGGGAAAGCTAAAGTTAGTTATTTGGGTCACGAGATTGGCTTGGGTAAAGTGGCTCCTAAGCAAGCCAATCTCGAGGCCATAGTTGCTTTGAAGAGACCGTGTAATGTCAGAGAGGTTCGTAAAGTGCTAGGTATGTTGGGATATTACCGTAGGTTTGTCCGAAACTTCTCTGACCTTGCACAGCCTCTAACTAATTTATTGAAAAAAGGGCAGAAATTTATTTGGTCTTCTCGATGCGAAGAAGCATTTTTAAAACTTAAGATGTTACTCGTGTCTAATCCAATATTGGTTTCTCCCAATTTTCAGAAACCATTCATCATAGCCGTTGATGCCAGTGACGTAGGAATTGGGGGAGTCCTTTTTCAAAGGAGTGATGATGGTGAAGTACGCCCCGTATCTTACTACAGCCGTAAGTTACTGGAGGCGGAAAGAAAGTACTCCACCATTGAGAAGGAGGCTCTGGCATTGGTGCGGACATTGGTACATTTTAAACCATATGTAACCAACTTTTCGTTCCCCATAGAAATTTGGACCGACCACAATCCGTTGGTATTCATTGAACGTATGAAGGGATCAAACCAGAGGATTCTTCGTTGGGCCCTTCAGCTACAAGAGTTCAATTTAATTATAATACACTTAAAGGGGTGGATAACTGCATCCCGGATGCTCTCTCACGTATCTAAGTTTTGGCCTCTCCCTCTGTTTCTTAGGGCCCTCTCCGTATTCCTGGTTGCATGTGTTGAGGTTACATCCATGTCTCGAGGTATGTTATATTTAGTTCGGGTAAAAGGTTTGTGCTCTTGTAAATTGTTGGCCAGGACCTGGGTTGGTGTGGATAATTCTAGTTTTTTTTCCCCTCTTTGTATGCCTACTAAAATTTATTGTTGACAGGTATAGGATTGAATTTCTCTCCAAATGTTTGGTGATGTATTTATAACTTGCTATGTTCTTGTCCTTTTGTTTAGGTTTAAGATGTTTTTACCTTGTCATTGGTTTATTACTGTAGATACTAGGTTTAAGACTCGTTATTTTTTTGTTTTGCTTTGGTTTAAGATATTTTATCTTATCAGTGGTTTACAGTAGCATTAGAATGTACCCTTAATTTTTTTTTCTTTTTGTGGCCCTGCATTTTCTGATGTTTTGTCCAGCCATGTGGCTTATAAAAAAAAAAATTTTGCATTTAGTGAATGAAAATTATTTTTCTTGGGGGAGGAAGGTGTCATGTTAAATTAAGTTATTTCATTATATAAATAAATTCGGCCTTCGGCAGGAGTAATTGCTAACTGCCCTTTTCATAAGTGTGCTGCGATAACCTGCGCCCCTCCGCCTTCGTTAATTAGTGAATGGCCATTAACTCTTGTTTATTTTTTTTCTCTTCGAGTGTTTGGGTTTGAGTGAGAACCGTGAACGAGATTGCTGCAGCCTGGGACGAGGAGTTCGGACCCTACCTTGATCTCAGACGTAGATCCTAATTTAGCAGCCGTTGATGGACGCCTTTTCTTTTCTCCATAAGTAATTGTACCTTTGGAGGATTGTTTCGCTGGTGTCTTTGAGCCACCTGCGGTAAATTGTACACTTCTTTGGATCACGGCCCACGTATGCAGGGGTATTATCACCTGCGATAGCCACCTCGCTTGTTACGTCCTGCAAGTGTATGTGTCACTTGCGACCTTCGCTTTGCGTCATTTTCCCCGCCTGAGGATCCCGCGGGAAGACGGTGCTGTCGTTCCGTCCCGGCACTGTTGGAGGTACTATAGCCGTGATCAAAGAGCGTCATCACATCTGCTAAGCTGCTCGTCTGGGGACCAAGGGTCCGTTAGGAGGAACGTAGGGAGTCATTACCCAGGTAAAGTTACGATCTTTTCATTATCGTTATGGATATGCTCAGTCCGTTTACCTGGTGTTAATGATACTCCCTCTGATGCTGATGAACGTTCAACCCCTTATCTGTGTCTAATCCATATATGGATAAGTATTGATACAAGTTATCTCACGGATAGTTAGTGCAGTGTGGAGATATATATATATGTATCTATAAATTATGACCCTCAACATAATTCTTTTATGAAGGCGTTTAGTTAATTATTCATGCATGTGGTTTAATGTGTTAGGCGCATTTGTAGGCAGCAATGTGTTACGTTTTATTATTTTGTTATTGGGTTTAGTCTTTAACATTTGTGTGTAGGCAGGTAATTTTAAGGTTTTCTGCCTTTTCATTTCTCCTGACTTCCTTCTGCCTATCTATTTAGTAATAGGATAATGGTTTGTTGATTTTTATGGGCCCGGCTTAATATATGAGCCATTCTTTTGATCCGTTTAGTTTTTCTATGTTAGGGTTTAGATTATTAGCTGTAGGTCAACCTTGGGTATTTAGAGGACTCGGTATATTAGTCCTCCAAGTTATTTTGTAGTCTGTTGGAGTTCATCTTCGTAGCTTTAGGTTACTCCTGATACCAGGTTGAATTTATTTAAGTGAAGTGTAATAAATGTTGTTAGATTTTTTCCTTTTTTCCAGTGTTTTTGTTCTGTCTTCCCTCAATTCACCGAGTTACATAAATAATATACTGCCCTACGACTCCTTTAAAAAATTAAAATCTAAAGAACCTGAACTACGGCCTACACAGGTCGTAACAAAAAAGGTCAACGTGATCATGAAATAACTAAAGTCTTGCTTTACCCCACAAATCCGTCATTAATTTAATATACTCAATCTCCTAGTCAAATATTAAAAATTCCTCACTAAACAAAATATAATCTTTACCCACTGAATCCTCACAAATAATCCCATATCTGACAAACACATTATCAAAAGAGAACCCATAATGTCTAACAGCAAAAACCCCTTTTATTGTTTATATACCTAACCTCCATGAAATATAATGCCGAACACCCCTTCTATCTAACTCACACCAATTACGACATCTCTCTTAAGAAAAGAAAAAAAAAGAAAAATGGAAAAAAAGATAATAACAACAATAATAAGTGAACTTTCCCCCATTACACAGTGCACAAAAGAGAAGAAGAAATATAATGCAATATCTTCCCAAAATGCAATATGTACTGTTACGGAATTTGCTACCGTAACAATCCCATCGACCAGAAACGACCGGAAAAGAATTCCCTTACTTGATACATTTCCGTGGAATGCCATAGTCAACATCTACGAGAATAGTGCAAATCTCCGAGTAATCAAATCCAAAGGGAAAAGTCATCAACCGGATTCATCACAGCATTATTAGCAAAAATCCACCCGTGAACACCTCAGGTGTTTCGAACCGCACTACAGATTTGTCTAGTCAGACTTACAACACCAGAAACCCTTATTCTCCAAAAAAAATTCTATACTGACACCACATGATCACCAAGGTGCCCACTCCCCCCAAAAAATTGTCCTTAAATCATAAATCCCCACATTACCCCAATTATATAAAACCCCAATGCCACCTATTCGGCTCGTAAATCCACAGAAATTCAGCCCCAAATATCATACACACAGGAATTATTACATGTTTATCATCACGTTTCTCAGCTAAAACAAAAATTTGCCGTATTTCCAACAACTTCCCGTGTAAAATATTAACCCCGAAATCTTACGCCAAAACGCTGCAGATTTGCGCATAATAAGAAAAAAAACAGCAGAAGGAAATAAAAGAGAAAAAACAAACAGACAGCAAAAAAAAAATGCAATTGCGCAACAATATATTAATCACCACAACCAATTCTTTTCAATTTTGAGATATCTGTTAACCTCGACCGACCTGTTTTTTCCTCTAAGACTACAAATCTGTTTCCAATGTTCCCTTCAGTGACTTTAAAAGGACCTTCAAACTTCGGGCCTAATTTGCAATGTAGTTCATTTCTCACGTCAAGTTTTACAAATAAAATACCTTGTCTCCAACAATGGTATTGGATCAGCTGTTTTACTATTACTCTTCTCTACCTTCTCTCTGGTTGTGGATTCGAGATTACGACTGAGACAAGCATGTCTCTCTCTTGCTGTGGATACCAAAGCCTCCCCATGATGAGGTATAGTTAGCAAATCATATGTGCCTCGTGCTGGACAAACAAACAAAGCTTCAAATGGAGACATTTTAATGAAATCACTAAATAGTGTTAATACTATGGCTAACAACATCAACATATCTGTCCCAATTCTTATCATTACCACCTACAGTTTTCCTGAGAGCCTCGAGCACTTTCCTGTTTGCTCGTTCGCACAAACCATTAGCCTCAGGTCTCCATCTTGGCTTTGCTCTATGAGACCCATATCTCATTGTATAGCCTAGCTAGTGACTTGTGCAACTTGGAATCCTTCCGTGTCGTGAAAACTTCTGAGAGCATCAGCAACTACGTTAAATTTGCCCTCTATATGTTTGAGCTTTGCATCAAAATCTCTGATAGTTAAAAACCATCGAGCTCTTTTATGTGACAAATCGGGTTTATTAAAAAAATATAATAATGGCTTGTGGTCTGTAAGAACTTCTACTTTATTCCCCATCGGTAACATTTTATAATGAACCAAGCTCAACAATATTGCAAAGGCTTCTTTATCTATGGTAGCCACTGACCTCTCGTTGCCTCACTTTGTCCTGAACTTCCTGCTATAAAAGGCTATGGGATGGAATTTCCCATCAAACTTTTGCATAAGCAAGCACCTATACCTTCCTGGCTTGCATCGGTCACTAATGTAAAGGGTTTGCTAAAATCTGGAAACTTCAAAACAGGGGGATTCATTAGCACGTCCTTGAGCTTTTGAACAATACATCTGTTAGGGGAGCTGCTATATTAGAGAGCCCTTTCACAAACCTCCTGAAGAAACCAGCGATACCCAGGAATGACTTAATCTCTTTCTTTGATCTGGGGGTGCGAAAGTTCGTTATTGCTTTGACTTTATCTTCATTTACTCTAACCCCTTCCTTAGATATGACATGGCCTAGTTATGTGATTTGCTTTTTCATGAACGAACACTTGGCTAGCTTAATTTTCAACCCTGCTAATCTATGCCTCCGAAGTACTTCTGTAAGCACTTCCAGGTGTTGCGCGATCGTGTCTGTTGCGATCAATATGTCATCCATATACACAAAAATATTTTGCCCAATAACCCGTGCAAAACTGTGTTCACCAACCTGGTAAAGGTCATCGGACTGCCCGATAAACCGAAAGGCATTCCCGTAAATACATAGTGTCTCTTGGCACTGAAAAAGTGGTATATACCTTGCTACTTTCACTAAGAGGGGCCTGCAAAAAACCCTGAGCCAAATCAATTGAGCTATAAATATTATGTCCCCCGATTTCAACTAAAAGATCTGGTATGCACTCAACTGAATAGCGGTCAGGAAATCGACGCATATACGGACAGAACCATCCTTCTTAGGCAATACTTTCAAGGGAAAGTTGTAAGGAGACACGCTGGGTCTAATGATTCCTTCTTCTTCCCATCTATTAACCTCTTTCTCTACCTGTTCTCTGATTTTGAAAGGTATGTGCTATGCAGGAATATAAATAGGTTTTGTGGCACTCTCCAAATTTACCTTATGCTCTAACGCATTAGTCAACCCCAATTTATCACCTTGTAAGGCTACCGTATCCCCAAATTCTGCCAAGAGCTCGCTTATCGCTGCAACATGTTCACTATAATCCGCATTAGCTAAATGTTCTCTAAATATCTGTTTCCTTGATTGCATTTCTGCCTCTGAAAACTTAGGTTTCCCCTCTACGATAGCCACTGAACCAGCATTACGACTCCAATCTTGGAAATCCAATATACATGTATTCTTCTGGCATCTCCTAATTGTATCATTACAGTTTATTAACTCCAACCACGTGGTCCTATCCATTGATACACTGTTCACCGATGCCGTGCTAATAGGCCCTCTAAGCCTCTTGCTATTTTCAATAACACACACATCCGTAGGTTTTCTCACTTCCTTCAATTTGACTTTTACCATAGTCTTTGAACCAGGTAGTAACACAATATCCTCGGATAAAACACCTCTATATTTGTGGTTAGTATCTCCCCTTTCCACCACCCCATACACGTTACCACCCTCAGTATCATCCCCAGCATTGTTAGTATCAGAAATAACATCAATATTAGTATCCACATCCCCATCCATAATGTCATCACCACAATTGTTATCACCGTGAACTCCAATAGAATCCCCACAGTCATTTCCATATCACCAATGTGGGTTTAAATATTACCTCTCTCCATAACACCCGTATCACCGCCATTAATATCACCGAGCACATCTCCTTTTTCAATAATCTCCATGTCCTCCGTTCTAATCACGTCCTCATAAGGCAGAAAAACACCAGGTATTCCAACTGTTATCCCGTTAACACTCGCATGGATTGAAATCTTGTGTCTCCTACGCGCAGGATGACCCAACAAAAGTCTGTTGCCCAACACAATTCCTTTCATTACCAAGAATGGTTCGGTTGGTACTCTGTCACCGAGAGTAAACTGTATTTGAACACAGCACAGCGTATTCAATCTATGGGCTTGCACATCACACACCGTCTCCATTGAGGGTTGCAGAGGGTAATTGGAAAACATGGATTGATACAAATTATAGTCCATTAAATTTATAGACACTCCTGAGTCTATAAATATCGGGATATCCACATACCCTACTGTTCCATAGACTATAGGCCTGGGCTCTGGGGCGTCCCCCACGAGACCACAATGGCACGTACCAACCACCTGTACCCTTTTTGTTGATCGGCCATCCAAAAAATTTGCCGATCCCTTTGCCCTCTGGTTTGACCTGCCTGGGAAGTTCTCACATTATAATTACCAGAACCTTGAGGTATGGGCCTCGCATCTCTCCGTATCTGAGATGGACAAGATTGCCAATAATGATTGGTACTCTTACACATTCCATAATATTTAACCCTACACAATTTAACCCCAGCCTGTCCCATTAAAAATTTTTCTATCTACAGTGAGACATTTAGACATGTTTCTCAATTTGGCCATAAAGTAATTCTTCGTCTGAAGTAGGTTCAATCTTTTCATCAAAGCTATTCACTATTGCATCCGGTACATTGTGCAAGAGCAGGGAAAAATAGATCAGTTTATGAATATTCACGAGTGAGACATTACTTCCTACCCAATCTGCCACTGAGTCAAAAAGTTTTGAACTATGTTCTACGAGGCTATTAGTGCCATTCCGTAGTTTATAAGGACCCCGAAGGTCCCTCACCATATCTCCGTGTTCCTTTGAGCCATAAGCTGTTTTCAAAAATGCTTGCAAATCAGTCCAGGTATGACATTTTGCAAATTGGAAACTCCTGCAACGATGAGAGAAATCGCCTCTATTGAAATCTAGCAAAGCTTTCGCCTCTCTAAATGCCTCTATATCATTTGTTATATTCTTTGCGCTTAAATGATTATTCACACCTTCAATAAATAATTGCACTGGTTGAGATAACACACCGTCTACTATTCCCCTGAACAGACTCATGCCCGCACTCACGTTCGTTACGCGATGTAGTAGCGTTGTGGTACTCATAGTATCCGCTATTTTTCTCTCTTTCCGGAAGCTCTTATGTTCTATAAGATTCCCCAATCTCAATAACATCAGTGTATTTATATACACACAAAACCCAATCCAGAAAAATTAATAAAAATTTTCCCCCAATAATGGATAACAAAAACAAATGTGCCCCGCACCCAGTATATCATCCCATGGATAACAAAAAACAAATAAAGTGCCCCGCAACCATATATCGTCCCAAAAAATGAAAGCAACAACAAAAAAATAGGGAGAGGATAGAAAAAAGGAAATAAGGTGCAAAACGCTTACTAAGCGATCCAACCCAGTGACACCCAGACCCAAACACACAAACTCTCGCCTCTCTCTCTCTCTCTCTCTCTCTCTCTCTCTCTCTCTCTCTCTCTCTCTCTCTCTCACACACACACACACACACAGGGTGTGACTCAAAACCAAAACCCTCGCTGACATTATTACCATGTCCGTCGAATTTTGAGAGACATCAAAACAAAAACCCTCTTCGAGTAAATTCACCGCAAACAAAAAGGAATTAATAAAAATAAATAAATAAAATAAAAAGGAGAAAAGAAGAATGAAAACTTGAAAATACACTCACATCTTCATATGACTGGAAACCGAATTCGTATACGCATCGTAAATATACGTAGCCTCTTCACCACACTCGCAGAAAACTTTAATATATCAAAAACCAAACTTTTTCTCTTCACGTTTTAAAACTGGTTTTCATGAATCACTAAATGGCCAACACTGAGATGTAGAGAGATACCTAACGCTTTCAACACCACACAAAACCATTGAATCAGCAAAAAGAGCCCCGAGTTGCCTGTGACATGGTTATCAACACTTTTCCTACCAAAAAATATATGTCTAACTAGTCACCAGTCTCTTCGTTAGCATACCTACAGCCAATAAAATATGTAAAAAGCTTGTTAAACCGCTGCCCACCACTCTTACCCCCCCTTTTTGACAAAACTACACAAACTGAAAACCCTTACCTGTTGACAGCGGGCGCCTTTATCTGCAAACATGTTATTAGGCTATTAAGCTCACATAAATACAAAAATATACTATTTATTGCCAAAAGCAGATGAACATAAAATAGAGCAAAATGATTAATAATTCATAGTGATAAAAACCCAAGTCTGCCCCACAAAGAAAAATATTAAGTTATCATTCCACTCTCCTGGCTAAGTATTCAATCCCAGACCCAGAATGTCAATTGTTACATTGTATTGGTCAACTTAGAGAATCCCGTCTCTAATATCATGGAATAGAGCCCATCTGTAATAAAGATACATAACATAATATTAAGTAAAGAGATACACTTCACACTTCTCTCTTTTCAAAGGCAATATTAAGTAAAGAGATACATTTCACACTTCTCTCTTTTCAAAGGCAACTGTTTCTAAGTCATTTAAAATATGTGCTATACCTTTGAGATGGGGTTTTCTACCGACACCTGGCGTTTCCTCAACCGTCCTCTTTCCTATCACAAAAGGAATGTGTCTTTCCCCCAAGTGCCTCGGTCGATTAGACCTGTGACATCCGTACAAACAAATGTACATACTCAACACACCCCAAACTGCCCCTGGCAACAGTACGGACAGCCTCCATATTAAAAATGTATATGCATCAGATTCCTTCAATCTAGAAGGCTTCCACTACAACTAACTCTATCTCCAAGCAAGACACGATATGTAATTCACTAACACATCAATTCACACTTGTAAGATATACACTGACACATTGAAATCAAATATATATAAATATCCAGAGATCAAGTTTCATACCCCCAGAATGTGGTTCTCATACCCCAAGGGGTATGGATACCCGCCATTAAGAACCCCTGACATATGTGGTCTTCCCTTCTAGTAACTTAAAGGTAATGGTTATTGACTTAACTTACGCGACTTAGGCAAAATGAAGTGGTAACCAGCGATGGGCGCTAGTTAAATCACACCAGGTAATTTATCCAGTTAATTAATCGATAAGTTGCATAAATGAGAAATATGTCGATTTATTCATGGAGAAACCTAGAGCCATTTGTTATACATAAATAAAAAATGCAAAAACCGCTTAGCCAAAAGAAAGAATGTAATATGGTTTAGTTACATATAAATTCAAACTAAATATTTATGAAGCCGTATTCGCACAATAAAATGTTGCATATACAACCTGTATTTCTAGTACACTTTTAGCAACTTTCAACATTAATCCGATTTCAGCCACACGACAGACTGGTGGTTAATCCACTTAGAACAACTGGCCTGGTAAAACCTTTAAATTTCCGCTCTCGGTATTGCACCCCAGGTTATCTGAAACTCAAACCAAAAAGAGAAAATATCTGAAATATACTAAATAGGATTTATTTAGTAAGTCGATTTCGTCGATATAATCCTAAGGTTTAAAACGAAAGGAAAACCGAGCAGGGATTAATTTCAGTTTTGAATAGATACTTTCTGCTACTGTATTGTTGACAAAGAGAAGGTTACACGTTATGAAAATATAACATATGATATCAAGCACCGAAGTTTACTTGAAAAAATACCATAAATAACAACAAAACATAAAATTTTCCAAAGGAGAAAGGGTTGCACCTGTGAATATTGATTTTTAAAACTGTGAAATTCGAAGCTATAATGCTTGCATACACACGCAAGTATTTACGACATACGACTCTAATGTGATTGATTTCCTTCTTTGGCGTCACGCATACGTCACACAAACGTAACGTGATTTTTTTCGTTTCGTCCTTATCCCTGCTTTAAGAGTGACGTCACATACAAGTGATGACGTCATTATAGTCGTGATGCCATAGAAACAGTTACAAAGGCTAATATCAGACACTGGTAAAGTCTTGAAGTCCCTGGAAGCAATTAATTCCGTTAACTTTTAACTTTGATTCAAAATGGTAATGCAATTATTCCAATGATTAACGAACATCATTTCGGATCAATTTCGGGAATATTTCTGGTATTTCCGAATAGAACAATGTTAAGGTTGTTGGAATTAAACCTGGAATATAAAATTTAGGCCAGAGGCCAAGCTCTGGGACCTATGAGGTTATTCAGCTCTGGGGGAAAACTGAGAGAAATAATAATGTATGAAAGGCGTCACAGAAGGAAAACCTCAAAGTTGCACTGCGAAATCATTGTTAGGAGAGGGTGGAAAGTAAGATGAAGGAAAGGGAATATGATCAGAGGTGCAGTAAAAAGAATGAAAGGGGTTGCAGCTAGGGGCTAAGTGACGATACAAAGAAACTAAAGTAATGAATTACTCCCCTAAGGGGCGGATGTATTTTGGAATGGAAGGGTTTGGAATATTTTGGAATAGGAATATCATCTCAATAGTTCAGGATCTGAAAATGTAAATTAATATAAGAAATATGGATGGCTATTCCACGATTTCAAATATTAATGCACCATGGAGGAGTATTACTGGAGAAATAGCAAATCCTTTTTCCTTGTCACCAATCATACACTAGAATATTGTTCTGTCAATTTCAATCAATTTTTTCAACCTTTTCTCGACCTTTTCTCCATCCCCCTCTCCTTTCGCCTTTTTCATCCCACAGCTATCGTGTTTTCTCTTTCTTTGAAGTCCCATTTAAGTTTTTTTCTTTCTCAGTATGTCTCCTTTATCTAGCACTTTGTTTTTTGTTATTCACATGTGTCCCAGGAATTAAAAAAAATTGTTAAAACCATATCTATTGCAATTTTCTGTTACGTCTTTTTGTCTCCTCTCTTCTTATGTTTGTTCCACTTTCCTTTTCGGTATATCTAATCTTGAGCGATTTCTCTTATTTATCTGCATTTTTCCATTCTTCGTCCTCATCCCTCCACATTTACTGGTTTATTGGCCTGGTCAGTCTGCCGATCCTAATTCTTATTGACCATCATTTCTTTCATTTAGTTGATTAAACTTACAACTTGTTGTACATTCAAGGACCAGCATAGGCGTAATGATTCTACTCCTACGAAAATATTAAATAATGAATAATTGGAACTTTGTTCCCTGACTCTTGGTATCATAAAACACCAACTATTACTGAATGCCACAAACACATCTAGCTGGCTGTCCCTAACGAAGGAATATATTTGCAGACATTATATATATATATATATATATACTATATATATATATATATATATATATAGTATATATATATATATATATATATATATATATATATATATATATACATATATATACATATATATATAGTAGATATATATATATATATATATATATACATATATATACATATATATATATACTATATATATATATATATATATATATATATATATATATATATATATATATACTATATATGTATTATATATATATATATATATATATATATATAAATCACCATAACGTGACTGGAATATTTGAAGTAATAAGAATCCACAATTATGTAAAATGTGTATTAAAAATACTTTAGACTGGAGCTTTCGTCAACACATTTTACATAATTGTGGACTTTTATTTATTCAATATATCTATATATATATATATATATATATATATATATATATATATATATACCTACATATAATGTGGGTTTTATTTGCTACAGCAAGAAGAAGAATAACTACTTATAAAAAGACAACTAATTTTCAGGGAGAGCGATTGATTGTTTGTCAGTTATCTAAAGGCGTCATTCAGAATTATTAGGGTCACTGACTGAGAGAGAGAGAGAGAGAGAGAGAGAGAGAGAGAGAGAGAGAGAGAGAAATAAAAGGTTCCCCGTGTAAAACTAATGATACTGCAGTAGAAAATCTTTAACAAAATATACACCTTCGCCTAGAGGTATAGAAGCTTTGCCAATATCATTTCCCGAATAATGAATCTAACAACCTTACTTTGGCCCTTTCTGGATATTCCGTAGTCATTTCATCCCACACGAACGATTAGAATTAGATTTATATCTGCATCTAAATTGCATCAGATCCTTAGATGCAAAAAGTCTTCCCACAGATCTAATTGCTTCTGGGAAAGACAAGGAAACAATTCTTTTCTCAAAACTCATGACAGTTTGAGAATTTAGCTTTCAACGCTTCCTTGGGGAAGGTGAAGATTAAAACGATAAAATTCCCAGGGAGAATTCAATTCTTTGTCTTTGATGGAACGAAGAGCAGTTGATTACTTTTGAGAATTCCGGCGGAAAAATCACAAACTCGTAACGATGTCAGTTGATTTTCCCGAGATTCCGAAGTCTGCCGCATGAGAGCCTTTGAAGTATCAGAGACTCATTGTTAATCGGGGATATATTTGAACTCGAAATGGCCCATTTATGCGATTTATGGATTCAGATAATTGGAGCAGATTTGTATACTATGAAGTGATGTTGTTACTCTGTTGCAGCAACGATGCTTTTTAAAGTCTAGGAGGAAAACTGAATACAAGGATCCACTGAAGGGAGAAGGAACTGTGTCGTTTTATATCTTTTCATGCTAACATGGAAAGCCATTGTAGAATGTTTTTGAATTTGAAACAGACAGTCCTCTTGTACATAACCAATATTAAGTTACCAATAGTAAACATGAAAAAATAAATAAATACGCGATAAAAATCTGCATATATTAATTTTTCACAAGGCAACAGAGTATTATTGAAGAAACGAGTATTCTCTACTTAGCCAAAATATTAAGGATTAATTTGATCTGATGAAAGTAATGGTGCCAAGCCATGCCCTGGGGTACATTAGGGCACTCGGCGCTTCAGACACTGAAAAGAGGGAGTTGGAGCTGCTGGACAGCAAGAGAAATCGACCTAGAAAATGAAAGCAACGAATTACAAGGACCAAAAGGTGGAACTGGGATTAAACCTCGGAGTTGCATGAAGAAGTGATCGTTAGAGAGGTTGGACAACATTGCTGAAGAAAGGAATCGGGAACAGAGACAAAGTACAAAGCTGCAAAGTAGGTGCAGCTCATACTCTTTGGCAATACCTACAGTGAGCCACGCAACCCCCTATGCAGTTGCAAAAGAAGGAATATAAAGGGTACTGTTAAAAATCAGAATATGTAGATATCTATATGAGCGGAACTCGAATAATAAAAATCACAGATAATAGAAATCTAGAACTGACAGGAAACACGTGTACATATACACCTATACCATTAGTAATAATACACATATACATACACACACACGCACACACACACACACACACATATATATATATATATATATATATATATATATATATATATATATATGTGTGTGTGTGTGTGTGTGTGTATGAATATATAATAAGATAAGTAAATACATTACATATGTATGCATATGACTTGGAAAAATTTTTATGTTAGAATTCCATCTAATAACAGGACCCATACAAACGCCAAAACCAAAATAGAGAAAGTAAGTACCATATTTTTTGTGGCTCCTTTCATTAGATGTATATATACATATATGTAAATATAACATAGTCATTATATATAACACACATACATGTATCTATATAGATAAATGCAAAAGCATCTCTTGCGCTTCTCTGTCTCTGCAGAAAAGTCAGCTGGAGAACAGGCATTGAAGTACTTAAAGAAAGTAAGAAATGGCCTGAGAGACATTTGTTCATCAGTGATGGCTAACGTGAAAGAATGAAGTTTGAGTCTTTGCTCCTGAGATAACAGAAGCTGTGTGGGTATAAAGTGTGTTTTTTATATATATATATATATATATATATATATATATATATATATATATATATATATATATATATATATACCTCATATATCTCTCAGTGGTATAAGATTTCAACGTCTAGAAACTTATTTTTCTTTAGTACTTCAATAAAATTTTTGCAGCTGACATATGTGCAATGAAAGCAGAGGCATCTGGTCGGTGAAGCTTTTACTCAGATTAATCCTTCACAGGAAAGGCAGCCATTTTCCGCCTGAAGTGACGCCTGAATTGCGTAACTGCGTCTGTCGGTACTTTCAGTGGAAAAGTGGGTCAGCGGATTATATCAATGAAGGAGAAAAATGAAGAAATAACTGTGAATACATATTATTCTAGTTGCACGGTCTATTTGGGTGATATACGGAATGAAGCAATTCGTGTTTTATTGATGTGTTTAACTCTTCTCTACTCATTGTAAGTAAATTATAAGATCCACAGTTACGTAGACACACACTCGCTTATATAATATATGTATTTAATATTTAAAAAATTAAAAATTATTGTATATATATATATATATATATATATATATATATATATCTATATATGATATATCTGTATATATATAATATATATATATATATATTCTGGTATATATAATATATATACTCTTATATATATATATATATATATATATATATATATATCTGTATATATATACATATATATATATATATATATATATATATTATATTATATATATATATTTATACCATATATATATTATGTATATATATGTGTGTATGTGTGTACATACATACATACATGCATAAATACATATACACATAAAATATTGAAATAAGAAAAATTGTACAGTTTATTAACTGACTGCGAACAGCTTTTGTGAATCATGATCCAACACTCATACCAGAACATGGCTTTTTTTTCAGGGGAACGACTGTAATAAATATAGCTGATCTAATTACAAATTAACAGCAGAATTATGGATGTACCCCCACTAGTTTAAAATACCTTTTGCTCAGCAAAAAATAACCAAGTCATTTCAGGGTACAATTTATAGATGTTTCACGATATTCTTGAAAATAAATCTTCCTCGAATCCTGACACCTTATTAAGTTTCTTTTCATAATTCTGTAACTCTTCCCACATCCCACGAGAGGTATTCGTCACTAGCAAGATCTAGATTCAGAGATGAATTAACATATTGGGAAATATCACGTCATGATAATCCCTTAGTCTTCACAAAGAAATCTACATCTTTCCGACTTGTTGACGTTGTGAATTATTTTCGGTCTATAAATTTGCAGAATTTTCCGCCGTTCCTGAAATGGTTTATGACCAAACGTAAAAATCTCACCCTTTACAGATTGTTTCTGTCATGACAGGCAAATGGAATTATCTATTCATTGCAGTGAAAAAATAATAAATATGGAAAATTGCGAGAGAACGGATAAGTTTGAAAGCTACACAGTTGGGAAATGGATCTGAAGTAAAGAACATGGCATTTTACAGATAGAAGGTTACTTTTCCCTAAAATGCCAAAAATGTGAGCTAATGTGTTTGCCAAGCGCATAGCTTTGCATTTTAGAGCAGATTAAGGTAATTTTGGAAAAAAATGATGGAATTCAACTCTTAAAAAAAGTATCTAGATTAGGAAATAAAGCTTTTAATGTATTACTGCTGTTGGAATCTGAAGTTTAATTAAGCATTTAAATAACTTATGTCAGTTTCAGAGTTGTTTAGTTGAACATTTACACTGTTTTTCCGTTTTTTCCCAAAAGAAAAGAAGGAAAGCTCATTTTCCAGAACATCTTCCCGAATGACTTTGTTGGCCAAGAGTTATTATATGAACGTTTGTCATAATAGAGCTTGAAAGTGTTTTCGTTGAATGCACGAAAATAAAGGCAGGATAACTATTGACTTTCGTCATATATGAAGTTTAAATACAATGCTTCTCATTGACAAGTAACCAAATACATTTTTTTCCGCTGTTATTGACCCAAAGGAAATGTTGAATCCTTGTGCAGTGTTTAGGGCCTCAGATTTTGGTGAGAATTTAGGCCCATAATCTGTGATCGATCAAGTCCATCTGATTACGATATTATGTGAGTTGAAAATAACAATCTACAACTTTTCAGCTTAGCTTACGAAGAAGGTGAACTACTTTCAAGGGAACAAGATACTGATAAGGGTATTTGCTCTATTCATATTGCAAGTAATGCTGTTTCTTAAGCAATGCAAAGTCCAGTCGCAATTGCCTATGACCGTTTCTGCTCAATGATGACGAAATTTTCATTAAAGATCTATTGGAAGGCCTGACGAAACATCATTAGTTTTCTGTAATATTCTTAGGTAAGGAACAACCACTGTTTGGGGATTTTATATATATTTTTTTTTTATCCCCATGTTCCTATGACAAGTTTGCTGTGAATATCATACAGCATCCACATTAGCTCAAAAACTACACATAACATTCATTTCAACATAATACCTAAGAAAAACAATTTAACGAGATATAGAAAATAAAATACTATGGTCGGTGCAGTCGAAACGCAGACTCCAAAGTATTATTTTTTTCTATCATATAAAATTTGGGCTAACATGTCCTCGTCAGCTTGTCGAGAATAATTTTCAGTCTTGTTCCGTGACAAATACATTTCCACACTCAGATTTTTCTTGTAATATCTGAGATGAGAACGCAAAACTGAACGAATTTCATATTACATTATAGTACCGTTTCTCGTATATGTATGTATGTATGTATGTATATATGTATGTATGTACGTAAGTATGTATGTATGTACTTTGTATGTAGGTATGTATGCAGGAATTCATGTTCGCAAGCGCGAACTCGTTACAATAAGTGATTAACGCTGTCATCGCCTTTTCCACCTCCCTGGAATGAGGATACGATTAAAGAGCTTGTTATCTCTCTCCTCCAAATGTTCAGGCTTCCCTGCCCTCTTCGTTTTAGCTTCGTTACACGGACACAAAGACGAATAATTAACACAGAAAATATTTTCACGTATATTTGCTTCGCAGGACAGAATTTAATTTAAAAGGTGACAACCCTGATGAAAAAATAATTTCCAGAGACCATTTCCAACGAGAGATTTACGATTTTCTCTATCTTCCTCAAAACTTTGTTTTTTTTTATTTATTTTTTTTTTTTTTACGTTAATGCTTTCTGCTACCAGCTACTCACAAGAACTGCAACAACACTAGTGATGAAATATGGTGTTAATTTTCCGTAGAGTTTAGAATAGCGTCTACTAATGACGATATTAAATTTGCTAAAAAGGAAAATAACTCTACGGTAAATGACTATCATATTTCACTTACGACCTCCGTTACTCTTCAACTGTTGCAAGGTTTTCTTCCTAAAGAAATCTAACATTAGTGTGCAACTGCTTTCCCTTCCAAAGAATGACTGGCAAATCCAGTTAGACTTTAAAAAGCAATTATCAGAAAAACAGAAAAAACTCTACGAAATGAATCCATCTGATGCAGCTATCATTTTCAACACTACGTGCTTGAACCAGGGTTGTCTACCTACATATAATAATAATAATAATAATAATAATAATAATAATAATAATAATAATAATAATAATAATAATAATAATAATAATAATGGGAATTAAAACTATAAAGTTATTAGAAATAAAATAATTTTCATGTGTATTAATATTTATTACCTGTATACCCCAAAAAAGGATCTTATTATTTCCTAATTTTCCAAGAGCGTGACTTGATCATTTTCACTCTTTTATTATCATTTATCAAAATTAGCACTTAATTGACGAAACACAATTTGCACATAGCAATTAGTCATACGAATAACTTGAAGTTTATTCATAAATAATAATCCTTACGCGTCTACGTATGCTCTCAAACTTTCCATCATTACAAATCACCTTAATCGAATCCAGTCATGCAAATGGGAAAAGTCTTTTCATTAATTAATTTTTAAATTTAATCTTAGCCTAATTAGCGACAGATTTCATAAAGTTCATTTGAACGATTGGATTTGTGGTTTATCTTAACTACTGACGTCAATATTCTGAGCAGTTCGTCATTTCAATTAAACAAATAAACAGTTTTGTTAAATTTCTTTATCCAGTTCGTTATTTGAGTCAAACATAGCAAATTGAAGATAAGGAAATTATTATTCAGTAAGATTTGAAGATAAGCAAATTATTATTTAGTAATAGTCTTTTTATATAAAAAAAAAGTAAGTTAAGCATTGCATTAGATATCCATTGTAAAACAAAAACAAAAAAGAAAGAGAGAGAGAGAAATATATAAAACTACCCAGTATTACAATTGACCCCTTCCAAAAGCGAGTAATTGTTCATTGTGATTCTTAAGAGCCTAAAACATGAAAAAATACACTTTTTGCGAACGAATGTATAAAGTAAGTGGATATGCTACAGGCGATGATGAAAATGATAGTTTTACAAATTATTTGATTAGCATCGGTTGCGTAATGTACAGACAGGCGTAATTGCTTTTGTTATACGTACTTGCCAAGTCATGCGAGAAGTACATTATTTGTGGCCCCAAATATCACGAATCTCAGATTCATATGTTTACGTTTAAATGCATGGTAATGCACTGGTCCCAAACACTTTGTAAATAGATAAACAAATCTCCATTTATGGCATAATGCTATATTGGCAAGCTTAATGGGAACATTTAAAAATGTAATTACTTTCTAACATTGCCTTGTTCATAGTTTTAGGATACTTGTTACAGCATACTCGCCTTCAATTCAAAAAAGAAAAAAAAAGATGAAAAATTGATGTGCTATTATAAAACTTTGCAAACCTGTTGTTAAGGCTTTTCATGATATTGGTACAATACGGTCTCATATGAATATTAAGTTGTCCCTAAACAAAATCTAATCAAATCTGTAGAGCAAATTATCAATATTGTGAATGAAGCATCGGTAAGGCACATTTTTGCCAGAGAAAAACCAGTATTACTGTCTACTTAATAACATTTTGAGGTAAATAATGAATCTTTCTGCATACCTACTTTCATTAGACCTCTGCCCGTCCAGTCCAGGTGCTTTTCATTACACTTAGCTGATAATTGATAAAATTAACCAACACTGTTCATGCTTTGTTTTTGGTTTAATTATGTTTCAAACTAAATTAATTCTGACTGGCTCGGGAATAATCAATTAGAAAAGCAAAGAGGCAATTAACTCTGTTTTTGCTGCTCATGTAATTATCTTGAGCAGTAGACTCGTTACGGAAATTATTCATTCACAAGCAAAATTAAAATACACAAATGATCGCAGTTTGAATAGAGACTTACATCACAAAAATTATCAAAGACAACGTCAACTCGTGGTTCAGTTATTCCCATTGATAAATAGGCATAAACATTACTATGGCCTAAACTCGCACCGCTAATCAACATGGCTGATGTTAAAGGTATATAGATTATCATTTTAATTACTTTCCTTGGAAATTAACTTCTGCCCTGTAAGCTGAACAGAAACATTCATAGATTCCACGTTTCCTGAGTCATGAATATGCTAATCATTCTTTACCATTTATACGCTGATTTATGTGAGAGAACTGTGCACAGGCGAATTCACCTTGAAATATGACTTAAAGCCAGAGTTTCTCATGACTATTGTTGAAAATAAGATTTTAATTTATCTAATTCGTATGTTTGTACAAGTGGCACAATATCAGAGATTTAAATGAACGTCATTTCAAGGATGGTATTATTATTCTAGTTATATTACTGCTCCTGAGTTTTTTTTTTTTTCGTTTCGAAAATACTACTTCCACTTCCTTTTAACTATATTATTAGCGGATTTGATACAAGCGTCAACGTATTTTAAAATGATTAACGGATTTGACACAAGCGTTGAACTTATTGCAAATTGATTAGCGGATGTGACACAAGGTTGCAAGTATTCCAAATGATTAGCGGATTTGATACATGCATTGTACGTATTGAAAAATGGTTAGCAGATCTGATACAAGCGTTGTACGCATTGCAAAAAGAATATAACATAAAATGATGATAGCGTGGCAAATAAACGAAGAACTGGCTCCTCCTTGCGTAATATTTGCAATGGCTGAGAGCAGAAACGCTCCCACCGAAACAAATATTGGAATACTCGTATTATATCTAGGAGGCTAAAATGTGCTATGGAAATATAAAAATTCCACAGTAACAGAAACCAGGGTATATAAGGATTAAAAGAATGCTACTACTTTACGGGGCTTCTGATGGTATACATTTCACCTCATCACAAGGCTTCAGTAGTTAAACCGGGTTTGTCTTACTGGATTCTTCTTACTTAACTCAGTGCTTTGTCAAGCAGCATTACCACTCGAGACACTGCTGAATCACTGCGCTTTACTTTCTTCTAATGTGCAGGAATTATGCCTTTTATTATTTCATCTTGATCTTCCACAGTTGCAAAATTATTCAAGATTTGGCTTTCAGTATTTACAGCTGCATAATCATTTTCCCTATTCTCGAAATTTGCCTGGTGAGACGTCGAAGACTCGGTGATACCAGCTGCTCTCACGGCGGAAGATATGACATCACGAGTAAAAGCTTTTGGTTCCAATGTTCCTGCTTTTATGGCAGTTTCTTAATTAAACCTCTGTATCTCCGATTTCGTGGGAATTTTTTGTTGCAATATCAATACGAACGAATGTCAAGAACTCACTAAAACACCGGAAAATATCACAAGAATTCAAGAGGCTTCTCTTGCACAGATTGTTTACTGAATAAGAGTAGAAAACGGGTTGAAACGTTTCATCACAGAAAACGACTAATAGATGGCAATAAGATGGGTAACTATAGCTAAGAATACCACTGTAAGATCCAGCAGGCAGGTAATCGCATATTTTTTGCTTGGAAACAACGAATTCTCACGCATCAAGTGGAGGAAAAGGGGGAACTTGACTACTATAAAAATTAATTTCATTGAAAAAGTCGTTAAAAGCTATTTAACTACTAAGAAAGTATAAAAAACATTTTTGAAATTCTTCGCCACAAGAGAAGTTGTATTGAATTTTGGATTGCTTTATATGTTAACAGATTTGTGTAAAATTATAAAATGGTAAAGTTATTTACGGAAGAAAGACACTCCCGGCATTAATTGAATATTTATAGGAAAACTATCTACTTTAACAAACCAAAATTTCCCAATTTCATTCGTACGCAACATTCTCTATGAGGTTCACATGGAGAGGGTAGTTACCATCCTCATCCTGGCACCCGGATAGGAAGTAGTTACTCATTCCTACATGGCTTAGAGTGGCCAGTGTTTTTATTCCTACAAGGCTTAGAGTAGCCAGTGTTTTCATTCCTACAAAGCTTAGAGTAGCCAGTGTTTTCATTCCTACAAAGCTTAGAGTAGCCAGTGTTTTTATTCCTACAAAGCTTAGAGCAGCCAGTGTTTTCATTCCTACAAGGCTTAGAGTAGCCAGTGTTTTCATTCCTACAAGGCTTAGAGTAGCCAGTGTTTTTCATTCCTGACAAAAACTTAGAGTAGCCAGTGTTTTTTTTTTAATTTTATTCCCTACCAAATACAAAGATTAAGTAGCCAGTGTTTTTTTTTTCATTCCTACAAGGCTTAGAGTAGCCAGTGTTTTTATTCCTACAAGGCTTAGAATAGCCAGTGTTTCCTAAACTTGAATCGACTAAAGCAGAATATTAAGAGGTAAAATATAATCTTGTAAGAACTTAAAAGGATACTTACAATACCCATTTATATCCTGGATGAATCCATAGATACTGTCAACAAGAAAATTACCCCAGACTGCAATTATCTAACGCTGAAAATAAAGTTAAGATTCTCTTTAAGAAACAGTTAAATCAACTTTGATAAATTATGTATGTATGTATATATATATATATATATATATATATATATATATATATATATATATATATATATATATATATACATATAACGAGAAAAAACTTAATAAAATAGACTATTCTACCAAGCCTTCAATTAATAGGCTTATTTGCGACTAAAACTTATTTTCGCTGGTAAAGTTTCGTAAGCATCCCAAGCAAATGAGTCACTGACAAAGTTGGCGAATAGGTTTTGCATACCTGCGGGCAACAAGCCAGCGCCCACAGCTGACTGTTTACGTTCTCCTAAGCTTCTGGCAGATAAGATCCAAGTTTACTACTCAAGGAAGGACGAGTGAACCTGCCTGATCGAGGTGACTGACTCACACATATAATCCGTCCCTTGGTGGCCACAAGCTATGACCAAAAATTAAAATTTTTAGAACCTTCTTGGAGTTGGAATTGGAAATGCCAAGCGATGGGACTTATGAAGTCATTGAGCGTTGAAAGGAAAATTGAGAGTAGAAGGTTTGAAAGGTGTAACAGGAGGATAACCCCGCAGTTGCTCTATGGAACAATTATTAGGAGAGGGTGGCCCTCAAGTATTAATGCCTGAACTGCACCGCTTGAGCTGCTGACGGAATTACCCTTGGCGGGGATAATACTTTCTTGCCTTTGCTTTCTGTTGCCATAATTCAGAGCGGGATTGAGATATATCTGGTATAAAAAAAATCGAATATTTATTTTAATGGCAGAAAACAAAATATTCTCCATAATGATGGAAACAAATGTCCACCGATTAAATATGTTCACTGCAGTCATTCGTCTTATGGAGATGAAATTATGAGTTGCGAAATCGTAAATGAGGGAGGATACTTAATTCTGTCAGAATATTATGGAAAAATGATAGAAAATTATAATTTTTTTCCAGTTAATGGGCAAGAAAAATTTTTTCCCTTTTATGAGTAAGCACAATTTTTTTTCCATTTGATGAGCAAGCAAAATGTTTTCCATTTAATGAACAAGCAAAATGTATTCCATTTAATGAACAAGCAAAATTTTTTCCATTAAATAGGTAAGCAAAATTTTTCTTCCATTTAATGAGCAATCAAAATTTTCCCCATTTAATTAATGGTCAAGCATAAAGTAATACTTTATTTACCTTCGGAAAAATGATACATAGAACACCAGTCAGGATAAGTAAGAGTAAAATAAAAATAATATAAAAGAAGATAACCTATGGAAGCTTAAATAATAAGACGAAATGTAATAAATGTATATAATGCAAATGCTATAACGTTGGAAAATATTACGGATATATTCTGTTAGTTTTTATAAGGGTTATAAGCTAAAATAATGGCAGATTAGGTTCTCAATAACTAGTCGGAACATAATTTTCATTTTATACAAAACTCGTCTCCTTACAAAATGCATTAAATTCAAAGGGTGTTAAGAAAATTTGTCACTTCTACTGGATTCAGAAACATGCGAATGTCATCTGAGGTCATATTATAATTGGCGCAGATGGAAAATATAATTAGTTTTAAAAGACCGGGCTGTATCATTTATGAAGTGTTTAATAAAGGAGAATATGCAAACTCGCAGAGCATAATTATGATGCTTGAAATTACAAATCTCCTTTCAAAAGTACAACTGTATCTGAAGGTAGAGAAAGGAGAAAGGATTGAAAATACTAAGATAAATTTAAAAGAAAAGCACAAGCTATTAATTATTTGTAAGAAAGTAAAATTTCCCGCTGGCCCTTATATCAACTGATCTTGTACTTTACTTAAGCGCTTGTCAAACACGTCACTTTGATTATTATTGCCGTCTACATTACTAAACAATTTCTAATTTAAAAAGTATTGAATATTTATAATTAGCCACATGGCCGTGATGCTAAAATTATATAAATTTGTGTCTCTCAGTGTAATACCCTTTTCCCAGCAATGTGTTCATATCATGACATCATGTATTTGATATTCGTTTTGTGTTATGACATAGAATTCTAGATTTTTGTGCAGTTTCCAAGTGAACAAGAATTGAAAGTGAAGCTTTACTTCCTTTTTAGATTGTTTAGGGTGTCGAATCTCCTCATTCCTGCTCTTACAGTTTCCAAATATTTCTTTGAGGTAGTCATTTCATAGCGAATACATCATACGACCTGAATACTTCACGTAAAAATTTAATCAGCGAAGGGAAAAATTGTTGCTATGGTAGATAAACATTTCATCATCAGCCATGGAACCCTTTGATAACACATTGCTTTCATAGTTATTAATTTCGTATTCTATCACTGACGAGGGGTAGGTATCAGATTACAGCTCTCTCTGTTGCGTGAGCAAATATCAAAGAAGTCTAGCGGTTAATACCACCATACGGTCGTTGTTGCGGCAAATGTAATTCTCTTATTTCAGATGTCAGAGTTGAAACTCATCTGCGTCCAAAGGTCAGACATAACAGCTGCGCAAGATCGACCGGCCTCTCGCTGAGGGAAAGGTGGGACGTGAAGGCACAGGCAATGTATGCGTTCTTTCTCTCGGGGTATTGCCGGACGAGAGGGGAAGGTCTGAGTTGCCTAATACTCGGTGAATACCAGACCCTCCCTGTCCCTAATTGGTTTTGTGTTAGGCAATGATATCCTTATTAATATTAATGTATAGCTGGTTCACTTAGGGTGGATTCTTGGGTGAGCCCTATGCCTACGAGACGTTTGTTTGGCGGCCGCTGATTGGCTGGGAGCTGCCTACCTCCTGGTACCAGCTAATCAGCGGCCACCAAACAAACGTCATGTAAGCATACGGCTCATCCAAGAATCTACCTTAAGGTGAACCAGTTATAGTTAATTATTCAAGGAAGGATGCGTTCAATGCCTGTCTGAATATCTGGCAAAATTGTGTGTTGCAATGAATAAGGATAACAAAATTCGAACCAGACGAGCTTTGTTATATTTATAGGATTATCGGAGGTTTAATGCCGTCAGTATTACCTAGTTATTAAATGTCAATAGTACTTATAATTATGAATCCATAACTTAGTTTATACTTCCGTGTAACAATGAAACTTCCTTGTCATTATATTGTATCCTACGGGGAGCACCCTTGTTTCTAGTGTACTGCATCCTATGAGTGGGTTCCTTTGTACATACTGCAATGTATCTTATGGATTTCTTTTGTACGTTCTTTAGTGTATCCTACAGATAGGTTCCTTTGTGAATAATGCAGTATTTCCTGTGAATATTTTTACAAACATGTGCCTTACAAGTGTATTTGTAAGCTTACCTGTGTTGACGTATGTATCAGTACGTGTATTATTTTACAAACCTGCTTTTCTCGTACAGTGCTCAAGTTACGTTCTTCTCTTCTGTTATTTTTCTTTTTATAAAGTTTCCTTAACCTCCATTAACCTCGTCTTTCTTCAATACCTTCCCATTTATCCCGAGGAAAATTCAATTATTTTCACCAACATTTTCACCGGCGTTTCAACTTTCAGAGACATGCGTTAGGAAATCATACAAAAATAAAAAAAAAGTTTCTTCACTTTATACGTAGGGACTGCTATTCAGGATACTCCAACTACACTTAACCGTGGAAGTTCATTGAAAAGGAGTCTTGTTGAAATTGATTGAACTATTTTTCCAGTGATGCTAATTCCATTACGGTTTCTTTCAAAGCTAACTTAACAGAAGGTCATAAGTCAGACACGTGCATAGCTCATACAAAGCTAATGCTGGGGTATTCAAAAATATAGTCTATAAAAGGAACGTTTTATCAAAGGTTATCTTTTCATTATAATAGTACAAGGCTAATCTTGACAGAATCTGATTGCCAAAAGAGACAGTTCGTCACGACCAACAACTGCGAAAATTTACTTGTAATCTCTTCATGCCTTCTGGAAAACGTTCTAGCTATGATAGACTCTCTCTCTCTCTCTCTCTCTCTCTCTCTCTCTCTCTCTCTCTCTCTCTCTCTCTCTCTTTGGGGTGGCTTAGTTTTTTCACATATTGGCCCACTGACGACTTCTCGAGCATCAAAGGCAACGTTCAGATTCCCTTTCACTCGCAGAATCAAGAATGTCTTTCTTTCGTAGGCCTGACCCGATCTATGACACCTGACTAGAATTACTCTTCGCGAAACAGGATATGACACAGATACGTTCTGTTTCTAGGCAGTATATGGTTTATGAGATCCATTTAAATTTTCATGTATACATAATGATCGCCCATTGGCACTAAAATCTACGAGAATACTCCGTCAGCCGAGCCCTGATTGGCTAAGAATGAACTCCTCAGAACCCCTGATTGGCCGAGAGTAACTCTTCAGAGCCCAGGTTGGCTGAGAGTAACTCACGCAATTGACTGGCTGGTGCAATCTTGCCTGGTCATCACGAATGATTTGTCGGTGTCATCTTCCTAGTATCTTTGGCTGGGAAAGGTGGGCCAAAAGAGACCAGAGAGAGAGAGAGAGAGAGAGAGAGAGAGAGAGAGAGAGAGAGAGAGAGAGAGAATATTCTTGCTTTTGAATCAGGACAATCCGTCATAAATCATTCATTAACCATGCAAAGGTTATACTATAAGAATTTATCTAAGTTTTCTTTTATACTCTGTTTCATGTCGGTTCACGTTGTTTATTGGTTATAAACTTTAAACGATGCGCAAAGATTCAACAGATGATTGTCTATCAAAATTTCTCTCTCTTCTCAAAATTCTCTCTCTCTCTCTCTCTCTCCTCTCTTCTCTCTCTCTCTCTCTCTCTCTCTCTCTCTCTCTTTCTATCATATGGGCATCCAGCCTTTAGAGAAGGAATGGCTGAATTTCCAAAAGGAAATATTGTCTTCAAAAACAGGAGGATACCTTATACTCTCATGGACCATTGATTCCTTAATTCAAAGTGGGAGAGGACTGGCCAGAATTACACCTGAATAAATGATTGTTCGAAAGGAATAACAGGCTGATTGTTTACCCAGGGGTCAGAGATATCTACCCTTCCTTCTAAATGGCCATTTATTTCGTTTCCCTTTGAGTTATTACAAGACAGAACGTTGGCGATTAGAATAACAAGGTATTTTCCTTCTTTTTTTGTACGTTTAAAGCTTTTCCTAATGCTAGTTTTGGTGTTTAGTAATGAATGAAATTTTTAGAAATTTGTGGACAATAAGTAGGAAAATAGGTTTGGTGTTAACAAATTTAGATTCATAACAGAGAAAGTATGACAAAAATGAAATAAAGATACACAAATACTGAGTATTATTTCTTGATAGAAAAATGATAAAAACATAATATGAGCATGAGTCAGTTCTTCGATAGATAAGGAAGGTGCTTAAATAAAGGAGAGGAGAGAGAGAGAGAGAGAGAGAGAGAGAGAGAGAGGGGGGGGGGGGGGGGGGGTGGGGGGGGGGGGGAATGTGGAGAACAATTCTCAGTATTTTTGCACAGAATTTTGTCGGGCAGTTTTATGCATGGTTAAAGCTTAAGCTAAGCCTTACACCGCAAAACTGCAAGCCAGGCTTAAAATTAAGCTGTCGTAGAGCAGATCACGTGGAAAATATAATTTAGTCTCCCCCCCCCCCCCCCATCTCTCTCTCTCTCTCTCTCTCTCTCTCTCTCTCTCTCTCTCTCTCTCGTTTCTTTCGTCGTTTATCAAGTGAACCAAGGCTGACACCCTGTACCCTAAACTTTCATATAATCAAAATTACTGCCCAGGAAACGAGCTACCATTTCGCTGGACAATCGAACACAAACGCTGGGACGTATGAGGTCATTCAGCGCTGAAAAAGGAAATTGATAGTCAGAAGGTTTGAAAGGTGTAACAGGAGGAAAACTTCGCAGTCGCACTGGTAAACAATTTTTAGAGAAGGCGGAATGTCAGATGGAAGAAAGAGACTATGAATGGAGGTACAGTCAAATAAATGAGAGAGGTCGCTGTAAAGACCCTTAAGTAATGCTTACAAGAGCATTTCAAGTTGTTGGAATCCTAAAGTATCTAACTTTGACGAAGGTTTAAAAGCGGTTGATCTAACAAAGCATAATATTAGACATTATTAGACTTGTTCAAATAACATACAGTTCCTGTTCTGGCGGAAAGCGTTTCCAGATAGCATTTTATTACACGCTAGTTTTCAAACTCAAGAATAAGGAAATTCAAAGCAGAATGGTTTCATATTCTCATCTGATGGAGCACATAACATCTGGTTTCTCATTTTACTAATGATGTGCCTAAATTATCATTTGAAAAATAGTATATTTAGAATCCAATGTTTGAGTGACCTTATTTAACCTGACGTTGCAATGACTGCGGCTGATGGCTCAGAAAATAGTTAATACAAGCTAAAAATGAGTTACAAAAAAAAAAAGAAATATAAAGAGATGGACTTAACATAATTCTTTAAGAATTCCAACTGTGCTTTGAAGAATAAATAATTTTCTCTGTACTACTACTACTACTACTACTACTACTACTACTACTACTATCTACTACTACTTACTACTACTACTACGCTACTACTACTACTAATGATGATGATGATAATAATGAAAATAAGGAAAGGTTACTACGACATTTAATTTAGATAGCGTCTTATACAATTAACACTAAGGAAACAGTTATTATACTTAACGCTGCTGCCCTCAGAGCTCTCCCCAATAATAATAATAATAATAATAATAATAATAATGACAATCAAAAGCCACAGTAGTGTTAAAATATATTATTGTACAATGGTAAAAAAAATACAAGGAGAGACTTTCGGATACTGCTCCGTATCCCTCTTCAGTCCTACTGACGGTCAAACAATGGAGGGAGCGTTACAACAGTGAAAAAAGAAAAAAAAAAAAAAAAAAAAAATATATATATATAACAACTGGTTCAAGGCGGATGGATCTAAGTGTTGGTCAGGTAATCCCGTTCGTTGTTTCTGTTGGCGAGACGGCTGGAACGGCGAAGTGGTCGTTCAGGTGATTCCAGCTGAGCAGACACTCCATCGGTTGCCATGACTTGAAGCTGTAGTACCTCAGTCATCTGGGATAAAAGAGAGGTGAGCAACAACAGGGGTATCACAATCACCGGACATATGAGTCCTAAAATCGTTGACAAAGTGGTCAATTATTAAAGAATTGGTAAAACTATCTTCATCAGTGAAGGTTTTGTTCCCTTCAAAAGCACACCCCTTTCTAATAGCAGCTCCTTCCACTAGGCGACGAACACAACATCCCCACTCTTAAAAATGACAGAGGCACCATTCCAATTGATGTTGTGTCCTGGAACGAATTGGAATGTGAAACAAGGGGCATTATTCATTGCATGGAGTTCATAGGCCCTACGATGTTCAGAAAGTCTTACATCCAACCCCGCCCACTTTCTCCAAAGTATTTTTGAGGGCAATTGGCACAGGGAATTTGATAAACACCGGGTGTTTTCCTCCAATATCATTGTTGTTATTGTTGCACACTAACCGATTTCTGATAGTATTTTTAAAAAATTGAAAGCAATTTGAATTTCTTTTGCTTACTATTTGCAAGATAGCAGGTATTTTCCAGTTTCGGATTGTAAGCTATGGATAAATACTTCTTATTTTTGACCACATTAGGATTACCTGCTGCACTCATACCGTAATATATTCGTTTTGCTTTAGAGACAGCTCTTTCTATAATGTGAGTGGGATATTTCAGACCCTTAAAAACATTGAAGATATGCTGAAGCTCAAGTTCTAAAAGTTCGATATCACAAATACGAAGGGCTCTAAGACAAAAGTTTGACAATAATATTCGCTTTTACCCTCAACGAATGAAAGGAATAGAAATGAATGTACCCCTCAGCATTAGTACTTTTACGAAACACCGAAAATTTTAAACCTGTTACTTACGTTATCTCTAATAACACCATATCCAAAAATGCAAGCTTATTATCTTCCTCCAGTTCAACAGTGAATTTAATTGAGGGTACAATGCTATTGGCACAGTCAACTAGCTGTTGTAGCTCTGCGTCGTCTCCTTTGAAAAGAATAAAAATATCATCAACAAATCTGACCCAGACCAGTGGCTTAATGTGTGGATCACAATCTAAAATACTTTTCTCCACGAACTCCATGCATAGATTGGACAAGATGGGCGATAAATTTTGAACCCATAGCACACCAAACAGTTGCTTATAACAAATATTGTTAAAGTAAAAATGATTAGTAGATACGCACAATCTAACTAATGCCAAAAAAAGGTTCTAATGGAATGGGGATGTGTAACTGTTCTTCTAAAATCTTTGCCCTAAGGTTATCTAAAACATGTTCCAAAGGAACATTGGTGAATAAAGCTGTGACGTCTAAACTAACCATTCTGCAGTCAGTGTCAAAATTGTTCCTTATTCTATCAATAAAATCGTAGGAATGGATCAAATGTGAGTCTGAAATTTTTCCGACAAAACCACCTAAAATCAAAGCTAGCCATTCTGCCAAATTGTCTTGAGGGGAATTGCAAGTCGCCACAATGGGTCTTACTGGACACCCAGGTTTGTGTACTTTTGGAATCCCGTAGAAATACGGGAATGATGAGTTTTTAGATGAAATTTTAGACAAGACAGTAGCCCTTTGCTGCGGATCAGGAATAGATTTTGCTATTTTTCTCAGAGACCGATTAAAGCCCTGTTGAAGTTTGGTGACTGTGGGGGGTTGAAGAGACAATTTCGTAAGTATTAGTATCACTTAAAAGGGAATTGACCTTAATAATGTAATCCTCGGTATCCATCACCACCGTGGCGCCCCCCTTATCCGCCTTCAAGACCTTAATTTGTTGATTCTGGGACAAGGAAACTAAGGCCTCTCTATGCCTTTTAGGTAAAAACATCTATGTTCCCAGAAATTAGATTATCAACCACTAACCCTTTTAAATAATTTAACTTTAAACTAGGATTATTAAAATTAAAGAAATTAATATTAGAGATAGAATCAAGGAAGTCACTTTTAGTTGTACCTACACAGAAACCCATACCTAAATTTAATACTTCAAGTTGCTCTCTATTAAACACAGTAGAGGATAAATTGACCACTTTGTCAGACGAATAATCCCATTTGGAATTTTGCAATAAGTTATTCAGTTTGTTATTTAAAATGGACATGTGAGAGAAACCCCTAGCATGAGCTACCTCACCTGCTCTTCTCCTGGCACCTTCAAACATATTTGATTGGAGAAGATCCTTAAGATCTCTAGAGGACTGTCGAAGTTTCTTGTGGCAAGTTTCAACCTCTCTCTTGGCCTTCTCGATGACGTCTTTGAGGAATAAACTGATGTGCTCCGGAAACTCCTGCCCAGCGAAGTTATCCAAGGAAAGCCCAAACGACGTAGGGATAACGTGTTCTTCCCAACATCTTTGCAGGAAATGAAGTTGATTTTTCCTTTTCGTGAAAAGGAAAAAAATCAATTCATTTCCTGCAAAGATGTTGGAAGAACACGTTATCCCTACGTCGTTTGGGCTTTCCTGGACAACTTCGCTGGGCAGGAGTTTCCGGAGCACTCAGTTTATCCTCAAAGACGTCATCGAGAAGGGCCAAGAGAGAGGTTGAAACTTGCCACAAGAAACTTCGACAATCCTCTAGAGATCTTAAGGATCTTCTCCAATCAAATATGTTTTAAGGTGCCAGGAGAAGAGCAGGTGAGGTAGCTCATGCTAAGGGTTGGGTCTCTCATGTCCATTTTAAATAACAAACTGAATAACTTATTGCAAAATTCCAAATGGGATTATTCGTCTGACAAGTGGTCAATCTATCCTCTACTGTGTTTAATAGAGAGCAACTTGAAGTATTAAATTTAGGTATGGGTTTTCTGTGTAGGTACAACTAAAAGTGACTTCCTTGATTCTATCTCTAATATTAATTTCTTTAATTTTAATAATCCTAGTTTTAAAGTTAAATTATTAAAAGGGCTAGTGGTTGATAATCTAATTTCTGGGAACATAGATTGTTTTACCTAAAAAAGGCATAGAGAGGCCTTAGTTTTCTTTGTCCAAGAATCAACAAATTAAGGTCTTGAAAGCGGATAAGGGGGGCGCCACGGTGGTGATGGATACCGAGGACTACATTAGTAAGGTCAATTCCCTTTTAAGTGATACTAATACTTACGAAATTGTCTCTTCCCCGCCCACAGTCACCAAACTTCAACAGGACTTTAATCGGTCTCTGCGAAAAATAGCAAAATCTATTCCTGATCCGCAGCAAAGGGCTACTGTCCTGTCTAAAAATAAAATCATCTAAAACCCATCATTCCCGTATTTCTACGGGATTCCTAAAGTACACAAACCTGGGTGTCCAGTAAGACCCATTGTGGCGACTTGCAATTCCCTCAAGACAATTTGGCAGAATGGCTAGCTTTGATTTTAGGTGGTTTTGTCGGAAAAATTTCAGACTCCACATTTGATCCATTCCTACGATTTTATTGATAGAATAAGGAACAATTTTGACACTGACTGCAGAATGTTAGTTTAGACGTCCACAGCTTTATTCACCAATGTTCCTTTGGAATATGTTTTAGATAACCTTAGGGCAAAGATTTTAGAAGACAGTTACACATCCCATTCCATTAGAACCTTTTTTGGCATTAGTTAGATTGTGCGTATCTACTAATCATTTTTACTTTAACAATATTTGTTATAAGCAACTGTTTGTTGTGTCTATGGGTTCAAAATTATCGCCCATCTTGTCCAATCTATGCATGGAGTTCGTGGAGAAAGTATTTTAGAACATTGTGATCCACACATTAAGCCACTGGTCTGGGTCAGATTGTTGATGATATTTTTATTCTTTTCAAAGGAGACGACGCAGAGCTACAACAGCTAGTTGACTGTGCCAATAGCATTGTACCCTCAATTAATTCACTGTTGAACTGGAGGAAGATAATAAGCTTGCATTTTTGGATGTTTTGGTTATTAGAGATAACGTAAGTAACAGGTTTAAATTTTCGGTGTTTCGTAAAAGTACTAATGCTGAGGGGTACATTCATTTCTATTCCTTTCATTCGTTGAGGGTAAAAGCGAATATTATTGTCAACTTTTGTCTTAGAGCCCTTCGTATTTGTGATATCGAACTTTTAGAACTTGAGCTTCAGCATATCTTCAATGTTTTTAAGGGTCTGAAATATCCCACTCACATTATAGAAAGAGCTGCTCTAAAGCAAAACGAAATATATTACGGTATGAGTGCAGCAGGTAATCCTAATGTGGTAAAAAATAAGAAGTATTTATCCATAGCTTACAATCCGAAACTGGAAAATACCTGCTATCTTGCAAATAGTAAGCAAAAAGAAATTCAAATTGCTTTCAATTTTAAAAATACTATCAGAAATCGGTTAGTGTGCAACAATAACAACAATGATATTAGGAAAACACCCGGTGTTTATCAAATTCCCTGTGCCAATTGCCCTCAAAAATACTTGGAGAAAGTGGGCGGGGTTTGGATGTAAGACTTTCTGAACATCGTAGGGCCTATGAACTCCATGCAATGAATAATGCCCTTGTTTCACATTCATTCGTTCCAGGACACACTCAATTGGAATGGTGCCTCTGTCATTTTTAAGAGTGGGGATGTTGGTGTTTCGTCGCCTAGTGGAAGGAGCTGCTATTAGAAAGGGGTGTGCTTTTGAAGGGAACAAAACCTTCACTGATGAAGATAGTTTTACCAATTCTTTAATAATTGACCACTTTGTCAACGATTTTAGGACTCCATATGTCCGGTGATTGTGAGACCCCTGTTGTTGCTCCCCCCCACCCACCTCTCTTTTATCCCAGATGACTGAGGTTACTACAGCTTCAAGTCATGGCACCGATGGAGTGTCTGCTCAGCTGGAATCACCTGAACGACCACTTCGCCGTTCCAGCCGTCTCGCCAACAGAAACAACCGAACGGGGATTACCTGACCAACACTTAGATCCATCCGCCTTGACCAGTTGTTATATATATATTTTTTTTTTTTTTTTTTTTCTTTCTCTTTTTTCACTGTGTAACGCTCCTCCATTGTTTGACCGTCAGTAGGACTGAAGAGGGATACGGAGCAGTATCCGAAAGTCTCTCCTTGTATTTTTTACCATTGTACAATAATAATTTTACACTACTGTGGCTTTTGATTGTCAATATTATAGCCTCGTTACGGAGGTTCCTTAGTTCAATAATAATAATAATAATAATAACAATAATAATAATAACAATAAAAGCAGAGTAATATAAATAAGAGGCAGATGGTGAATTTGCACAAGAAGAAGATTTCACTCATTGTAACGAGGAAATAGAGAAATAAAAGGAGGGTAGGTTACGCAACGAACGATGATTCCGAATTCTTCTCGCAAAACGGGTAGAAGAGAAAGAAAATTCATTTCCGTCAGGCTCGATGACGTCGGTAAAATAACAAAAGCGTCTCTGCTTAGATAAGAGAACAACAAAAGCTCTAGTGGTGAATCTTTGAAGTCAATTCTCGTAGATGTTGTAGAAGACTATAGGGTATTTGATAGAATGAAAATATCCTCTTCAGTTTAGGAAATTTGTCCGGTTAGAACTTACTGCCTTCAGAACCTACTCTCTCTCTCTCTCTCTCTCTCTCTCTCTCTCTCTCTCTCTCTCAAATAATCTGTCAGTTCTCTAGGTTTGGAAATTCGGTAGAATCAGGAGTAATACCCAGACGTGGTAATTTTGGATTCCCCCCCCCCACCACCTCTCTGTCTGTCTTTCTGTCTGTCTGTCTGTCTGCCGTATATCTGTCTGTCTCTCTCACACACAAATATTCATATATTAAGTAAATTCTAAACGACTGTAAACTCAAAATTAAAGCATTAAGATTGGGCTTTGGATCTCTCTCTCTCTCTCTCTCTCTCTCTCTCTCTCTCTCTCTCTCTCTCTCTCTCAAATAATCTGTATTTCCTTTCATGCTTTATGGAAGATGTATATAAGAATTTCGTAACGAAATTTGTTCCATAGGTGGCTTACAAATATTCTGATATAGTACTACCTCCAGTGCTTGTGTTTCAATAAAAAAAAAATCGTAAGAATGTCTATAGAGCTTAATAATGCTGTGTTCTGTCATGTGTATCATTTAAATCTATATACAGTTTTCTCATCATCCCTTTAATCATAACTGCGTGCAAGTGTAATATTACCGTAATTGTATTCCTGACCGTGTTCTAACTGCGTGTTCCTTTCACGGGATCCAGGTGTCTACTTGAGTCTACTTCCCTTGTGGTTAAAGCTGACAGCGCGTGCGTAATTCACGTTTAACTGACCGCCAAGGTGGATGATAAGCGGGTATTATACTCCAGCATTACTCACCCCGTTTTCTCCTCGACAAAATATTGTTCATTTACTCTACTCTTAATTGAAGAGGCTCTTTGTCCCTGGTTCACCTGAGCCTTAATGAGTCAGCTGGCTGTGTTGCGTAACTCAGCTTCCAGAATCACAGTGAGGCGAAGCGATTGTCAATTCGCGTTGATTTGGTCCACCGGTCCGGGAACTGAGAACGTTAATTAGACAATCTCGGTTTCTTGCGTTGGTCTGAACAGGCGCCCTATTTATCAGGAATAATTAGGTGGGGTTTATGTGAGACGTTTGGATGTGAAAAATATAGTTCGGTTTGCTGCATAACAAAGTCTTCTTACAGTTATTTGGCAATGTTTATTTATTTCCTGTCTGCCGTCTGCCTTAATTATGTTTTAACACACTGATATGTGACAGGGGCGGATGATTCTGGGAATTATGCGATTATGTTGGTATAAAACTGAATTTTTTAGATTATGTGGTATAAAACTGAATTTTTTAGATTTATGTTGGTATAAAACTGAATTTTTAGATTATGTTGGTATAAAATGAATTTGAAGGGAAACTGAATTTTGAAGCTGGCCCATCAAGAGCCAAAAATGATATCATCATCTGTTATCAGTCTTAAGGTTAAGGATAAATGACAGGTATACGTCTTAGCAAATATTATAAAGAAGTTTTATAATAATGGTATTTACACTACAATGGAAAATATCCCCAGCTGTGTCATTACTAAATTTATAGATATCCTTATTGTTTTATGCGGAAGCAAAACTACATTTCTACATTTGATATATTCCATTTTCTACGTGATACTTAATCTAAAAAAAAAAAAAAAAAAAAACGATGGGTTAATAAACCTACTTCGTAACATTATCTTAAAGCTGAATGTTTATCTCTTTGCTTTTTAAAACTAAAAGATTCAGTCTAAAAGTATCCCATAATGTAACAAGATATATCAAGACGAAAGCTAACACCTATTTTGTTTAAATCCAATTAACGTGTTCAGTAAAAGGGAGAAAATAATAGTCTTGATTCTTGTATACAAAAGTTTAGTGAGGACTTCGATTAATAAAAGAAGATGACATCAAACGGAGAGTAGAGAAGAAGGTATTCTAGACCTTATCAACAGGTAACTTATTATAGTAAACTGACAAGAAATGGATTAATGAGTAATTGAAATTTATTGCTGCCAAGCACGACACAGTTACGAACAAATGATATTCTTCTTAAAAACAAACAGTGTTGACACTTTTAATATCAGTGAGTATTTTAGAGGTATTGCTGTGAACAAATTTAATATCAGTGAGCAATTAAGAATTATTGCTCTGAAAAATCAAGAAATATTACTGTGAACACATTTGATACCAGTGATTAATTAGAAATTATTACTGTGAGCGCCTTTCACATCAGTGAGTAATTAAGTAGTATTGCTGCAAACACTTTTAGTATCAATGAGTAATTAAGAAGTATCGCTGTGAACAAAGATTTGTTTCTCTGGAAGAAGGAACAACAGAAATTTATGAAACAACTTTATTGGGAAAAGCAATATTTTAAAGGTCAGGTAAAGCCCATTAAATCCACTGCAAAGGATTACACGTCTAATCTCCAAAGGATCGGAGTAGCCTGCGGTCAGGATACATGTTCTGTTCCCGAACTGGAAACTCACTCGTTAGCGTTAACTCAGATCTGTCTGACCAGAGGTGGCTTCTCGTGTTAGTTTAGATTAATTCATGAATTTCAAACGGATTTGTGTCTTTTGTCAAATGTTCGTTTATTTTCGAGGTTCTGCTTATTGACGATACCGTGAAATGAATTCATTTACGTCTTTTTTTATCA
Source organism: Macrobrachium nipponense (assembly GCF_015104395.2). NCBI lineage: Eukaryota > Metazoa > Arthropoda > Malacostraca > Decapoda > Palaemonidae > Macrobrachium > Macrobrachium nipponense. The sequence goes on from NC_061094.1 coordinate 63,296,767, forward strand.
TTTTGTTATTTCCAATGTTCTAACGTTCGCTCTTTACTCGGTAAATGCTCTAGCCTTCATCCGTCCCTCTTCAAAAAGAATTATTCTATGACAAAAAAATTTCTCTCTCTCTCTCTCTCTCTCTCTCTCTCTCTCTCTCTCTCTCTCACACAACCAAGTCAGTAACCGTTTCGACAAAGAGCCGATTCAAAATTTATAACGTTTTCATTTCTAAGAAAAAATATCATCTCTCTCTCTCTCTCTCTCTCTCTCTCTCTCTCTCTCTCTCTCTCTCTCGAGCGCTCGCGCGAGAGCGGGCGCCTAATCAAGTCAGTAACCTTATTGACAAAGAATCATGTCAAAACACTTCCTTGCTTTGAAATTTTAGTTACGATCTCAGTTGCTCTTGAAACCACCTAATTGACTGGCAGGAGGTCTATAAACCTACTATTGAGTGACTAATTGAATATAGACTTTTACATTTGTGAGAAGATAAATATAAATCATTAGATACCATACAAATGTAAAAGAAATGGTTATGAAAAGAATGAAATAATTAGGAAGCAGTGACATTATGCAAATGGCAAGAAATCAGTAGACTGTTCCGTGTTTGCGTCCTTCGTTGTCATGGCAACCCCCACAAATATGTAATTTCAAAACTGTTCAAATATGAGATAATGGATAGTCCGGCCAATTCATTATTGCATTTGCACGCAAAGACTTCCTTTCCTGTGATTTATCAGCACAAATAAGTGATGGTACAATGATTAATGTAAAACTCTCCTCTCTGAATGTTTGTCTGTCTGACAGTAAAGTAGACGCTGAGATAAGGAAAAATGAATATCATTGAAATCTGTACATAATCCCGAATACATTAGAAATAAAGTTTCTCTCACACATCGGGATCGAAAACCCACGACTCTCAATTAAAAGGGACAAGCTACCCACCACACGTCGTACAAAAATTTCGGCCTAAGTGCATAAGAAGTAATTTCAACAGCTTTCTGTGGCATATTCTCAGTTAATGGATTTATGAAATTTAGGCTTCACTTTCGGCCATTCAAGGCTTGAGAGAGAGAGTGAGAGAGAAGAGAGAGAGAGAGAGAGAGAGAGACAGACAGACAGACAGACAGACAGACAGAGAAGGAGGAGGAAGTATAAGGATTTGGAAGGTGGTACCAGGAGAAAATACCATATAAGAAGTATACTCAGAGCGATTGGACAGTGAGAGCAATGAAAGGAGAGGAAAACTGAGATAATTCATTCCTTTACAGAGATATTGATGGCTTTTTCTTAGTTATATAATATTTATAATGATAAACAACGGAGGTAATTTGGCAATTTTCCCATTTTTAAATAATACTAGCAAACACATGTATACAGAATTTATGTTATGATAATTCTTAAAGTAAGTAAAGTAAGTCTACGGGCATAACCAGACCCGTTTCACGTGCAGAGCAAGCTTCCTTCAGGGAATCCTTCTCATCCCCACCACTTCGGAGGGCGGGGAGGATAGGATGAAACCCCGTTATAAACCATCTTAGGTATCCCCACTATAACCCACCTGCAAGTTTCATGACCATCAGCCAGGTAGCGTTTGGCCGTGATTGAATGACAGACAGATGGACAGACATAACGCTATTATAGTAAAATTCTAGAATTCTTTTAGGTGAATTTTTTACCCCCAAGAACAGGAAAATGGTTAATCTACAGTTTGTTGCAGCAAGTTATCAATCTTAAAAATCCTGCTAAGTTGTCAACCTTACATTCCTCTAAGTTTACAACCCTCACAATTAACTCTTTAAATAATCAGTTGAAATATGCAAAACAATAAAAAAACAATTTTCGCACAGGAATAAACATTTCTGAGACCAAGTCCTTGTAACTGCCCAGCGCCCAGCCAAGGCCTTTGAGCCTGACCCGAGAGAGAAGCCGCTGTTACAAAGCACATAATACTTGTCTTCTGACGCAGGAGGCTGAGTTTGCATCCCCCTCCCCTGGCAATAATCTCTAGGATCCCCTTTCCCGCAAATGACCTTTCAGAGACTCCTCCGTGGTCTCGCGAAGGGATTTAGGAAGGAAAGAAGCCCACAGATGTCGACTGACTCTGAGAGAGAGAAGCGGAAATGTCCAGTCCTGTTTGACTTTGTGTCGTAGTTTATTTGGATGAAAGTACTTAAGTGCTTGTCAGAATTCTCAAAAGGTCATTTGCTGTGTATAAAGTATGAGGGTTATAAATTTGTATACAGTTTTTATTATTATTATTATTATTATTATTATTATATTATTATTATTATTATTATTATTATTATTATTATTATTATTTATAAGGTGAACCTAATTCATATGGAACAACAGGGTCAACTGACTTGAAATTAAAGTTGCCTGAAAGAATACAGTGCTCATTGAATTATGTTACTGAAGGTAATAGGAAAGACAGAAAAAGTTTGTTCTCGGCAGGAAAATAGGACCTAGGAACAATTGTGAATGTGGAAGATCTCTGTTAAGATACAATTTATGAAACACTGGCATTCCACTGAGGGGTTGGGGATGTGTATTTCTGGTGATAGAGTTCACTCTCGACGTGGTTCGGTAGTCACGTTAAGCCATTAGCCCCGTTGCTGAATAACCACTGGTTCCATGCAACGTAAAAACACCATACAAACAAACAACAAACATTGCAAACAAGAGACCACACCCAACGATGTGGAGTCCAAGTCATAACTGCTAATATTAGGTAACAGAAACCAACCACCACGAACCAC
>NC_061094.1:63300010-63349337 GCF_015104395.2 Macrobrachium nipponense
GTGGTTCGTGGTGGTGGTTTCTGTTACTTAATATTAGCAGTCATGACTTGGACTCCACATCGTTGGGTGGTCTCTTGTTTGCCAATGTTTGTTTGTTTGTTTGTATGGTGTTTTTACGTTGCATGGAACCAGTGGTTATTCAGCAACGGGGCCAACGGCTTAACGTGACTTCCGAACCACGTCGAAAGTGAACTTCTATCACCAGAAATACGCATCTCCAACCCCTCAGTGGAATGCCCGAGAATCGAACTCACGGCTGCCTAGGTGGCAGGCCAAGACCATACCGATCACGCCACTGAGGCGCTCTTTGCCAGTGTTACATAAATTGTATCTTAACAGAGATCTTTCACAATTGCTCCTTGGTCCTATTTTCCTGCCGAGAGCAAACTTTTCTGTATTACCTTTGGTAACATTTTTCAAATGAGCACTGTATTCTTTGGCAACTTTCATTTCAAGTCAGTTGCCTCTGTGTTCCATATGAATTAGGTTCACCTTATGAATAATAATAATAATAATAATAATAATAATAATAATAATAATAATAATAATAATAATAATAATAATAATAATAATAATAATAATAATAATAAAACTGTATACAAATTTAAAACCTCATACTTTATACAAAAGCAAATGACCTTTTGAGAATTCTGAACAATCACTTAAGTACTTGCATCCAAATGAACTATGACACAAAGGTCAAACAGGACTGGACATTTCCGCTTCTCTCTCTCAGAGTCAGTCGACAGCTCTGGGCTTCTTTCCTTCCTAATCCCTTCGGCGAGATACGGAGAAGTCTCTGAAAGGTCATTTGCGGGAAAGGGGATCCTAGGAGATATTGCCAGGGGATGCAAACTCAGCCTCCTGCGTCAGAAGACAAGTATTATGTGCTTTGTAACAGCGGCTTCTCTCTCGGGTCAGGCTCAAAGGCCTTGGCTGGGCGCTGGCAGTTACAAGGACTTGGTCTCAGAAATGTTTATTCCTGTGCGAAAAGTTGTTATTTTATTGTTTGCATATTTCAACTGTTATTTAAAGAGTTAATTGTGAGGTTGATAACTTAGAGGAAATGTAAGGTTGACAACTTAGCGGGATTTTAAGATTGATAACTTGCCGTGACTGTAAGATTGACCATTTTCCTGTTCTTGGGGGTAAATTCACCTAAAAGAATTCTAGTCTTACTATAATAGGCGTTATGTCTGTCCGTCTGTCTGTCATTCAATCACGCCCAAACGGCTAGTCTGATGGTCATGAAACTTGGCAGGGTTATAGTGGGGATACCTGAGATGGTTTATAACGGGGTTTCATCCTATCTCCCCGCCCTCCGAAGTGGGTGGGGCTGAGAAGGGATTCCCTGAAAGAGAGCTTGCTCTGCACGTGAAACGGGGCTGGTTATGCCCGTAGACTTACTTTACTTACTTTAAGAATTATCATAACAATTTCTGTATACATGTGTTTGCTAGTATTATTTAAAGATGGGAAAATTGCCAAATTACCTCCGTTTTTCATCATTATAAATATTAGATACTGGAAAACCATCAATATCTCTGTAAAGGAAAGAATTATCTCAGTTTTCCTCTCCTTTCATCGTTCTCACTGTCCAATCCCTCTGAGTATAACTTCTTATATGGTATTTTCTCCTGGTACCACCTTCAAATCCTTGTACTTCATCCTCCTTCCTCTCTCTCTCTCTCTCTCTCTCTCTCTCTCTCTCTCAAGCCTTGAATGGCCGAAAGTGCAGCCTAAATTTCATAAATCCATTAACTCAGAATATGCCCACAAGAGCTGGTTGAACTTACTTCTTATGCACTTAGGGCCGAAATTTTTGTACGACGTGTGTGGTTAGCTTGTCCTTTTAATTGAGAGTCCTGGGTTCGATCCCGATGTGTGAGAGAAACTTTATTTCTAGTGTATTCGGGATTATGTACAGATTTCAATAATATTCATTTTTCCTTATCTCATCGTCTACTTTACTGTCAGACAGACAAACGTTCAGAGAGGAGAGTTTACATTAATCATTGTACCATCTTATTTGTGCTGATAAATCACAAGAAACGAAATCTTTGCGTGCAAATGTAATAATGAATTGGCCGGACTATCCATTATCTCATATTTGAACAGTTTTGGAATTACATGTTTGTGGTGGTTGCCATGACAACGAAGGACGCAAACACGGAACAGTCTACTGATTTCTTGCCATTTGCATAATGTCACTGCTTCCTAATCATTTCATTCTTTTAATAACCATTTCTTTTACATTTGTATGGTATCTAATGATTTATATTTATCTTCTCACTGTCGTAGTTCGACGTGGAAATTTCTGCCACGTGGAGACCATGTAAATGTCTATATTCAATTAAGAGTCACTCAATAGTAGGTTATAGACCTCCTGCCTGTCAATTAGGTGGTTTTAAGAGCAACTGAGATCGTAACTAAAATTTCAAAGCAAGGAAGTGTTTTGACATGATTCTTTGTCAATAAGGTTACTGACTTGATTAGGCGCCCGCTCTCGCGCGAGCGCTCGAGAGAGAGAGAGAGAGAGAGAGAGAGAGAGAGAGAGAGAGAGAGAGAGATGATATTTTTTCTTAGAAATGAAAACGTTATAAATTTTGAATCGGCTCTTTGTCGAAACGGTTACTGACTTGGTTAGTGTGGGACCTTACCTTACAGACCTTACATCTTGTTCGGGTTGCCCAGGTCCTCAGTGTGAGGCACCTCTAATGTCTACCAGAGAGTTGCTAGTACATCTTCCGGTATATTTTGCATCTTCCAATCTTGGATGGTCTGGGATGCAGTTTAGATATTTGTCGAGCTTATTCTTAAACACATCTACGCTCACTCCTGATATATTCCTCAGATGAGCTGGCAACGCATTGAATAGACGCTGCATTATCGATGCTGGTGCATAGTGGATTAATGTCCTGTGTGCTTTCCTTATTCCTGGTATAGTTTTGGGCACTATTAATCTACCTCTGTTTGCTCTTTCTGATATTTTTAGTTCCATGATAGTTTTCTGCTATTCCTTCTATCTGTTTCCATGCCTGATTATCATGTAGCGTTCTCTTCTCCTTTCTAGACTATATAATTTTAAGAATTGTAGTCTTTCCCAGTAGTCTAGGTCCTTAACTTCTTCTATTCTAGCTGTAAAGGACCTTTGTACAACTCTCTATTTGTGCAATATCCTTTTTGATAGTGTGGGTACCATATCATATTGCAATATTTCAAGTGGACTACGAACATATGTTTTATAAAGCATAATCATGTGTTCAGCTTTTCTTGTTGTTTTGAAGTGCCGTAACAACATTCCCATTTTTGCTTTACATTTTGCCAACAGAGTTGCTATTTGATCATTGCATAACATGTTCCTATTCATCATCACACCAAGGTCTTTAACTGCTTCCTATTTGTGATGGTCTCATTATTAGGTCCTTATATGCATATAGCTTTCTTTCTCTGTCTCCATAATTTATTGATTCAAATTTATCAGAGTTAAATACCATCCTATTTACCTCTGCCCAATCATATACTTTGTTAAGGTCTCTTGTAGAGCGTTCCTATCTTCATCACAAGTAATTCTCTACTTATTCTTGTGTCATCTGCGAAACTACTCACTACCGAATCCTTCACATTATTGTCTATGTCTTCAATCATAATAACAAACAGTATTGCAGCTAACACCGTACCTTGCGGCACACCGGATATTACCTTGACTTCATCCGATTCTCGTCGTTTTGCAATAACTATCTGTTTTCTGTTGTGTAAAAATTCTTTTAACCATCTTCCTACTTTATCCACGATATGTGTTTTCTAATTTCTTCGCTAATATATTATGTCTACTTATCAAAAGCTTTTGCAAAGTCTAAATAAACCACATCTGTTTCATTTCCGCTTTTCATATTTTTGAATATGTTCTCAAGGTGGACTAACAGTTGGGTTTGTGTACTTTTTTCCGGGTACGAAACCATGTTGTCCTTTATTAAACAAATTATTTTTTATTAAATGTTTCATAATATTTTTCTTCATTACCCTTTCATACACTTTCATAATATGTGATGTTAGACTCACAGGCCTATAATTACTTGCCTCTAGTCTTGATCCACTTTTGAAAGTAGGGGTAATATATGCTAATTTGTGCTCATCATAAATCTTGCCTGTATCTACACTTTGTCTTAATAATATTGCAAGTGGCTTTGCGATAGAATGAACTACTTTCTTTAACAAAATAGCAGGAATTCCATCAGGCCCTGCAGCAGCTCCATTTTTAATTTCATTAATAGCCTGCACAATATCAGCTTCATTAATATCTATGTCAGCTAAAATATTTTCACTATTTTCATCCCTTACTTCTAGTATCATTATCTTCCATTATCTATTCATAGGGGTGAATTCTCTCTTATATCGTTCTGCCAGTTATGTTGCAAATTTCCTTTTTTTTTTTCATTCGTTAATCTCCCTTCAATTCTCAGAGGGCCTATTTCTATTCTTCTTTTATTCATCTTCTTCGCATATGAGTATAAAAGCTTGGGGTTTTGCTTGATATTTAATAGGGTTTTTTCTTCCAAGTCCCGTTTTTTCATTTTCTTTTGATTGTATAATCTTTTGTTCTGCATTTTCTATCTTACTTTTTAGTTCTATAACTTTCCATGCATTTTTTTCTTTTGCAAGACCTTTTTTCCACTTTCTGATTTACTGGAACAAGATCCTTCTGTCTCTTGGTATGCATGAATGATGTTTACTTTTCTTCTTCGGTATATATTTTTCCACTATTTTCTCCAATATTTATATAATATCTCCGTATTTACCCTTATGTCATCACTTACGAAAATGTTATCCCAATCTTTGTTTAATTCTTCATTAATTTCTGACCATTTTTATATTTTTACTGTTAAAAGTTGTATTTTCCATATCCTTCCCACTTTTTCATTTCTTGCTTATCTCTATTTTCACTTGCTTTGGAATGAACTGTTAATTCTATGACTTATGGTCTGAAATATTCGCATTATAAACTATTATTTCTTAACATAATTCATCTCGTTCACAAATACTAGGTCTAAAGTATTTCCTTTCTTGTTGGCAGGTGATTTATTTGTTGAATGTTGTATTTCTAGTAGCATATCTAATAGCTTTTCAAATTGCCTCTTATCTTCTGCACTACTATACTCTCTTTTTTATATGTATAAGTACAACCACAATCTCCTATTCGTTCTTTCCATTCTATCGAAAGGAAAGTTGAAGTCACCAGATAGGAGAATAGTCCAGTCCTTGTGATTTCTACATATATCATCCAATTTTTCAATTATTAAGTCAAAACTCTTTAGTATTAGGAGGTCTATATATTACTAGTTCATCAATTTTCAGATTCAAAATTCTACCGCTATTAGTTCACATTCTGAGTACTCTATATTTCTCATATATTTTTCCTTTTTCCTTGTTTTTTGTCTTTCCCATATATTGCGGTTCCCCTTGATTCCTATTTTTTCTATCTGATCTATAAGTTTGGAACCCTTATTTGACATCATTCCCAGTCTCTTGGGAATACCAGGTTTCACTATATTCATTATATCTATTTTCTTTTCATTTTGGGTTAGTTTCTTCTAAGTACTCTATTTTCTTTTTGAGTTACTCGTAACTAAACCCTGCGCATTCATCACTATGATGGTTTGCGTGTGTTTCTCCTCATTTAATACTGGTAGTAATAAGGATTTTCCATGTCTCTTTCCTGTTCTGGTATGTTTTTTGTTTTTTTTTTTTTTTCATTTCCAGAAATTCTGACATTAAAAAATCCAACTTTCCATAATATTTGATCTTCCCTCATCATAATTATTCATTTTGTGTCTGAATCTGCAATTTTCATCCGTTTCCTTTCTGCAATATCCATCTTGCATAATAAATACAGTTATTATCTCTTGAGTAGAATTTCGGAGCTGATGCTTTGAAATTTTTGCTGACACCTCTGCATATCTCATTGGTGGTTTGCTTTTCTCTTTTACCTGATATTCTTGATTTCTCTCTTTATTTTGTTTTCTTTATTATTTTGGATTTTATTACTTGGTTGGTTATTTATTTGATTATGATTCATGGCTACAGGGTGCATATATTTGCATTTTTTTGTCGAACTTACATCCCTTTTCCTTCTTTTAGTTTTACATATTTTTTGGATGCAGATCTCTGCAATCAATACCCCATATCCATCTAAGTATGCACATTTTACCATATATATTCATAGTTTTGACATATCTTAGGATGTTTGTAGTAACATCTTTCTCCAAAATCTGCATTCCCTCTTTTCAAAAGGTTGCAGATTTTGTCTTTCTTGTCTATTTTTTCCTCTTTCCCGTCATTGTATAGATCTGGGTTAGAGCCTCTTCGGGATTTGCTTTTCTGTTGCATATCGTAAATTTATTTTCTTCGTAGGTATGCTGCTTTATTGGCCTCATATGTAGTATCAATGAGTATCTCTGCATCCAATACTTTATCTTGTTCTTTGTTTTCCTTATTTTTTTTCTGTCATTTCATTTTTGTTTACTCTCTTCCGTTTTCCTCTTCTTCTTCTTCTTCTTCTTCCTCTTCTCTCTTCTTCATCCTCAACTATTTGTACATCCAATCTTGATTTAATAACATTGTCTATCCATGATAGACATGTTGAACAAAAAATCTTGTATCTTTTCTCAAATCTTGTATTCCTCAGCACACTGTGGATGGGTCGGAATGTTGCATGCAGCACATTTTCTGATTAGGTTTTGTGGATTGACTATGCTATACCAAACCTTACACAGTTTGCATGCTTTTGGCATCTTTTTTTCCTAATGCATCAATTAGGATATCACAAGATTCACACCTTATTCATTTTCTTTGTCGGAATATGTTGGTTTATGTATATTTTCTTTATGAGTCTCTTGACCACTTGGATTTTATTTGGAACTTCTTCAATTATTTTCAAGATGTTTTCATTAGATTTGTTCCAGTTTGAAGGATTATATCCTTCGAATATATCTATGAATGCTTTTGTATCTTTTTTGGTTAGGACTGTTGCTGATTTCATAGATGAGAAATGCCAGTTCCCTTCCTGCTACCTCCATCGTATTGCGAATCTGCTAAACACGCCAAATTACGCCCACCCATCTTCCCGCAGTTGGAACTTACTGCCATCTTGTTCTGATTTATAGTATTACACTTGATAAACTAACTTAGAAGACGCTTTATCCTACTATTTTCACACTAATCTTATCACCGATAGTTCACGAACACTTCTAGATATTTCTCAAATTCTAGTCGTATGTTAAACTTGTGATTTCTGTTGATTAATCTGACTTCCAGCGGGTACGTCTCACCAAGCAAGATGGCTACTTACGAGAGAGAGAGAGAGGAGCGAGAGAGAGATGAGAGAGAGAGAGAGAGAGACGAGAGAGAGAGAGAGAGAGAGAGAGAAATTTTTTTCTCATTAGAATAATTCTTTTTAAAGAGGGAAGGATGAAGGCTAGAGCATTTACCGAGTAAAGAGCGAACGTTTGAACATTGGAAATAACAAAATAATAAAAAAAGACGTAAAATTAATTCATTTCACGTATCATCAATAAGCAGGACCTCGAAGATAAACGAACATTTGACAGAAGACAGAAATCCGTTTGAAATTCATGAATTAATCTAAACTAACACGAGAAGCCATCTCTGGTCAGCAAAGATCTGAGTTAACGAGCGAGTTTCCAGTTCGGGAACAGAACATGTATCCTGACCGCAATCTACTCCGATCCTTTGGAGATTAGACGTGTAACCTCCTTTGCAGTGGATTTTAATGGACTTTAAATATTGCTTTTCCCAAAAAGTTGTTTCATGAATTCCTGTTGTTCCTTCTTCCAGAGAAACAAATCTTTGTTCACAGCGATACACTGTGTTCGCAGCAATAATTCTTAATTGCTCACTGATAACTTACACTTTTACATGGTTATTCACAGCAATACTTCTTAATTTACTCACTGATATTAAAGTGTTCACAGCAATCAACTTCTAATTACTCACTGATACTAAAAGTGTTCGCAGCAATAACTTATTAATTACTCACTGATGTTAAGGCGCTCACAGTAATAATTTCTAATTACTCACTGGTATTGAATGTGTTCACAGTAGTATTTCTTGATTTTTCAGAGCAATATTCTTAAAATAGCTCACTGATATCAAATTTGTTCACAGTAATACCTCTGAAATAACTCACTGATATTAAAAGTGTCAACACTGATTTTTTTACGAAGAAAATAATTTGTTCGTAACTGTGTCGTGATTGGCCAGCAATAAAATTTCAATACTCATTAATCCATTTGTTGTCAGTTTACTATAATAACTTAACTGTTGATAAGGTCTAGAATACCTTCTTCTCTACTCTCCGATTGATGTTATTATTCTTTCCTTTATTAATCGAAGTCTTCACTAAGCTTTCGTATACAAGAATGAAGACTATTATTTTCACCCTTTTACTGGAACACGTAAATTGGATTTAAGCAAAATAGGTGTTAGCTTTCGTCTTGATATATCTTTTAACACAATGTATTACTCACTTTTAGACCGAATCTTTTAGTTTTAAAAAGCAAGAGATAAACATTCAGATAATGGTACGAAGTAGGTTTATTAACCCATCGTTTTTTTTTTTTTTTTTTTTTTTTTTTTTTTTGTTTTTTTTTTTTTTTTTTTAGATTAAGGTATCACGTGGAAAATGGAATAGATCAAATGTAGATTTTGCTCCCCATGAGACTTTCCGCATAAAACAATAAGAATATCTATAAACTTAGTATTGACACAGCTGGGGATATTTTCAATTATGGTGTAAATATCATTATCATAAAACTTCTTTATAATATTTCCTAAGACGTAGACCATGTCGTTTAAAAATCCTTAACCTTAAGACTGATAACAGCTGATGATATCATTTTTGGCTCTTATTAGGCCAGCCCTACAAAATTCAGTTTTATACCAACATAATCTAAAAAATTCAGTTTTATACCAACATAATCTAAAAAATTCAGTTTTATACCAACATAATCTAAAAAATTCAGTTTTATACCAACATAATCTAAAAAAATTCAGTTTTATACCAACATAATCGCATAATTCCCAGAATCATCCGCCCCTGTCACATATCAGTGTGTTAAAACATAATTAAGGCAGACGGCAGACAGGAAATAAATAAACATTGTCAAATAACTGTAAGAAGAAAACGTTGTTACGCAGCAAACTGAACTATATTTTCCTCATCCAAACGTCTCACATAAAACCCCACATAATTATTCCTGATAAATAGGACGCCTGTTCAGACCAACGCAAGAAACCGAGATTGTCTAATTAACGTTCTCGTTCCCAGGTGGACCTAATCAACGCGAATTGACAATCGCTTCGCCTCACCGTGATTCTGGAAGCTGAGTTACGTAGCACAGCCAGCTGACTCATTAGGGCTCAGGTGAACCAGGGACAAAGAGCCTCTTCAATTAAGAGTAGAGTAAATGAACAATAGTTTGTCGAGGAGAAAACGGGGTGAGTAATGCTGGAGTATAATACCCGCTTATCATCCACCTTGACGGTCAGTTAAACATGAATTACGCTAAGAGGCTCAGCCACGCGCTGTCAGCTTTAACCACAAGTGGAGTAGACTCAAGTAGACACCTGGATCCCGTGAAAGGAACGCGCAGTTAGAACACGGTCAGGAATACAATTACGGTAATATTTACACTTGCACGCAGTTATGATTAAGGGAATCGACTGAGAAAATTGTAATATAGATTTAAATGATACACATGACAGCATACAGCATTATTAAGCTCTATAGACATTCTTACGATTTTTTTTTATTGAAACACAAGCACTGGAGGTAGTACTATATCAGAATATTTGTAAGCCAACTTTGGAACAAATTTCGTTACGAAATTCTTATATATATCTTCCATAAAGCATGAAAGGAAATACAGATTATTTAGAGAGAGAGAGAGAGAGAGAGAGAGAGAGAGAGAGAGAGAGAGAGCCCAATCTTAATGTTTTAATTTTGAGTTTACAGTCGTTTAGAATTTACATAATATATAGAATATTTGTGTGTGAGAGAGACAGATAGACATACAGACAGACAGACAGACAGACAGAAAAGACAGACAGACAGAAAGAGAGGGTGTGGGGGGGGGGGGAACTCCAAAAATTACCTGTCTGAGGGTATTACTCCTGATTATACAGAATTTCCAAACCTAGAGAACTGACAGATTATTTGAGAGAGAGAGAGAGAGAGAGAGAGAGAGAGAGAGAGAGAGAGAGAGAGAGAGAGAGAGAGAGAGGTCTGAAGGCATAAGTTCTAACCGGACAAATTTCCCAAACTGAAGGGGATATTTTCATTCTATCAAATTCCCTATAGTCTTCTTGAACACCTACGAGAATTGACTTCAAAGATTCGCCTCCAGAGCTTTTGTTGTTCTCTTATCTAAGTAAGAGACGCTTTTGTTATTCTACCGACGTCATCAGAGCCTTGACGGATATGAAGTTCTTTTTTCTCCTCTTCTACCCGTTTTGCGAGAAGAATTCGGAATCATCGTTCGTTGCGTAACCTAACCTCCTTTTATTTTTCTATGTTCTCGTTACAATGAGCGAAGTCTTCTTCTTGTGCAAATTCACCATCTGCCTCTTATTTATATTACTCTGCTTTTATTATTATTATTATTATTATTATTATTATTATTATTATTATTATTATTATTATTATTATTATTATTATTATTATTATTATTATTATTATTATTATTATTATTATTATTATTGGGGAGAGCTCTGAGGGCAGCAGCGTTGAGTATAATAACTGTTTCCTTGGTGTTTAATTGTATAAGACGCTATACAATTTAAATGTCGTAGTAACCTTTCCTTATTTTCATTATTATCATCATCATCATTAGTAGTAGTAGTAGTAGTAGTAGTAGTAGTAGTAGTAGTACAGAGAAATTATGGTAAGTCCATCTCTTTATATTTCTTTTTTTGGAACTCATTTTTAGCTTGTATTAACTATTTTCAGAGCCATCAGCCGCAGTCATTGCAACGTCAGGTTAAATAAGGTCACTCAAACATTGGATTCTAAATATACTATTTTTCAAATGATAATTTAGGCACATCATTAGTAAAATGAGAAACCAGATGTTATGTGCTCCATCAGATGAGAATATGAAACCATTCTGCTTTGAATTTCCTTATTCTTGAGTTTGAAAACTAGCGTGTAATAAAATGCTATCTGGAAATGCTTTCCGCCAGAACAGGAACTGTATGTTATTTGAACAAGTCTGATAATGTCTAATATTATGCTTTGTTAGACCAACCGCTTTTAAACCTTCGTCAAAGTTAGATACTTTCGGATTCCAAAAACTTGAAATGCCCTTGTAGGGGGATTTAGTACCGTCAGCGAGCCTTGCGCGGTGAACTGTAAGCATTACTTAAGGGTCTTTGCAGCGACCCTTCGGTCCTTAGCTCCAACCTCTCTCATTTATTTGACTGTACCTCCGCTCATAGTCAGTTTCTTCTATTCCGCCTTCTCTAAAAATTGTTTACCAGTGCAACTGCGAGGTTTTCCTCCTGTTACACCTTTCAAACCTTCTGACTATCAATTTCCTTTTTCAGCGCTGAATGACCTCATACGTCCCAGCGTTTGTGTTCGATTGTCCAGCGAAATGGTAACAAACGGTTCTGGGCAGTTAATTTGATGAAAGTTTAGGGTCACTTGATAAACGACGAAAAGAAACAGGGTTTCAGCATTGATAGATATTAGAGAGGAGAGAGAGAGAGAGAGAGAGAGTAGAGGGATAGATTTATGATAGTATAGAACACAGGGTTTCAATAATAATGTATATTAGAGAGAGAGAGAGAGAGAGAGAGAGAGAGAGAGAGAGAGAGAGAGAGAGAGAGAGAGAGAGACTAAAATATATTTTCCACGTGATCTGCTCTTCGACAGCTTAATTTTAAGCTGGGCTTGCAGTTTTGCGTAATAGGCTTAGCTTAAGCTTTAACCATGCATAAAATGACCGACAAAATTCTGTGCAAAAAATACTGAGAATTGTTTCCACATGATGTTTTTATCATTTTTCTATCAAGAAATAATACTCAGTATTTGTGTATCTTTATTTCATTTTTGTCATACTTTCTCTGTTATGAATCTAAATTTGTTACACCAAGCCTATTTTCCTACTTATTGTCCACAAATTTCTAAAAATTTCATTCATTACTAAACACCAAAACTAGCATTAGGAAAAGCCTTTAAACGTACAAAAAAAGAAAGAAAATACCTTGTTATTCTAATCGCCAACGTTCTCTCTTGTATAACTCAAAGGAAACGAAATAAATGGCCATTTAGAGGGAAGGGTAGATATCTCTGACCCCTGGGTAAACAATCAGCCTGTTATTCCTTTCGAACAATCATTTATTCAGGTGTAATTCTGGCCAGTCCTCTCCCACTTTGAATTAAGGAATCAATGGTCCATGAGAGTATAGGTATCCTCCTGTTTTTGAAGACAATATTTCCTTTTGGAAATTCAGCCATTCCTTCTCTAAAGGCTGGATACCCATAATGATAGAGAGAGAGAGAGAGAGAGAGAGGAGAGAGAGAGAGAGAGAGAGAGAATTTTGATTAGACATTCATTTGTTGAATCTTTGCGTATCGTTTAAAGTTTATAACCAATGAACAACGTGAATCGACATAAAAGGAGATATAAAAGAAAACTTAGATAAATTCTCATAGTATACCTTTGCATGGTTAATGAATGATTTATGACGGATTGTCCTGATTCAAAAGCAAGAATATTCTCTCTCTCTCTCTCTCTCTCTCTCTCTCTCTCTCTCTCTCTCTCTCTCTCTCTCTCTCTCTCTTTCCCTGCCAAAGATACAGGAAGATGACACCGACAAATCATTCGTGATGACCAGGCAAGATTGCACCAGCCAGTCAATTGCGTGAGTTACTCTTAGCCAACCTGGGCTCTGAAGAGTTACTCTCAGCCAATCAGGGGTTCTGAGGAGTTAACTCTTAGCCAATCAGGGCTCGCCCTGACGGAGTATTCTTCGTATGTTTTAGTGCTAACGGGCGATCATTATGTATACATGAAATTGAAATGTATCTCATAAATCATATGCTGTCTAGAAACAGAACGTATCTGTGTCATATCCTGTTTCGTGAAGGAGTAATTCCAGTCAGGTGTCACAGATCGGGTCAGGCCTACGAAAGAAGACATTCTTGATTCTGCGAGTGAGAGGGAATCTGAACGTTGCCTTTGATGCTCGAGAAGTCGCCAGTGGACCAATATGTGTAACTAAGCCACCCCGAGAGAGAGAGAGAGAGAGAGAGAGAGAGAGAGAGAGAAAGCTGGAAATAGAGGAGAAAGACATTTTCATGTAAAATTCCATTAAGTTGAAATCAGGTGTTATTTCGTGCTTTTTTTGCGAAACTTTATAATATAGAACATTTTCATTCATCAGTTAAGACCAGGGATACCTACCTCCTTGAGAGAGAGGAGAGAGAGAGAGAGAGAGAGAGAGAGAGAGAGAGAGAGGTGAGAGAGAGAGAGAGAGAGAGAGAGAGAGAGAGAGAGAGAGACGAGAGAGAAGAGAGAGAGAGAGAAAGGAAAGAAAGAAAGAGAGAGAGAGAGGAAGAGAGAGAGAGAGAAGAGAGAGAGAGAGAGAGAGAGAGATCCAAAACCCAATCTTAATGTTTTAATTTTGAGTTTGAAACGTTTAGAATTTGCATAATATATAGAATATTTGTGTGTGTGAGAGAGACAGACAAGACATACAGACAGACAGTACAGGCAGCAGAGAGGTGAGGAGGGGGGGACTCCAAAAATTACAGTCACCAGTTTGGGGTATTAATCCTGATTATACTGAATTCGAAACTAGAGAAACTGACAGATTATGCGAGAGAGAGAGAGAGAGAGAGAGAGAGAGACCTTATACCTTACCTTACAGACCTTACAGTTCGTTCGGGTTGCCCCAGGCTCCCTCAGTGTGAGGCGCCTCTAATGTCTACCAGAGAGTTGCTAGTACATCTTCCGGTATATTTTGCATCTTCCAATCTTGGATGGTCTGGGATGCAGTTTAGATATTTGTCGAGCTTATTCTTAAACACATCTACGCTCACTCCTGATATATTCCTCAGATGAGCTGGCAACGCATTGAATAGATGCTGCATTAAATCGATGCTGGTGCGTAGTGGATTAATGTCCTGTGTGCTTTCCTTATTTTTTCCTGGTATAGTTTTGGGCCACTATTAATTACCTCTGCTTGCTCTTTCTGATATTTTTAGTTCCATGATATTTTCTGTTATTCCTTCTATCTGTTTCCATGCCTGAATTATCATGTAGCGTTCTCTTCTCCTTTCTAGACTATATAATTTTAAGAATTGTAGTCTTTCCCAGTAGTCTAGGTCCTTAACTTCTTCTATTCTAGCTGTAAAGGACCTTTGTACACTCTCTATTTGTGCAATATCCTTTTGATAGTGTGGGTACCATATCATATTGCAATATTCAAGTGGACTACGAACATATGTTTTATAAAGCATAATCATGTGTTCAGCTTTTCTTGTTTTGAAGTGCCGTAACAACAGTTCCCATTTTTGCTTTACATTTTGCCAACAGAATTGCTATTTGATCATTGCATAACATGTTCCTATTCATCATCACACCAAGGTCTTTAACTGCTCCTTATTGTGATTGTCTCATTATTAGGTCCCTATATGCATATAGCTTTCCTTCTCTGTCTCCATAATTTATTGATTCAAATTTATCAGAGTTAAATACCATCCTATTTACCTCTGCCCAATCATATACTTTGTTAAGGTCTCTTTGTAGAGCGTTCCTATCTTCATCACAAGTAATTTCTCTACTTATTCTTGTGTCATCAGCGAAACTACTCACTACCGAATCTTAACATTACTGTCTATGTCTTCAATCATAATAATAACAAACAATATTGCAGCTAGCACCAGTACCTTGTGGCACACCGGATATTACCTTGGTTTCATCCGATTTCTCATCGTTTGCAATAACTATCGGTTTTTCTGTTGTGTAAAAATTCTTTTAACTATCTTCCTACTTTATCTACTACGATATTGTGTTTTCTAATTTTCTTTGCTAATATATTATGGTCTACTTTGTCAAAAGCTTTTGCAAAGTCTAAATAAACCACATCTGTTTCATTTCGCTTTTCATATTTTGAATATGTTGCTCACGGTGGACTAATAGTTGGGTTTGTGTACTTTTTCCGGGTACGAAAACCGTGTTGTCCTATATTAAACAAATTATTTTTTATTAAATGTTTCATAATATTTTTCTTCATTACCCTTTCATACACTTTCATAATATGTGATGTTAGACTCACAGGCCTATAATTACTTGCCTCTAGTCTTGATCCACTTTTGAAAGTAGGGGTGATATATGCTAATTTGTGCTCATCATAAATCTTGCCTGTATCTACACTTTGTCTTAATAATATTGCAAGTGGCTTTGCGATAGAATGAACTACTTTCTTTAACAAAATAGCAGGGACTCCATCCGGCCCTGCAGCAGCTCCATTTTTAATTTCATTAATTGCCTGCACAATATCAGCTTCATTAATTTCTATGTCAGCTAAATATTCACTATTTTCTTCCTTACTTCTATATCATTATCTTCATTATCTATTCTAGGGGTGAATTCTCTCTTATATCGTTCTGTCAGTATGTTGCAAATTTCCTTTTTTTCATTCGTTAATCTCCCTTCAATTCTCGAGGGCCTATTTCTATTCTTCTTTTATTCATCTTCTTCGCATATGAGTATAATAGTTTGGGGTTTTTGGCTGATATTAATAGGGTTTTTTCTTCAAGTCCCGTTTTTCATTTTCTTTTGATTGTATAATCTTTTGTTCTGCATTTTCTATCTTACTTTTTAGTTCTATAACTTTCCATGCATTTTTTTCTTTTGCAAGACCTTTTTTCCACTTTCTGATTTTCTGGAACAAGATCCTTCTGTCTCTTGGTATGCATCCCACAATGAATGTTTACTTTTCTTCTTCGGTATATATTTTTCCACTAATTTTTCTCCAATATTTTATATAATAAATCTTCGTATTTACCCTTATGTCATCACTTACCGAAAATGTTATCCAATCTTTGTTTAATTCTTCATTAATTTCTGACCATTTTATATTTTTACTGTAGAAGTTGTATTTTCCATATCCTTCCCACTTTTTCATTTCTTGCTTATCTCTATTTTCACTTGCTTTGGAATGAACTGTTAATTCTATGACATTATGGTCTGAAATACTCGCATTATAAACTATTATTTCTTTAACATAATTCATCTCGTTCACAAATACTAGGTCTAAAGTATTTTCCTTTCTTGTTGGCAGGTGATTTATTTGTTGAATGTTGTATTCTAGTAGCATATCTAATAGCTTTTCAAATTGCCTCTTATCTTCTGCACTACTATTACTCTCTTTTTTATATGTATAAGTACAACCACAATCTCCATTCAGTTCTTTCCATTCAATTATTAAGTCAAACTCTTTAGTATTAGGAGGTCTAATATATTCTAGTTCATCAATTTTTTCAGATTCAAATTCTACCGCCTATTAGTTCACATTCTGAGTTACTATATTTCTCATATATTTTTCCTTGTTTTTTGTCTTTCCCATATATTGCGGTTCCCCCTTGATTCCTATTTTTTTCTTTTTTATCTGATCTATAAGTTTGGAACCCTTTTATTTGATCATCATTCCCAGTCTTCTTGGGAATACCAGGTTTTCACTTATATTCATTATATCTATTTTCTTTTCATTTTGGGTTAGTTCTTCTAAGTACTCTATTTTTCTTTTTGAGTTACTCGTAACTAAACCCTGCGCATTCATCACTATGATGGTTTGCGTGTTTTCTCCTTCATTTAATACTGGTAGTAATAAGGATTTTCCCATGTCTCTTTCCTGTTCTGGTATGTTGTTCTTTTTTTCATTTCCAGAAATTCTGACATTAAAAAATCCAACTTTTCCATAATATTGATCTTCCTTCATCATAATTATTCATTTTGTGTCTGAATCTGCAATTTTCTCCGTTTCTGCAATATCCTCTTGCATAATAAATACAGTTATTAATCTCTTGAGTAGAATTTCGGAGCTGATGCTTTGAAATTTTTTGCTGACACCTCTGCATATCTCATTGATGGTTTGCTTTTCTCTTTTACCTGATATTCTTGATTTCTCTCTTTAATTTGTTTCTTTCTTATTTTGGATTTATTACTTGGTTGGTTATTTATTTGATTATGATTCATGGCTACAGGGTGCATATATTTGCATTTTTTGTCGAACTTACATCCTTTTCCTTCTTTTAGGTTTTTACATATTTTTGGATGCAGATCTCTGCAATCAGTCCCAATAATCCATCTAAGTATGCACATTTACCATATATTTCATAGTTTTGACATATCTTAGGATGTTTGTAGTAACATCTTTCTCCAAATCTGCAATTCCCTCTTTTCAAAAGGTTGCGATTTTGTCTTTCTTGTCTATTTTTTCCTCTTTCCCGTCATTGTGTAGATCTGGGTAGACCCTCTTCGGGATTTGCTTTTGTGTTGTCATATCGTAAATTTATTTCTTCGTAGGTATGCTGCTTTATTGCCAATCATATGTAGTATCAATGATTATCTCTGCATCCATACTTTTATCTTGTTCTTTGTTTTCCTTATTTTTTTCTGTCATTTCATTTTTGTTTACTTCTCTTCCGTTTTCCTCTTCTTCTTTTTCTTCTTCTTCTCTTCCTCTTCTTCTTCATCCTCAACTATTTGTACATTCAGTCTTGATTTAATAACATTGTCTATCCATGATAGTCATGTGAACAAAAAATTCTTGTATCTTTTCTCAAATCTTGTATTACCTCAGCACACTGTGGATGGGTCGGAATGTTGCATGCAGCACATTTTCTGATTAGGTTTTGTGGATTGACTATGCTATACCAAACCTTACACAGTTTGCATGCTTTTGGCATTCTTTTTCCTAATGCATCAATTAGGATATTCACAAGATTCACCTTATTCATTTTCTTTGTCGGAATATGTTGGTTTATGTATATTTTCTTTATGAGTCTCTTGACCACTTGGATTTTATTTGGAACTTCTTCAATTATTTTCAAGATGTTTTCATTAGATTTGTTCCAGTTTGAAGGATTATATCCTTCTAATATATCTATGAATGCTTTTGTATCTTTTTGGTTAGGACTGTTGCTGATTTCATAGATGAGAAATGCCAGTTCCCTTCCTGCTACCTCATCGTATTGCTGAATCTGCTAAACACGCCAAATTACGCCACCTCTTCCCGCAGTTGGAACTTACTGCCATCTTGTTCTGATTTATAGTATTACACTTGATAAACTAACTTAGAAGACGCTTTATCCTACTATTTTCACACTAATCTTATCACCGATAGTTCACGAACACTTCTAGATATTTCTCAAAGTTCTAGTCGTAGTTAAACTTGTGATATCTGTTGATTAATCTGACTTCACGCGGGTACGTCTCACCAAGCAACGGATGGCTACTGCGAGAGGAGAGAGAGAGAGAGAAATCCATAAGAAAACCATTCTGATATGCACTTCCCACACAGAGAATGTACAGATTATTTGAGAGAGAGAGAGAGAGAGAGAGAGAGAGAGAGAGAGAGAGAGAGAGAGAGAGAGAGAAGAAAGAGAGAGAGAGAGAGAGAGGTCTGAAGGCATAAAGTTCTAACCGGACAAATTTTCCCAAACTGAAGGGGATATTTTCATTCATCGAATTCCCTATAGTCTTCTACAACACTTACGAGAATTGACTTCAAAGATTCGCCTCCAGAGCTTTTGTTGTTCTCTATCTAAGTAAGAGACGCTTTGTTATTCTACCGACGTCACCAGAGCCTTGACGGAAATGAAGTTCTTTTTTCTCCTCTTCTACCCGTTTTGCGAGAAGAATTTGGAATCACGTTCGTTGCGTAACCTACCCTCCTTTTATTTTTCTATGTTCTCGAAGTCTTCTTCTTGTGCAAATTCACCATCTGCCTCTTATTTATATTACTCTGCTTTTATTATTATTATTATTATTTTGGTAGAAGACCCTCTTTTAGGCAAATGCTGTTAAAAAGGATGGCAGAAGTAAAATTAAGCGAGTTGATTTTATAATTTGGTTTTTCTATTTTCCTTACAATT
Source organism: Macrobrachium nipponense (assembly GCF_015104395.2). Taxonomy (NCBI): domain Eukaryota; kingdom Metazoa; phylum Arthropoda; class Malacostraca; order Decapoda; family Palaemonidae; genus Macrobrachium; species Macrobrachium nipponense. Next base: position 63,319,197 of record NC_061094.1, read on the forward strand.
CACTTCTCAGGCTCAGCGATGTTTTTGAGTAACTGGCCAATATTCATTTTGGGAATTTTCAAAATATAAGTGCTGAAGGAATCTTTTATTATAACAAGATATCAGGTCCAGGTCAGCAGGGTCGTCGTCAGTGCTGGTATTATTCCGTAGGCGTAGTTCCAGTTCGGGCCGGGGTCGTCTTAGGTTTAATGGGCTGGTATTGGTGCTGGTATAGCTGGTATCACGTGACGTTTTCGACCTTATCGTAGGTCATCTTCGGACGAGTCGGTTGAAGAGACTGTAGCAAGAAAGTTTGCGGAACGGTATTTATAGCGGCACGGACCTAGAGTTACATTCTCATTGGTCGGGCCGGTCTTGGGCGAAGCAGTGGATCTCGCCTCGAAGGTCTCGGGGATTCTCTCGTGCGAGCGCCACAGTAGTGTGCCTGGGGATGAACGTCAGGAATTCCGTCTGTAGCAGGAATCGTATCATCCTGTGGGGGCTCCTGATTATCTGGCATCGTCGGGGGGATCGCTCGCTGCTCTCCGGGCGGCGGTGGGAAGGAGAAACGTTTCTTGAGTTATATTAAGTTTGGTTTCTCCTTACCTATATGAAGGGCTTCGTAGGAGGCGCAGACGTCGGGGATCTGTGTTGTCTGATCTATTATTATGATATTAGGCGGGATAATATCATTTCCTTTATACCGCTTTGTTATGAGCAGTCCTGGCGTGGTTGATATGGCTCCTTCTTGGGCGTGGCCAGGAGATTCGCTTGGAGAAACGCATGGAGGTCATACCGACGTATTTGCCGAGGCATCTTCGGACGGGGCATGTGTAACGGTAGACCACACTCGTTTTCATCAAGGGATCCTGCAGGGGCGCCGAAGGATTGTTTCTCATCACCAGGCTGCTCGTCTTCTTCGTTTTATAATAATAATTATTTTAATATTTCTGCCTGGGTCGGCGGGGCTGACGTTTTCCTCGATGATCTTTTTGAGGGCTTGTTCGTCCTCCTTGTACCTCCGGTGGAAGTGCCCCTTGTAGAAAAGCTTGATGGAACCCCGCCCCGACGTTGCAGAGCCCTTCAAGCTTTCAAGCACCATAATTATGCTCTGCGAGTTTGCATATTCTCCTTTATTACTTCATAAATGATACAGCCCGGCCTTTTAAAATAATTATATTTCCATCTGCGCTAATTATAATGACTTCAGATGACATTTATCAACTCGGGAACATTCGCATGTTTCTGAAAATCCATTAGAACTGAAAATTATTTTCTTAACACCCTTTTTGAATTTGAAATGCATTTCAGTAAGGAGAGATTTTTGTATAAAATGAAAAAATTATGTTCCGACTAGTTATTGAGAACCTAATCTGCCATTATTTTAGCTTATAACCCTTAAAAACAACGGAATATATCCGTAATATTTTCCAACATTATAGCATTTGCATTATATACATTTATTACTTTTTCGTCTTATTATTTAAGCTTCCATAGGTGATCTTCTTTTATATATTATTTTTATTTTACTATTACTTTATCCTGAATATGTGTTCTATGTATCAATTTTTCCGAAGGTAGATAAAAGGTATTACTTTCCTGCTTGACCATTAAATGGAAAACATTTTGCTTTGCTCTTAAATGAAAAAATTTTTGCTTTGCTCATTAAATGGAAAAAATTTTGTGCTCATTAAATGGAAAACATTTTGCCTTGATCATTAAATAGGAAAAAAAATTTTGTTTTTGCTCATTAAATAGGGAAAAAAAAAAAAAATTTTGTCTTGCTCATTACAAGAAAAACAATTTTGTTTGCCCTTAAATAGAAAAAAATTTTGCTTTTGCCTCATTAAATGGAAAAAATTTGTTGCTCATTAAATAGAAAACTTTTGCTTGCCTCCCAATTAAATTAGAAAAAATTTTGCATGGCTCACAAAATTTTGGAAAACATTTTGCTTGCCCATTTAAAAAATGGACAAAAAATTTTGCTTGCCTCATTAAATCGGAAAAAATTTTGCTTGCCTCATTAAATGGAAAAAAGAAAAAATTTGCTTCGCTCATAAATGGAAAAAAATTTGCTTGCCTTGAAATAAAGGAAAAAAAATATGCCTTGCTCATTTAAATGGAAAAAATTTTTGCTTGCTCATTAAATGGAAAAAAAAATTTTGCTTGGTCATTAAATGGAAAAAAATTTGCTTGCTCATTAATTGGAAAAATATTTTCTTGCTCATTAAATGGAAAAGATTGTGCTTGTTCATTAAATGGAAAACATTTTGCTTGCTCATTAAATGGGAAAAATTTTGCTTGTTCATTAAATGGAAAAAATTTTGCTTGTTCATTAAATGGAAAACATTTTGCTTGCTCATCAAATGGAAAAAAAAATTGCTCTTATTCATAAAAGGGAAAAAATTTCTCTTGCCCATTAACTGGAAAAAAATTATAATTTTCGATCATTTTTCCATAATATTCAGACAGAATTAAGCATCCTCCCTCATTTACGGTTTCACAACTCATAACTTCACCTCCATAATAGGAATGACTGCAGTGAACATATTTAACTAGTGAACATTTGTTTACATCATTATGGAGAATAATTTGTTTTCTGCCATTTAAAAAAAATATTTGATTTTTTTATACCAGATATATCTCAATCCCGCTCTGAATTATGGTAACAGAAAGCAAAGGCAAGAAAGTATTATCCCTGCCAAGGGTAAATCCGTCAGCAGCTCAAGCGGTGCAGTTCAGGCATTAATACTTGAGGGCCACCCTCTCCTAATAATTGTTCCATAGAGCAACTGCTGGGTTATCCTCCTGTTACACTTTTCAAACCGTTCTACTCTCAATTTCCATTTCAACGCTGAATAACTTCCAAGGTCCCATCGCTTGGCATTTCCATTCCAATTCCACTCCAAGAAGGTTCTAAAAATTTTAGTTTTTGGGACGGACATATATGTGTGTCAGTCACCTCGATCAGCAGGTTCACTCGTCCTTCCTTGAGTAGTAAACTTGGATCCTATCTGCCAGAGGTTTAGGAGAACGTAAACAATCAGCTGTGGGCGCTGGCCCATTGCCCGCAGGTGTGCAAAAGCTATTCGCCAACTTTGTCAGTGACTCATTTGCTTGGGATGCTTACGAAACTTTACCAGCGTAAATAAGTTTTAGTCGCAAATAAGCCTATTAATTGAAGGCTTGGTAGAATAGTATATTTTATTAAGTTTTTTCTCGTTATATATATATATATATATATATATATATATATATATATATATATATCATACATAATTCATCAAAGTTGATTTAACTGTTTCTTAAAGAGAATCTTAACTTTATTTTCAGCGTTAGATAATTGCAGTCTGGGGTGATTTTCTTGTTGACAGTATCTATGGATTCATCCAGGATATAAATGGGTATTGTAAGTATTCTTTTAAGTTCTTACAAGATTATATTTTACCTCATAATAGGTCTTCTTTAGGTCGATTCAAGTTTAGAAAACACTGGCTACTCTAAAGCCTTGTAGATGCCAAAAAACACCTGGCTACGGTCTAAGCCTTGTAGACTGAAAAACACTGGCTACTCTAAGACTTGTAGGAATGAAAAACACACTGGCTACTCTAAGCCAATTGTAGGAATATGAAAACAACCTGGCTGCTCTAAGCCTTGTAGGAATGAAACACTGGCTACTCTAAGCCTTGTAGGAAAAGCCTGGAAAACACTCGCTGCTCTAAGCCTTTTGTAGGAATGAAAAAACTGGCTACTCTACGCTTTGTAGGAATGCAAACACTGGGCTACTCTAAGCTTTGTAGGAATGAAAACAAAACTGGCTACTCTAAGCTTTGTAGGATGAAAACACTGGAATGACTCATAAGCTTTGTAGGAATGAAAACACTTTTTGGCTATCTAAGCTTTTTGTAGGAATGAAAACACTGGCTACTCTAAGCCTTGTAGGAATGAAAACACTGGCTACTCTAAGCCTTGTAGGAATGAAAACACTGGCTACTCTAAGCCTTGTAGGAAGAAAAAACACTGGTTGGCTATGGTCTAAGCTTTGTAGGAAATGAAAACACTGGCTACTCTAAGCTTTGTAAAGGAATGAATCACCTGGCTACTCTAAGCTTTATAGAATGAAAACACTGCTTAAAACTCTAAACTTTGTAGGAATGAAAAACTGCTAACTCGGAAGCAATTTGTAGATGAAAACACTGGCTGCTCTAAGCCTTTTTTGTAGGAATGAAAACACTGGCTACTCTAAGCTTTGTAGGGAGAAAACAATGGCTATTCATTGACATGGCTGCTCTAAAGCTTTGTAAGAATGAAAACACTGGCTGCTCTAAGGCTTGTTTTGTAGGTAATGAAACACTGGCTACTCTAAGCCTTGTAGGAATGAAAACACTGGCTACTCTAAGCCTTGTAGGAATGAAAACACTGGCTGCTCTAAGCCTTGTAGGAATAAAAACACTGGCTACTCTAAGCAAGTTGTAGGAATGAAAACACTGGCTGGCTCTAAACTTTTGTAGGAAAGAAAAACAAAGGCATTCAATGAAAAAATGGCTACTCTAAGCTTTGTAGGAATGAAAACACTGGCTGCTTTGTTAGGTTTGTAGGAATGAAAAACATGGAAGTCTAAGCTTTGTAGGAATAATGAAAACACTACTGGGCGGCTCTAAGCTCTAGGAATGAAAACACTGGCTGCCTCATAAGTTTGTAGGAATGAAAACACTGGCTGCTCTAAGCTTTGTAAGGGAATGGAAAAACAACTGGCTGATCTAAGCTTTGTAGGAAAGAAAAAAACACTGGCTCGAAGCTTTGTAGGAATTGAAAACACTGGCTGCTCTAAGCTTTGTAGGAATGAAAACACTGGCTACTCTAAGCCTTTGTAGGAATGAAAAACACTGCTGGACTCTAAGCTTTCTAGGAATGATGGCTCCTTCTAAGGCTTAATAGAATGAAAACACTGGCTGCTCTAAGCTTTTGTAGGAATGAAAAACACTGGCTTACTCTAAGCTTTCTAGGAATGAAAACACCTGGCTACTCTAAGCTTGTAGGAATGGAGAAAAACACTGGCTACTCTAAGCTTTGTAGGAATGGAAAACCACTGGCTAAAACAAGCTTTGTCCCGGAATGAAAAACTGGCTAACTCCTAAGCTTTGTAGGAATGAAAACACTGGCTACTCTAAGGCGTTGTAGGAATGAAAACAGTGGCTGCTCTCAAGCTTTGTATGGAATGAAAACACTGGCTACTCTAAGCTTGTAGGAATGAAAACACTGGCTACTCTAAGCCTTTGTAGGAATGAAAACAAAACACTGGTCTGCTCTAAGCTTTGTAGGAATGAAAACACTGGTCTACTCTAAGCTTTGTATGGAATGAAAACACAATGGCTGCTCTAAGCTTTGTAGGAATGAAAAACACTGGCTACTCTAAGCCTTGTAGGAATGAAAACACTGGCTGCTCTAAGCTTGTAGGAATGAAAAAAACCTGGCTACTTAACTTGTAGGAATGGAAAACAACTGCTCTAAGCTTTTGTAGGAATGAAAACACTGGCTGCTCTAAGCTTTGTAGGAATGAAAAACACGGCTACTCTAAAGGCTTTCGGAATGAAAAACACTGGCTGCTCTAAGCTTTGTAGAATGAAAAACAACCTGGCTACTCTAAGCTTTGTAGGAATGAAAACACTGGCTACTCTAAGCCATGTAGGAATGAAAAACTACTTCCTATCCGAGTGCCAGGATGAGGAGGGTAACTACCCTCTCCATGTGAATCTCATAGAGAATGAAAATTGGGAAATTTTTGGTTTGTTAAAGTAGATAGTTTTCCTATAAATATTCAATTAATGCGTGTGTCTTTTTTCCGTAAATAACTTTACCATTTTATAATTTTACACAAATCTGTTAACATATAAAACAATCCAAAATTCAATACAACTTCTCTTGTGGCGAAGAATTTCAAAAAATGTTCCCAGGGGTTCAGAAAAAAAATTTCTATTTTTATTTTTAATTTTATTTTTTTATTTCTTTCTTGGTAGTTTAAATAACTTTTAACGGACTTTTTCAATTATATTAATTTTGATAGTAGTCAAATTGCCCCTTTTTTTTCCTCCACTTAGTGAGTGAGAATTCGTTGTTTCCAAGCAAAAAATATTCGATTACCTGCTGGATCTTACAGAGGTATTCTTAGCTATAGTTACCCATCTTATTGCCATCTATTATTTGTAGTTTGCTGTGATGAAACGTTTCAACCGTTTTCTACTCTTATTCAGTAAACAATCTGTGCAAGAGAAGCCTCTTAAATTCTTGTGATATTTTCCGGTGTTTAAGTGAGTTCTTGACATTCGTTCCCATTGATATTGCAAAAAAAATTTCCCACGAAATCGGAGATACCGAGGTTTAATTAAGAAAACTGCACAAAAGCAAGGAAAAAATTTTGGAACCAAAAGCTTTTACTCGTGATGTCATCTTCCGCCGTGAGAGCAGCTGGTATCACGAGTATTCGACGTCTCAACAGGCAAATTCGAGAATAGGGAAATGATTATGCAGCTGTAAATACTGAAAGCCAAATCTTGAATATTCTTGTAACTGTGGAAGATCAAGATGAAATAATAAAAGGCAATAATTCCTGCACATTAAGAAAGTAAAGCGCAGTGATTCAGCAGTGTCTCGAGTAGTAATGTTGCTTGACAAAGCACTGAGTAGATTATTTTCAGATATTTCTATTCTAAGGCAAACGTATTTATTTCTACAACTCTGGAAGATCCGGATGAGAATGGTAGAAGGCACTGATCCTGAAGGTTACAAGGAAGTAAAGAGCAGTGATTCAGCAGCAGTGGAGTGTCACTGTTTGCATGATGAAGCGCTGAATAAACCATTTGAGAAGTATTCTCTTCCATTCAGAGGTGCAAAGACAAACAAAAACTCAAGACTTCTCCAGCATTCGGGAGTTCACTCCACAAGTGAGGTTTGTGATGTGTTGAGTCAGCTGACAGATTTCTCGCTATAAAGTTAAGTAAGAAGAATCCAGTAAGACAAACCTGGTTTTACTGCTGAAGCCTTGTGATGAGGTGAAATGTATACCATCAGAAGCCCCATAGTAAGTAGCATTCTTTTAATCCTTATATACCCTGGTTTCTGTTACTGTGGATGCCATTTTACTCTTACAAACCTTAGACGTATGACCAGGTTTTTCGCATATATAACAGTAATAGTCACTTTTACTCGCATTGCTATTACTAGACTGAAACTTTTACTGCTTTGTACTCTACCAGACGAAGGATAATTTCGTTTCTTACTATCACTCAAATTATGAGTTAAACTATATTCGTCAGCTAGCCTAGTTGCTCCTACGAAAGATACTTCTAGCCTATCCTCTATATAAAGTTTTAATCTCAGGAGATACGTTATCTTTGAAGTTTTCTAACAACACTAAGTTCTTCAAAGCATCAACATCCTCAACCTTAGCAGAAGTTAACCCATCAAAAAACAGCCTTTCTAACTTCTTACCGTATTCTACATACGTAATATTTTCATCTTTCTCAAACTTCTAAATTTCTTATGGTATGCCTCCGGTACTAGCCTATAAGCGCTAAGAACAGTTTTTTCTTTCACGATATCATAATTATCACATTCCTCCTTAGACATACAACTATACACAGTAAGCGCCCTACCACTCAAGACTGATGCAAATATAAAGTCCACGTTTCTTTAGGAGAACCTACTCGTTCCATAAACTTCTCCAAAACAAAAAACACATGAAATATGTCGTAACATCTTCCTCATCAAACTTTGGTACTAATTTCAGCCCTGTACTCATGCCTAACCTATCAGCTCCGTTTTCGTTTTCAGCCTGTCCGACTGTTACGAGTACTTTGTCTTAACCGCGCAATTTCCAACTCATGCATACGTTCTTTCTCTTTTCTTCCTGCTCATGCATACGCACTTTCTCTCTCTCTTCCTGCTGCATTACCAACATTTCTACCTCTCGCTGCATTTTCTTCAATTCTCCTCTCAGCTGCTCTTTCATCTCTCATACTTTTTCCCTCTTCTTTCCTTTCAACATACTCACGGAGATCATTCCCCTCTAGACCTAGGAGCTTACCTGACTCAATAAACTCTTTCACCATCTCACTCATTCTGGCTCTTTCTATATTTTCCCTGTTTCAAACTGTTAAATTGTTGATAGCCTAAGTAAGGTCGCCACAATGTTACGGCCTCTGAGAGAGAGGTCCGCTTCAGTTGGATATGAAATAGATAAATAAAAATATTTTAAAACCAACAGTTGAAACTGGGGTACGAATATAGAAAGAAACACTAACACAACAAAGGTTATTTACAAGCTTACTTACATAGGTAAATGCAGAATGGTATCTCCTATTAACATAAAAAGATAGAATCTTACACTGCATGAACTGGGGGAACAGCGAGGTAACTCAAATAGTTGCTAGTTATTTTTGACTCGAAGCGATGATTTCACAAAAGGAGAACGGCGGTTGCAGACGTCCTCTTGACTCCGTTTTGCAGAAAATAGTCTACTCTTGATACTTGGAAGGCAGGAACTCCCCAAAACCTCTAGGACATTTTCTTCTTTGAAATCTACTCAATGTCGAGATAACTCGGTGGTCCACTCCTGAAGACGGCTAGACCAGTATCCAACCAACCTCTCGAGCAGCTTTTCTTCTGATTCTTCGTCGGATCCTTTTTTCTCTTATCTCTCTCGGATGATCTCTGTTGCTGCTGATCTCTCACTGACAATCTGATCTGTGGCTCTTACTGAGGATATCTCTCTGTGACTAACTGGTGATCTCTCTTTTACGATCTCTGCTTTCTTCTGCTGCGACCATCGTATTTATACGGCACTCAGGGGGCGGTGACTACGGCGAACGTCACAGGCTCCCGATTTTACTAGAACTTCTTAGAAGACTCTCGACGGGAATATTGCATCATATTTCGCTGCGTTTCTCCCGCCACTTAGGCGTGTGTAGCGCTCCAAACACAGCCTGACGATTCCAGTACAACCGCGAGAACAGGCGCCTCCAACACGGGTGCGAAAGCCTCCTTATTGCATAGTTTTCTCGAAGATGCGTTTTTCTTTCCTTTATCTTCCTTTGCTATGAAGCAATTACCATCACAATCATCATTTTATGTTATATTCTCAAGTATACAAAAATGTATAATTTTACAATGCGTACAACGCTTGTATCAGATCCGCTAGTCATTTTCAATGCGTACAATGCATGTATCAAGTCTCCTAATCATTTGCAATACGTACAACCCTTGTATCAAATCCGCTAATCATTTGGAATACTTACAACCTTGTGTCAAATCCGCTAATCATTTTGCAATATGTACAACGATTGTTTGACATTCGCTAATTAGTTTGCCGATACGTATATAGCTTGTGTCACATCCGCTAATCAATTTGCAATAAGTTCAACGCTTGTGTCAAATCCGTTAATCATTTAAAAACACGTATGACGCTTGTATCAAATCCGCTAATAATATTGTTAAAAGGAGTGGAAGTAGTATTTTCGAAACAAAAAAAAACAAACAAACTCAGGAGCAGTAATATAACTAGAATAATAATACCATCCTTGAAATGACGTTCATTTAAATCTCTGATATTGTGCCACTTGTACAAACATACGAATTAGATAAATTAAAATCTTATTTTCAACAATAGTCATGAGAAACTCTGGCTTTAAGTCATATTTCAAGGTGAATTCGCCTGTGCACAGTTCTCTCACATAAATCAGCGTATTAATGGTAAAGAATGATTAGCATATTCATGACTCAGGAAACGTGGAATCTATGAATGTTTCTGTTCAGCTTACAGGGCAGAAGTTAATTTCCAAGGAAAGTAATTAAAATGATAATCTATATACCTTTAACATCAGCCATGTTGATTAGCGGTGCGAGTTTAGGCCATAGTAATGTTTATGGCTATTAATCAATGGGGAATAACTTGAACCACGAGTTGAAATTGTCTTTTAATAATTTTTGTGATGTAAGCCTCTATTCAACTGCGATCATTTGTGGTAATTCTAGCTTGTGAATGAATAATTTCCGTAACGAGTCTACTGCTCAAGATAATTACATGAGCAGCAAAAACAGAGTTAATTGCCTCTTTGCTTTTATAATTGATTATTCCCGAGCCAGTCAGAATTAATTTAGTTTGAAACATAATAAAACCAAAAACAAAGCATGAACAGTGTTGGTTAATTTTATCAATTATCAGCTAAGTGTAATGAAAAGCACCTGGACTAGACGGGCAGAGGTCTAATGGATGTAGATTTGCAGAAAGATTCATTATTTACCTCAAAATGTTATTAAATAGACAGTGATACTGGTTTTTCTCTGGCAAAAATGTGCCTTACCGATGCTTCATTCACAATATGGATAATTTGCTCTACAGATTTGATTAGATTTTGTTTAGGGACAACTAAATATTCATATGAGACCGTATTGTACCAATATTATGAAAAGCCTTAACAACAGGTTTACAAATTTTATAATAACACATTAATTTTTCATTTCATAACTGATATTCACCGCCCCCTCCTTTTTTTTGGGGGGGAATTGAAGACGAGTATGCTGCAACAAGTATTCTAAAACTATGAACAAGGCAATGTTAGAAAGTAATTACATTTTTAAAAGTTCCCATTAAGCTTGCCTATATAGCATTATGCCGTAAATGGAGATTTGTTTATCTATTTACAAAGTGTTTGGGACCAGTGCATTACCGTACATTTAAACGTAAACATATGAATCTGAGATTCGTGATATTTGGGGCCACAAATAATGTATTTCTCGCATGACTTGGCAAGTACGTATAACAAAAGCAATTACGCCTGTCTGTACATTACGCAACCGATGTGTACGTATTCCCTCTCTCACAAGAACGGCTGCTAATCAAATAATTTGTAAAACTATCATTTTCATCATCGCCTGTAGCATATCCACTTACTTTATACATTCGTTCGCAAAAAGTGTATTTTTTCATGTTTTAGGCTCTTAAGAATCACATTGAACAATTACTCGCTTTTGGAAGGTATCAATTGTAATACTGGGTAGTTTTATATATTTTTCTCTCTCTCTTTCTTTTTTGTTTTTGTTTTACAATGGATATCTAATGCAATGCTTAACTTACTTTTTTTTTATATAAAAAGACTATTACTAAATAATAATTTCCTTATCTTCAACTCTTACTGAATAATAATTTCCTTATCTTCAATTCGCTATATTGCTCAAATAACGAACTGGATAAAGAAATTTAACAAAACTGTTTATTTGTTTAATTGAAATGACGAACTGCTCAGAATATTGACGTCAGTAGTTAAGATAAACCGCAAATCCAATCGTTCAAATGAACTTTATGAAATCTGTCGCTAATTAGGCTAAGATTAAATTTAAAGATTAATTAATGAAAAGACTTTTCCCATTTGCATGACTGGATTCGATTAAGGTGATTTATAATGACGGAAAGTTTGAGAGCATGCGTAGACAAGTAAGGATTATCATTTATGAATAAACTTCAAGTTATTCGTATGACTAATTGCTACGTGCAAATTGTATTTCGTCAATTAAGTGTTAATTTTCATAAATGATAGTAAAAGAGTGAAAATGATCAAGTCACGCTCTTGGAAAATTAGGAAATAATATCCTTTTTTGTTTTTTGGGTATACAGGTGATAAATATATTTACATGAAAAATTATTTTACTCTTATTTCTAATAACTTTATAGTTTTAATTACCCATTATTATTATTATTATTATTATTATTATTATTATTATTATTATTATTATATGTAGGTAGACAACCCTGGTTCAAGCACGTAGTGTTGAAAATGATAGCTGCATCAGATGGATTCATTTCGTAGAGTTTTTTCTGTTTTTCTGATAATTGCTTTTTAAAGTCTACTGGATTTTGCCAGTCATTCTTTGGAAGGGAAAGCAGTTGCACACTAATGTTAGATTTCTTTAGGAAGAATACCCTGCAACAGTTGAAGAGTAACGGAGGTCGTAAGTGAAATGTGACAGTCATTTACCGTAGAGTTGTCTCCTTTGTAGCAAAATTTAATATCGTCATTAGTAGTCCTCCGTAAACTCTACGGAACACTAACACCATATTTCACTCACTAGTGTTGTTGCAGTTCTTGTGAGTAGCTGGTAGCAGAAAGCATTAACGTAAAAAAAAAAAAAAAATAAAGTTTTGAGGAAGGTAGAGAAAATCGTAAACTGAATACAGATCGTCCAGCTATCACTTTCAACACTATACTATAAGAATAATACTTAACCAACGAAATATACTTTCCATATAACAATAAATCATGCCAATAACTTTATTCATTGCTACTCCGCAATTGTATGCTCCCCAACACAAACCTTTCGTAATTACCAATCAAATTAACGAAATAAATCATGCAAATAAGAAAAATCTCTCTATGGTTTAATCTTTGAATTTTTTTAGCACTTTATTAGTCATGGATTCTGCAAATAGCATTTGATTATAGGTTCTTGGAATTATATACATGCTGATGACAGTAATGAATTTGTCGTTTCAATGAAATAAATAAACCGTTTTGCTTTCTTTATAAATCCTTGTTATGAAGCGATAAGTGATTGGACGTAAAAGGAATGTATTCTTACTTTCTAATAAATTTAAGGTTCTTTGTAGTGTCCCTTCGGTCACTAGTTGCAACACCTTTCATTCATTTTACTGTACCTCCATTCATATTCTTTCTTCCATCTTACTCTCCTTAACCCTCTTCTAACAAATGACTCATAGTGCTTCAACTGCTTGAGTTTTTCCTCCTCCTACACTTTTGTAACCATTGAAGCACTGAATGAACTCTTAGGTCCAGCACTTAGCTTTCAGCGTAAATTTTATACTCTATTTAAAGTGAAGCAAAAATACACCAAACTTACGAATATCGCAATAAATACTTTCTATAAACACATAAGGTACAGTGTGATGTGTATTACCTTGAAAAAAAACTCTATGAAAAGGTCTATGTGTACCCTCAAATTCAGAGCAAATGGAAATATTACAGACCATTATAAGTATTAGCTTTACTAAGCGCTTGCTTGGTAGCCATTCTTGAGTGAAGAAAAACGTAGATATCGCTTAAGAGCAGATTGACGTCATAGACTTTGTAAACGGATCTATTATTCTGGGTAAGTCATGCGAGAAATATATATGAATGCTGAGACAAATTGGCGTTCAAAGTTTGGCTCCAGACCTGAGGAATCTCAAGGTTCATATGTTCAAGTTTAAGTTGTCTGCAATGATCTGGTCACAGATATTTTGTGAATATACAAAAGGAGCCTCGTGAGGTCTTCATTTGTGGCATAACGCCATAGTGCCAAGGTTAATGGGAGCTAAGAATGTGAAAGTGTTCTTTCTTTGTCATTTTCATATCATTAGGATGTACTGGTTGTAGTAGTAGTACAAATGGTATCATTGCGAAATAACATTACTTAGACATTTTTAGACGTGTGATTGGCATCATATTTTCATCAAAATATATACCAGCCCCTTAAGCCGCAAAATTAAAAGCTATATAATCATTATATACTATAATCTTATCATTTATATTTCTTGTATCAAATATTATTTATCAAATTGTTTCGTTAAAACTTGAAGTTCGTTTGAGCGAGAATCTGGAAAATACCTTTTGTTCATCAGCATAAACTTAAAGATATTTTTGTAAACAAGGGCCAAATTCAGTTGACCTTAAAAAAGGTATGACCCTAAAAAATTTGTAAGTTCGCTTTCAAGCAATAAACGCATTTACACCAGGGAAAGACAGAAAATAAGCTATAACACGTAGATATTAAACTAAGCACCTATATTCCGGTGTGCGTCCAACTATGCCATTTCAGTGAGCACGAATTTGATAAAAGCGGACGAATCATCTTTAACCTGGAGTCTATTTCATCGCTTCCTCACAAAGGCTTGTGGTCTGTCGCCCACGTTAGCAGTGACCATAAAGTCCATACCACTTTCACCTTTGACCTCTGAGGTATTTAGAAGCTGGGATCTCTGTAATTCACTCCAAAAAGCAGCAGTTGGTAGGTTGGCTTAATATTCTTTTTTTCTGATTTTAAATATTAGACTAAACTTCCCGCTCTCTCGTTGGAAATGGTCTCTGGAAATTATTTTTTCATCAGGGTTGTCACCTTTTAAATTAAATTCTGTCCTGCGAAGCAAATATACGTGAACATATTTTCTGTGTTAATGATTCGTCTTTGTGTCCGTGTAACGAAGCTGAAACGAAGAGGGCAGGGAAGGCTGAACATTTGGAAGAGAGAGATAACAAGCTCTTTAAACGTTTCCTCATTCCAGGCAGGTGAAAAAGACGATGGCAGCATTAATCACTTACTGTAACGAGTTCGCGCTTGCGAACATGAATTCTTGCATACATACATACATACATACATACATACATACATACATACATACATACATACATACATACATACATTACATACCATACATACATACATACATACGAGAAACGGTAGTAGAATATAATATGAAAATTCGTTCAGTTTTGCGTTCTCATCTCTGATATTACATGAAATTTCTGAGTGTGGAAATGTATTTGTCACGGAACAAGACTGAAAATTATTCTCGACAAGCTGAGGAGGACATGTTAGCCTAAATTTTATATGATAGAAAAAATGATATTTTAGAGTCTGCGTTTCGACTGCACCGACCATAGTATTTTATTTTTCATATCTCGTTAAATTATTTTTCTTAGGTATTATGTTGAAATGAATGTTATGTGTAGTTTTTGAGATAATGTGGAAGCTGTATGATATTCAAAACAAACTTGTCATAGGAACATGGGATAAAAAAAAAGAAAAAAAAAGCATCCAAAATTCCCAAACAGCGGTTGGTTCCTTATCTAAGAATATTACAGGAACTAATGATGTTTCGTCAGCCTTCCAATAGATCTTTAATCAAAATTTCGTCATCTTGAGCAGAAACGGTCATAGACAATTGCGACTGGACTTTGCATTGCTTAAGAAACAGCATTACTTGCAATATGAATACAGCAAATTCCTTTATTAAATATCTTGTTCCCTTGGAAGTAGTTCACCTCCATCGTAAGCTAAGCTGAAACATTGTAGATTGTAATTTGCAACTCACATAATACCGTAATCAGATAGACTTGATGGATAGCAGATTATGGGCCTAAATTCTCACCAAGTTCTGAGACCCTAAACACTGCACAAGGATTCAACGTTTCCTTTCAGAAAAAAAGGTTCTTCATTTACTTTTCAATGAGAAACATTGTATTTAAACTTCATATATGACGAAAGTCAATAGTTATCCTGCCTTTATTTTCGTGCATTCAACGAAAACACTCTTAAGCTCTATTATGACAAACGTTCATATAATAACTCTTGGCCAACAAAGTCATTCGGGAAGCAACTATGTTGACTGGAAAATTAGCTTTCTCCTCTTTTCTGTGGGAAAACTAAAAACCAGTGTAAATGTTCAACTAAACAACTCTGAAACTGACATAAGTTATTTAAATGCTTAATTAAACTTCAGATTCCAACAGCAGTAATACACTAAAAGCTTTATTTCCTAATCTAGATACTTTTTTAAGAGTTGAATTCCATCATTTTCAAAATGAACTTACAAACTGCTCATAAATGGCAAGTTATGCGTTTTCGCAAACACATTAGCTCACATTTTGCATTTTCAGGGAAAGTAACCTTCTATCTGTAAAATGCCGTTTGTTCTTTACTTCAGATCCATTTCCCAACTGTGTAGCTTTCAAACACACCCTTTATCTCTCGCAATTTTCCATTTTTATTATTTTTCCGCTGCAATGAATAGATAATTCCTTTTGCCTGTCATGGCAGAAACAATCTGTAAAGGGTGAGATTTTTACGTTTGGTCATAAACCATTTCAGGAACGGCGGAAAATTCTGCAAATTTATAGACCGAAAATAATTCACAACGTCAACAAGTCGGAAAGATATAGATTTTCTTTGTGAAGCCTAACTGGATTTTCACATTCGTGATATTTCCCAATGATGCTAATATTCATCTCTGAATCTTAGATCTTGCCAGTGAACGAAGACCTCTTGCCGGGATGTGGGGGAAGAGTTACAGAATTATGAAAAGAAACTCGGTAAGATGTCAGGATCCGAGGAAGATTTATTTTCAAGAATATCGTGAAAAAGCTATAAATTGTACACTGAAATGACTTGGTTATTTTTTTGACGAGCAAAAGGTATTTTAAATTAATGGGGGCCATCCATGATTCTGCTTTTAATTTATAATTAGATCAGCTATATTTATTACAGTCGTTTCCCTGAAAACAAAGCCATGTTCTGGTATGTTTGTTTGATCAAGGATTCACTAAAGCTGTTCGCAGTTTATAAATAAACTGTACATTTTTTCTTATTTCAATATTTTATGTATATATGTATTTATGTATGTATGTACACACACACATATATATACATAATATATATATTATGTATGTATTATTATATATATAAATTATTATTATATATAATATATATATATAATAATATATATAATATATATTATAATATACTATATATATATATATTACATATCTTATATATATATATATATATATATATATATATATATATATCATATATGATATATATTATAATTAATATATAATATATAATATGATATAATATAATATATGTTATATATATATATGCACAAGTGAGTTGTGTGTCTACGTAACTGTGGCTGTTATAATTTGCTTACAGTGAGTTGGGAAGAGTTAAACACATCAATAAAACACAAATTGCCTTCCTTCCGTAATGATCACCCACCCATTAGGAACCGTTGCAAACTAGAGGAATAGGTATTCATAGTTATTTCTTTATTTTTCTCCTTTACTGATAAAATCCGCTGACCCACTTTTCCACTGAAAGTACCGAGAGACGCAGGTACGCAATTCAGGCGTCACTTCAGGCGGAAAATGGCTGCCTTTCCTGTGAAGGATTAATCTGAGTAAAAAGCTTCAACGACCAGATGCCTCTGCTTTCATTGCAACAAATGTCAGCTGCAAAAATTTTATTGAAGTACTAAAGAAAATAAGTTTCTAGACGTTGAAATATTATACCACTCAGAGGTATATACTATATATATATAAATATATATATATATATATATAATATATATATATATAGATATATATATATATATATATATATATATATATATAGTATATACCTCGGTTATTCAACGTGTCTGTGTACACATGAATAAGTCCACATACATATGTATGCGCATATATACGCCTTTCTATATGCTCCACCTACGACCTGCATAAAATTTCAGGACTGTCATTTTCCGCCTGTGAAGTATATATGCATGAAAGTAGGCCTATGAATATTGCAAAGGAGACAAAGTTTAT
Source organism: Macrobrachium nipponense (assembly GCF_015104395.2). NCBI lineage: Eukaryota > Metazoa > Arthropoda > Malacostraca > Decapoda > Palaemonidae > Macrobrachium > Macrobrachium nipponense. The sequence goes on from NC_061094.1 coordinate 63,336,587, forward strand.
CTGACTACTGATGCCGAATTTGCAATGGGAAATCCATTTCCTTTTTAAGAGGAATTAACAGGAAACTTCTTTTTCTGTTCAGCTTCAATTTCAGTTCCAAAAAAGCTTGTCAGTTCTAGATTTCTGTTATCTATGAATTTTTTTTTTTTTTCATTTATTCGAGTTCGGATCATATAGATGTCTATATATTCTGATTTTTAACAGTACACTTTATATTCCTTCTTTTGCAACTACATAGGGGGCTCCGTGGCTCACTGTAGGTATTACCAAAGAGTATGAGCTGCACCCACTTTGTAGCTTTGTACTTTGTCTCTGTTCCCGATTCCTTTCTTCAGCAATATTGCCCAACTTCTCTAAAGATCACTTCTTCATACAACTCCGAGGTTTAATCCCAGTTCCACCTTTTGGTCCTTGTAATTCGTTGCCTTCATTTCCTGGGTCGTTTTCTCTTGCTGTCCAACAGATCCAACTCCCTCTTTTCATTGTCTGAAGCGCCGAGTGCCCTAATGTACCCCAGGGCATGGCTTGGCACCCTTAAGTTCATAAATTCAAATTAATTCTTAATATGTTGGCTAAGTAGAGAATACTCGTTACTTCAATAATACTGTGTTGCCTTGTGCAAAATTAATATATGTAGATTTCATCGTGTATTTATTTCTTTTGCATGTTCATTATTTACAAGAGGATTGTCTGTTTCAAATTCAGAAACATTCTACAATGGCTTTCCATGTTAGCATGAAAAGATATAAAACGACACAGTGACTTCTCCCTTCAGTGGATGCTTGCATTCAGTTTTCCTCCCAGACTTTAAAAAACATCATCGCTGCAACAGAGTAACAACATCACTTCATTGTAAACAAATCTGGTTCAATTATCTGAATCCATAAATCGCATGAACGGGCCATTTAGAGTTCAAATATATCCCCGAATAACAATGAGTCTCTGATACTTCAAAGGCCCTCATGCGGCAGACTTCGGAATCTCGGGAAAATCAACTGATCTCGTTAAGAGTTTGTGATTTTTCCGCCGGAATTCTCAAAAGTAATCAATTGCTCTTCGTTCCATCAAAGACAAAGAATTGAATTCTCCCTGGGAATTTTATCGTTTTAATCTTCACATTCCCCAAGGAAGCGTTGAAAGCTAAATTCTCAAACTGTCATGAGTTTTGAGAAAAGAATTGTTTCCTTGTCTTTCCCAGAAGCAATGACCAGCCCCAATGTTGCTTAACCAGTCCATTGACGACCTAACCCATTCTGCCACGGCGCTATCATCATTATTTATTATTATATTATTATTATTATTATTATTATTATTATTATTATTATTATTATTATTATTATTATTATTTATTATTATTTATATCACTGTCATCCTACTCGACAGGATGGTTTTATTGTGTGTCGTATACCCCACATCTTTCTTATTTCTATTTTCAGTTCTTCATACTTATCAATCTTTTCTCTTACTTTCTCATCTTCTCTGTTGTCCCATGGTATTGCGACATCAATGAGTGATGCTTGATTTAACAATTAACTTCACGTTTAGCCTAATCGTTTTTTATCACTCCCTTAGGTTGGCGTTCGTACTACTTATTACTGCAAGCTAGCTGGTGTGTCTTGTACAGGCTCCAATGGAGGGCTTTTGCTATTGAATCATGCCTCTTTTTATACTGATTCTGGGCAAGTGCTGGACATTCGCTTGCAATGTGGTTTTTTTATGGTCTCGTTTTTCATATTGCAATTCCTGCATATGAGTGCGATGTTATTCCCATCTATCGTTCTTTAAACATGTCTGGTTCTTAGGGCCTGGTCTCATGCCATTGTTAGCATTCCTTCTGTTTCCTTCTTGAGTTCTCCCCTCAGTAGCCTTTGCCATGATTCGTCGCTGGCCAGTCCTTTATTCTGTCTCATGTACTGTCAGTGCATTGGCTTGCTGTGCCATTCTCCTGTCTCTATATATTCCTGGGTCTTTATCTACTTTTATCAGTGTACCTTTCCATGCACTCCTTAGCCACTCGTCTTCGCTGGTTTTCAGATATTGCCCCAGTGCTCTGCTCTCGTAGTGACGCAGTCCTCTCTGCTGAGTAGCGCTCTCCTCCTTCTTTTCGTGTTGTATAGTCTGTCCTGTATTTGCTCTTGGATGTAGTGCTTTGTGTATTATCATGTGTTTCCAAGTTTTTTTGGTCTAAGTTGCGAAGTTTAGCCTTCGCCCACTACACTACTCCGGCGCTGTATCTGATTACTGGTACTGCCCATGTGTTTATAGATGTCATCATATTTCCGGCGTTGAGTTTTGACTTGACTATTGCCTTAAGTCTCTGCATATATTCTTCCTGATCGTGTCCTTCATCTCTTGGTGTTTTATATCCTCTCTTATTATTCCCAGGTATTTGTATCCTGCCTCACATATTTGTTTCATAATACCTTCAGTTATTACTTTTATTATTATTATTATCATAACATTCTCTATTCCATATTACCTTATGGTATTTTTTCAAATGAGTTCCATATTTTTGGCAGCTTCAATGTGAAGTCAAAGGGCCCTGTGGGCTTGTTCCATATGAGTAGAGTTCATCTCTAGATTATTATTATTATTATTATTATTCTTATTATTATTATTATTATTATTATTATTATTATTATTATTATTATTATTATTATTATTATTATTATTATTATTAACCAAACAAAAACTTTCTTCTGAAGATTGAAAAAGAAACCCACAAATTCACTTGTAACTTGTTTACTTCTAAGTATTTAACATTTAGTTTTACTCCACACTCGAGTACTTTCAGGCCCTTCTGTGGCCCATTCTCAAGAGATGTTTGGGATGTTACCCTGAGGGTCAAGGCCCAGCAGTCTTCTATAGACTGCTGGGCCTTGACCCAGGCTAACATCCCAAACATCTCTTGAGAATGGGCCACAGAAGGGCCTGAAAGTACTCGAGTGTGGAGTAAAAACTAAATGTAAATACTTAGAAGTAAACAAGTTACAAAGTGAATTTGTGGGTTTCTTTTCAATTATTATTATTATTATTATTCGGAAGATAAACTCTATTCATTTAGAATAAACCTACTACAAGGTCCATTGGCTTGAAATTGAATCTGCCATAGAATACTTTGTTTCATTTGGAAGAAGTTACAGAAGGTAACAGGAAATACAGAGAGAAGAGATCAGTTAGTAAAATCGATGCTAAAAGATGCTTAATTAATGATGCAAAGCAGGAAATGGGAAGGAGGGGTTTGAATGCTCAATATTCAGGGGGAGGTGAGGTTGTAAGCCCCGTATATAGAGGAAGGTTTTTTTCGCGCTGCTGATGATGTTTCCGAGAAGGTGTTTGGTACAGTTGATGCTTTGGAGGTCTTTCTGCACAAAGGGGATCTGCCTCCTATGGATGAAATGGCCAAACCATGGAGACCTATAAGCTAAGGTGGAAAGGAAAGCCTATAGGCCTATATGTCGTAGGCGTAAAAATTAGGAAGAAAGTTTAGTGGAAAACAGTTAGACTATCTGTCATAGGTTTAGAAAATTAGGAAGAAACATAAAAAGGCAAACCAGTAGGCCTATATGTCGTATGTGTAAATTTTAGGACGAAAACATGAAGGCAAACCAATAGGCCTATCTATCGTAGACGTAAAAATTAAGAAGAAAGATATAATAAAACCAATAAGCTTGTCTGTCGTAGGGCTATCTATTTAAAAGAAAATGTTTCCCGTAATATTAGAATTTGTTTTTAGCATCTTCCCACGTGTTTTGGCCAATTAAAACAAACAATAGAAAACACAAGATAAGCATAATGACGTAACCTAATAACTCTAATAATTAATTAACGAATGATTAATTACGAACGGACGGAGTTGTATGCTCGTTACTTCTCCATACGTTTCCAGTCACATTTTGTAGTCACAGGAAAGGCTTCTCTTTGACCTTTCATTGTTGCTAGACAGGAAACTGATCAGTTGAAAAAATGCAATTCTGATGTGAGATTTTTTTTACATTGACTGCTTAGTTTTCCCTGTGTTGGGTTTCCTGAATTATACAACGAATAATTATGGATCATTTGCTGAATAATAAAGCAGTTTTTTGTGTTGTTCTTACTTAGCTCGTAACGTTATGCAGATGTCGTGGAGGGTGGTCACCTGAACAGTGGGTGTTAAATGTGATTAATTTTAGATCTCTTCCTGCCAACCATCAATTATATCAAATGGAAGGTGCGGATTTTTCTGTTTTCATTTTCTATTAGCATAATTGTCATTTTCATCATTATGTGTGATTGTGATTCAGTTACTTACACACATAACACTTATTTTTTAACTTTTGCTAAAAAAAACCTATTATTTCGACAGACAATATATATTATTATATATTAGTATATAAGCTATATTATATATACATATATATATATATCTTATGTAGATTATTATATATATCTAGATTATATATATAATATAGTATGCATTAAACATATATATATTATCTATGTATATATATAGATATATATATATTATATTATATATATATATATATATATATATATCTATATATAGATATATATATTATTATATATACTATATATATATATATATATTAATATTATATATATCGATACCATATTTGACCATACGAGATTATATTATCATATTATAGATTATCCTATTATATATATGAAGCTCCAGAACACTTAAACTAAATGCATAGGGGTATGTGTGTATAAATATATATTTTATATATATATATATATATATATATATATATATATATATATATATATATATATATATATATATATATATATATATATATATATATATATATAAAATATATATATATATATATATATATATATACATACTATATATATATATATATATATATATATTATACATATAATTTACGTCATTGCACATTTAGTTTCCAGAGTTATTGCTTAACAATTATAAAATAATCATGCAATACAGTCAGTTTGCAAATGGAGGTTATATTGTGTTGAAGATGGAGTTGGACAAAGTTTTGATGAAATTTTAGAGTCTGTGTTGTGTTTGCACTGTTTTTTTTTTCTTTCTTTTTTTTTTTTTTTTTTTTTTTTTCATGCTCGTGAATGTCGACACAGAAAATTCTGTCTCTGTTCGAGAGGACATTGCCCAAACGACACGTTCGCACCCACTATTAGCAGTTTGTGGTTAATCCTTTGTCAATCTATTTCGATATGTTTTTTCTTTTCTTTTTTTTTTGCATCAGAATGAAAAGTGTTTTTCGATTTGGGAAATTTCCCGAAAGTGTAATTTCGATAACACGTATTTTCTATTCGTGCACTTCGGAGGAAATATTTCCGTCTGACTGATTTCGTTTCCTAGGTTCTGTGTGATGCGTTTCGTTTCCATTGTGGCTTTTTGCCGTCGATCTGTCTCTGCTTGGAGTGTAACATTGCAATGTTTTGTGTATGCAGTGAATAGATGAGATGATGAAAGTGCCCATTTATAGCGTTATGGCCTGATTATTGGAAAATTTAAATATCCTGAACTAAAGAATAACTTCCTTGAACAACCTTTGTGTCAATATGCCTTAAAAGAACATAAAATTAGCAGAGCATTCTAGAAAGCGTTTTACGATTTTATAAAGAAAACTGTTTGATGATTTATTGCTAGTAATGCATTGAATTACAGAATAAATTTCTTAAATAAATATGGCATGAATATGACACGTATCAAAAGCATAAGTTTATTAAAGCACATACATTCTCTAATAAAACTGTTTACTAAATTGTTCCTATGAATGTTTACAACATCGAAAGGAGAGCAAATGTTGCGATGACCAACAAATTTTAAATCAGGCATTATAATAAGGTTAGCAGATCAGTAAAAAAATTTGGTTAATAATTTGTTATTATGAGTGTGTGTAACAAAAATAAGGAAACTGCATATTAACATTACCAAAAGTCGAAAAGAAATAATATACCATGAAAATGCCCCAGCGAGGGAGAGGAGTCATTGGCAGAAGAAATGAGTTAGCCAGTACTGTAAAAATTGCTGAAAAACTTGTTACCATAAAAGTGTACAACGTCATATAAAACTGCATGTGATCATGACCACAAAAGTCATTCATTTGCAATGAATGACACAAACCCAGTAAAGAAGATTCATTTAAACGAACATAAAGAGACAGGCGATTGCAGACCGTCACCCCCAATACCTGACAGACCCACAGATCCACAAGATGCTATTTCTGGAAGGAAAACACGAGAGGCTTTGCCACAGGTGTTATTCCAGAGAGGCCCAGAGAAACTGCACCGCCTGAATGTGAGAAAATAACACCTGGGGACCTTTGGAGCACCGTTTCCCAAAAGGTCCGCGGAGTGGAACCACGCACGAAATCAAAACGTCCATTTTATATGAAGGGAAATGACTTGACTCTGGGAAAAGACGTTAAGTCCTCTGAATGGAGTGTGGTCGTATATCCTCGATTCTTTATGCATATTCTCTATTCTCAATATTCTATACTAACTATATTCTTTTTTTAGATTGGACAACTAGATGATATTGATAATTATGGAAACCTTTTGTCAAATCTACAAGTCGGGGTAAAGTATCGAAGACGAAAAAGGACTTTATTGACAAACGTAAGAGAAAGCAATGTATACAAATATATATATATATATATATATATATATATATATATATATATATATATATATATATATATATATATAGATATATATATATATATATATATATATATATATATATATATATATACATCTATATGGATGTATCTATAGGTATATATAAAGATATATATATATATATATATATATATATATATATATATATATATATATATATATATATATATATATATATATATATATATATATATATATATATATATATATATATATATATATATATATATATATATATATATGTTGTAACTAATAAGGAAAATGGCGTTTTAGGTCTAACGGGCGACTAAAATGACGATTAGGTCTAACTGTAGAATTTAATGTTAATTTAGTTAAATGCTTCTATTTTTGTTATAGAAAAAATATTTAACTTAAATAAATGATTCTATTTTTGTTATAAAAAATATTTAACTTACTACTTACAATTAAATAAAATAATAAAAAGGTATAATTGATTTTATTTACTTAAAATAATAAAATAGATTTTATTTACCAAAAAATAAAAATAAAATAAAAAAAATACAAATAATTGTTGTTGTGTCGCAATATTTAAATAATAATGATAATCAATTTCTGAATAAATTTTAGGCAGTCCTTTTTAACCCACTTAAGCCGGAGCCCTAAAAATCAAAACGTCTCCCGTATGCCGGGCCTGGTTTGGAGTGAGCGCGGAAGTGGAAAAAATAATTTTTTCAAAAAATTACAGCGCGCGTACTTTTGAAGATTAAGAGTTCATTTTTGGCTCCTTTTTTTGTCATTGCCTGAAGTTTAGAATGCAACCATCAGAATGAAAAATAATATCATTATCATATGTAAACATAATGCGATATATGGTAGCGAAAAAAAAAAAATTCATACATAATTGTATTCAAATCACGCTGTGCAGAAAACGGTCAAAGCTAACCCAGTTACTTTTTTTTGCGTTGTATTGTACACTAAATTGCGATCATTTTGATATATAATCATTGTAAAACAATAAAATTAACACCGGAAAAATATTATCACAAATGATGTACGAATTCGTAACGCGCGGACGCAAAAAAAATATTTTTTTCAAAATTCACCGTAATTCTAAATAATGTTCTAGAGACTTCCAATTTGTTTCAAATTAAGACAAATGATTGAATATTACGATACTGTAAGAGTTTTAGATTAGAATTGCAGATTTCGACCATTTCGGGACGAGTTAAATTTGACCGAATGTCGAAATTTTAATATATATATTTTTTCATATGCACATATTTCGAAGATGGAAAAAAACTACAACCTTCAATTATTTTTTATTGTATTTTTCATGAATTTGCGCACATTTTGATATATGAAACTCTATAAAAAGGCTATATGAAAAGGAGCAAATATTAGGATAATGCCATGTACGTATTTCGGAGACTTGCGGCCCGCGAATCGGCGCGCGGAGTGAAGGTAAATATATTTTTCAAAAATTCACCATAAATCACAATATTGTTTTAGAGACTTCAAATTTGTTTCAAAATGAAGAACATGACGGAATATTACTAGGCCGTAAGAGTTTTAGCTTACTTGCGTTTTTCAACTATTCGGTAGAGTCAAATTTGACCGAACGTGGTTTTTTTTTTTCTATTTATCGTGATTTATATGCAAATATTTCGAAAAAAAGAGAAAGCTACAACCTTCAATCATTTTTAGTTGTATTCTACATGAAATTGCGCACATTTTCATATATAAAACTTTATGAAACAGCTAATTTTAAATGGTGCAAACATTTCGACAATCGCACAAAAAAATTCTGATTTTTCGGAAGAGTTACCGCGAAGAACGTAATTTTTTTTTTTTTTTATAAATTCACCATAAATCAAAATATTGTGCTAGAGACTTCCAAGTCGTTGCAAAATGAAGGTAAATGATTGAATATTACTAGAATATAAGAGTTTTTAGCTTACAATTGCGTTTTTCGACCATTTCGGTAGAGTCAAAGCTACCGAAAGTTGAAATTTTTGCACTTAACGTTTATTTATATGAAAATATTTCAAAACTGTAAAAGCTACAACCATGGGTTGTCTTTTGTTGTATTGTGCATGAAATTGCGCACATTTCCCATATATAAAACTTTATGTAACGGCAAATTTAAAAGGGTGCAAACATTAGGACAATCGCACGACAAAATTTATCGGAAGAGTTATCGCACGAACGTAAGGAAAAAGTTTTTTCATAAATTCACCATAAATCGAAATATTGTGCTAGAGACGTCCAATTTGTTGCAAAATGAAGGCAAATGATTGAATATTTACTATAATATAAGAATTTTAGCTTACAATTGCGTTTCTCGACCCATTTCTGTAGAGTCAAAGTTGACCGAAGGTTGAAATTTTTGCACTTATCGTTTATTTATATGAAAATATTTCAAAATTGATAAAAGCTACAATCATGAGTATTTTTTAGTTGTATTGTGCATGAAATTGCGCAACATTTTCATATATAATACTTCATGTAAAGGATAATTTAAAATGGTGCAATAATTATGTCAAAGTGACGAAATAATTTCCGAGATGTGTCACTGATACTTTTTAGTGCGATAAGAAAGAAATTCGCGCTTGCGCGCCTGCGTAGCGATTGTAACAAACAACGCCTTGATCCGTGAACTCCCAGCATCCCCCACCCAACGCGTGATACAAAAGTTTTCGGCTGGTAGGCCTATAAGTATTTTTCCGCGAATTTTTAAAAAACTTTTTTGAGCCGACGTATGATACGTCCAATCGGCATACGGAGACATTTTGACTCGACGTTTAATACGTCCAATCGGCGTAAGAGGGTTAATATGTCAACCACACACCCAAAATAATTCTTGACTACCTTATTATATTTTATTTAAAAATGAAATGACAAAGAAAACTAAATAACATGGATACTATTGTATTTTAAGCAACTCCTGATTAAGAAAATCATGGGGACATATATACATTAATTAATCTACAACAAACAATATATATATAAATAATAATAATAATAATAATAATAATGATGAATAAATTCTATATTTACTTTATACAATTTTTCATCATCCTATTATAACACACTAATAATTATTATTACAAAACATTGAATGAAAAAATTGAATCATACTGTTGTAAATTTTATGATATTGAAAAGGTAAATTTATTTAATTGTAAAGATTTTTAAATAATTATGTTGTATGATTTTCATTGATACGTGGTAATAGCACTGTTTAGGATTGGTTGTTTTTCTTTTGCCGAGAGATAGACTACAAATAACTTTCCCAGAATCAATACAGCAGAGAATGTTGTATAAAGGCAAATTTAATTGTAGTAAAACAATTATAAATAAATAATTTTTTTAAAGTGTGGTAAAAAAATCACAAAACATAATTTTGTATTTTGTATATAATGATTATTATGAAGGTAAAACATATTTTGGGAAAGAAAATAAGTTTTATCCAAATATAGAGATTACCGGACGAATAGATAAAGATGAAATTCTTTTTTTTCATAAAATTCTGTAAGTTCTACATCATCCCAGATTCAGGTTTCATTTCACTTTTCTACAATGATATTTTTTTATTTGTTTGTAATAAGTTATCTTTTTAAAACTCAAAAGAGGTACATAAGAATGAGTGCATGCACGTGTTCCCATTTAAAGGCCATGGGCGCCTCATGTGCCGGCACTATATGCATTCCTTCCTTGTAACCCCGTAAACAGAGGAACTTTTTTATTGGTGACATGAGAGGGCCATTATACTTACTCATGCGCATCCCCCAGGCATGTGATCTGCTTTTGCAAGAACGAGCACTTGGCTAGCATTAAGCAGGGACCTGTTCAATCTCAAGCCTTAAGGGGATAATAAGAGCCTGTTACTCAGTGCTTGGTTGGGTGCTATTCCCTCCCGTTTTTTCTCCTAGAATAACACATTACTTCATCCGTGGTATTTTTGGAAAAGTATTTTTTAGAGATAGTATAATTACTTTCTGTAAATTTATTAAATTCCTTATTCTAACACATATATTAAATATACAATAATAAAATAATATAATAAAAAACTCTATTTGAAATACAACAGATTTAATGTGTTTAATATCGACTTAATAGTTAAAAGGCAATTTATCTTACAAAAAAAAATATATTTTACTTCTTTAAAAAAAATAAAATATTTTATTATTTATTTATTTATTTACATATATTTCATTATTTTTAACCTCACATAATCTTTCATACTACTTAATTTAAGATCAATTTTCTTTCTCAAAATATGTTTTATCTTCATCATAATAACCATTATATACAAAATCCCTGCTTATTTATTTATGATAAAAATGGAAATGAAAACCTAACAACGGTATATTTGCAAAACCAGAAGGCAAAAAGCTAGTTAGGAGAACCTAATTCTAAGAGAGAAAGTATAGTAACAAATGCATTCTGCTGCCTTGCAGGCTTACTTTTTAGTAAAAGGTTACGACCACTGCCAATAGTACCATGGAAAAAAAAAAACGCATCTACCAATGGGTGGCGAACAAAGCTGAACAACTACCATTACCACACAAAATGAAAAGATAAAAAAAAAAAGGACACATATCTGACCCTGGATTGCCCTGCCTAATTCAAAATGGAAAACCGCTTGCATAAATGAGCATAAAAGACGAAAGTTTTAAACAGCCCGCCGCACATTATTCGCGGCGCGAAGCAATTCCAAAACTACAATTAGGCGCATAAAAAAAAAGACGAAAAAAGACGTGGTAGGAAATATGTTCGTTTCGGAACACGACCCTCAGAACAAACTCGCACATACACACACTGGCACTTCATTAGTAAGTGGGATGGGTCTCTTTCTCTCTCTCTCGTTACTAAGTGCCACCTGCTAAACCCTATTTGCAACTTCGTTAACAGGACGTAGCATTCGGGCTAGTTAGGCCACAGGGATAACTTGGTTACAATACATGCCATAGACTGCCTGGATCAACCTATGTGGAAACTTTTTATTTTATTTTATTTCATAATCATAATGATTCTGATAAACAACGATGATGATGATGATGATTCTTGCATTTTAATGATTTTTTTCTATTTATCAATTCATTAATTAATGTTTTTTTTTAATAAGTGAGACTACTTCTTTCAGTTTTTTCTTTTACTAAATTCTTTGGAAGCTTGAAACTCAAGTCAATAGTCCCTGTAGGCTTGTTCCATATGAATAGGGTTCAACTTCTGAGTATTAATAATAATAATAATAATAATAATAATAATAATAATAATAATAATAATAATAATAATAATAATAGTGAATAGTGGTGATTATCATCATGAAACTGATATTCATAATGATTATGATAATCGTAACGATGACGTTGACAACAAGATGATGATACTGACGATGATATAATGCTAAAGAAAGTTAGGTAGAAATGATGATGATAATACAATAGCATGACGAAGATGATAAAATAATTCTAACGATAATGATGTTGATGATAATGATGGAGATTACAAAAGAAAAAAGAAATGACGAGGGTGATACAAATGATAATGACAGCAAGCATACGACCATTAACATACACGAATGCCGGTCATTCGTACTATATATATTCACAAGGGAAATTTCTCTTAAAATAATTATTAAAAAAACGAGAGAATATGCCGCTGCATTCCATAATCCATTAGTGTGTCGTGGGACTGTCTGTCCAAATGGGATAAGAACTCATTTATAACGAAGCGTCCGCTAGCGGCAAAAAACTTGGCGCGCATAAACAAAGAGCTTGCTTCCTCTATATCTATTCAGGATCATTAGCACACCAAGAATAAGATAATTCAGGCGCCACTCGCCACTACACGTTTGTATGTATCGATCAATTCGCCCCCTTTCTCTCTCTCTCTCTCTCTCTCTCTCTCTCTATTTTCGATAAAAGGCGAGGATTGGAAAAAAAATATTTTTCTTTATGATGTGGAGAATAAAACTTGTCAAATTGTTATCCCTTTCATTCAAAGGACGATTTAAAGCCATTTTAAAAGATGAATAAATTAGGAAAATTGAATAGCAAAGATTTTTTATTTTCATTTCTCGAATAAAAAAAGAGAGGATTCAAAAGTC
>NC_061094.1:63349837-63354837 GCF_015104395.2 Macrobrachium nipponense
GACAAATATTGTATAAGCATCTTGATGTGTTGGAAGTACGAGGCTCTAGTCATCCTTATATCTAAATTGAGGATAATAATTTCGTAAATGATCAAGTAAGTGGAATGTTTTATTTTAAAAACTAATAATATTCCTAACATTAATCGCATATATATATATATATATATATATATATATATATATATAATATATATATATATATATATATATATATATATATATATATATATATATATATATATATATATATATATAATATATATATATATACATATACATACATACACATACATACACACACACACACACATATATATATATATATATATATATATATATATATATATATATATATATATATATATATATATATATGAATTACATTCGTTTATCTTATCTATTTATTAGCAATATGTACACGATATTACAAACAGCCAACTGCTAACGCTCAGGTGACATCCCTCAATGTTTTTGTTTAATGTGTGGGATGACGTCATCAACCATAATTGTGAATGGTAATTCAGAGGCCCTCCCACTCTTGGTGTTTATGTGATGTAATAGTTGCCAGGTGTCAATTATGCAAAGAAAAAAGTAACTGATTTAAAGCTCGATAAATATTCATTTTAGAAGTGTCTGCTCTTTCATTGTAGTAGCAATTACAGCAATAGAATCTTTGGGAGTTTACTGATAAAGACACTGACTCCATGCGTAGCATTCTCTGTATTTCTCAGTCCAGGAAGTAACCAACTAGTCTTTTCTCTTACTTAAAATGACGCTAATTTACTCCAGTGAGCCATTTGGGCGAACTCCAACCATTACGAAAATGTTGGTTTTCAGTCATTTTGCTGTCAGTTTCTCTTAAAATTTATCTTATACTCAAGAGATTCTTATTAAGAAGGTAATAAAAAAGAGAAAATTTAGCAACTTATATTTTCTATTAAATCTAAGTAATCCTCTCATAGTTGCTCCAGACTCCTTGGATAAGGATACACCCATTACTTCATTTAAAATAAAATCTGGTAACTCTCCGATGGAGAAAAATGTCAAATATTTAGCAGCCGAAGAATTTTATTTCAGATCTATATAAATCTATTTTACGTAGAGGTCAAGACACTGTAACAGTGGACGTATCACCAAAAACGAGATATGAGTGCTCATAGTTAGAATTTGGTACATTACATATATATGACGTCATCAATAGCCTTTAATACTTCAGCCAATTTCCAGCCTAAATAGAAGTAACTGTGTGGAGTCCTTCGAGGTTATGCGTTGCTGTTTAAAGTTTTTCAAAAACTGCTTAATATTTCCAGCCGCTCTTCAAAGCTAATCCCTGATAGACTTCGACTCAAACTTTAGCTATATATATAATTAAACTATTAATTCTAAAATGGAAAGAGACTTTCGAGATTATGAATGAAGTTTTGGGATTTCTGTCGCCATACTACAGACATCAGAGATGCCACTCATCTCAAAGATGTTTGCCTAAGCCTTGCTGGAAACTGTCATGACTGCAACACTAATTTATCATGAATATAAAAATGGCTCATTTTTCTACCAGAAAGTCTATCTTTGTCAGTTGATCTGAATCCAGGGGTCCAAATCAGGTTCCTAATCCTCTTTAACTTCTTGCACAATACACGTATTACTAAAAGGGTTCTTTTTCTTTTGAAAGGTCTCTGTTAGTTAATCAGAATCCAGGGGTCCACGTCAGGCATCTTGCCCTCTCAACACGTTATCCCAAAGACCGCTCAGTCTACTGGGAACACTCGGGAGGCTGGGAGAATTCCGTAGGTGATCTGTCAAAGATAAATCTGTAAGAGAAATAAACAGAAGAAATTCATTCTTTGGGTTGAAGGATTTTACCTAATACATTTTATGTACGAATACTCAAGTGTAGTCATAGCTACTGAGATTACGATATATATATATATATATCTATATATATATATATATATATATAATATATATATATATATATATATATATATATATATATATATATATCCAATATAAAAACACAGTATCGTGCTTCCAAGTAAACAGTAGAAGGATCCAGAGTAATATTCTTCTTGTTCATCAAGACGAAATATATTTGTATAGATATACAAAAAGTTTAGAGCTTTCGTCCATCCTTCTGTGGACTTGATCACTAACTAAACGAGCGACATTGGTGAAGAACTAGAAATAAATATAAACAAACAAAAATGATAAACAAGGTTAAAATATGCGAACAAGTCATTAGGTCGTATTCCTTTCCAAAATCCTCTGTGATCTTCGAGGCAGGACAAAACGCTAGTCTTCTTCTTAAGTGAAATCTTAAGGGTCGTTATCCAAGAAGCTAGTTTGTAGATCGGACTCTGGATGGGCGAAGTGTGGTTATCTGCATTAACCAGATTGAAGGAGTCTCTTCACATTTCTGGAATTTTTAATTCTGGCCCTTTTGCAAATCTCTACACTCAAAAGTAAATTGTACGTATATATTTCTACAAATATATTTCGTCTTCATCCTTCTACTGCATATATATATATATATATATATATATATATATATATATATATAATATATATATATAATATATATATATATATATATAGATAGATATACACGCACACACACACACACACAAACACACACATATATATATATATATACTATATATATATATATATATATATATATATATATATATATATATATATATATTACCCGAGTACGAAAAAATGTTCTGGATTTTTACTTCTTTCTAGCACAACGCTTCTGCTAAAAACAAAATTACACTAAACTTTGACCAATCAAGAACAAGAAACAAATTACTGTGATTATTATTATTATTATTATTATTATTATTATTATTATTATTATTATTATTATTATTATTATTATTATTCAGAGGACGAACCATATAGAATAAACCCACAGGGACCATTCATTCGAAAATCTAGATTCCGAAGAATATGGCGTTCCTTTGTAAGAGGTTACATAAGGTAATAGGAAATACAAAAAGAAGAGACTAGATAATATATAAAAAATGATAAGTTAAAAAAATCATTAATTAAATAGACAACAATATAAATAAATCGTTAAAATGAGTCGTTTTAGGGGAATAAGCATTGTATCTCCGCTTGAACCTCTGAAATTCTAGTTGAACGAAAACACGAGCGAGTGGTTGAACGTACCTCTGACAAGTGTAACTTAAGAGGGGCACTGGAACTCTCGACTGCACAATCCTTCTGTCAAGATGGCCGGGAATATTTTCGTCCATTTGTTATGCCTCAGTAACGATTTTCGTGACAGTAGCGCTTGTGAGAGAAAGCCTCTTTTTTTTTTTTTTTTTTTTTTTTTTTTTTTTTTGTTTGTACGTGCGTGCATGCGTGCCTGCCCACATGAGTCTTCCTGAATATCTCTTTACAATACAACGAAAGGAGCTTTCTACGACTAGACTGAACAGAAGGGAAAACCACAATGGTGACAGATCATTGCCCACTTTGAAACTTGGAAAAAAAAAGAAAAATAAAAAAAAGGAAAATGGAGTACAAATACATAAAAAAAATCCACAAACAGTTAATGTGATTCGCTGTCGAACTGAACTTCTCAGTTCCAGAGGTCCTTTATTCCTCGCACCGTAGGACTGTGGAACATCTTCCTGAGGAGTCGCAATGCATTACTACCCTACAACCATTCTCCTGAACTTTAATGATTTGCTTATATTTCTATCTATTTGTTTTTGTTTTAATTGTTCTTTTCCAATAACTGATCTCTTCTTTCTTTACTTTTAGTTATCCTTCTGTTGCTTCTTTCAAATGAACACCATAATATTCTATGTGAGTTTGACTGTCATGTCAATGGGTCCTGTGGGCTTGTTTTAATTAAATAGGGTTCACCTTCTAAACAATAATAATAATAATAATAATAATAATAATAATAATAATAATAATAATAATAATAATGAATATGTTTGTTTTATATTTTATTGGGCGTGTTCAAGGAAAGCCATCCAATTCTTTAAGTAAATTAAACTGTACTTATTCGTGAAATTCTTCTATAATATCTCATAACGTATTAATGGCTACTGCCATTATAGAAAACCCCTTCATTTCCTTTTTGGATAATAGAATATTCTCTTTCGCGACTGAGGCACAAGTTCCCCGTTGCGTTAACGCTGACGAAAAGAAACACAAAAGAATAATCTTCTCCCAATATGTTTTTCGATTCCTATTCCAGAGACTTTTATCCCAAGAATGGGAAGTTGAATCCAAGTTCAGGGAAATTATTCCTCTTTTTTTTTTTAATCCGATCAAAGCTCAAACATCGTCCTATAAGTTGCGAGGAAGCGGATCTAAAAAGTTCGTTTCGAAGAAAGTTGAAAATGGAGCGTATCATGCTTAAAATCACACTGCTAAGTCTTCACAATCTCTCACAATTCCGAAGGTGAACCCTACATACAAATCACGATAACTCAATCAATTGATCTCCCAGAAGTCCTTTTGTTTCACTTATTCTGAATGCCACTTCCCTAATCACACTACCGTGTTTGAATGCCAGCTGTCCTTGAAGCTTATTTTAACAAAGAGTTCCTCGTGGCTTAATATGACCTCACACGTGTTTTTTTTTTTAAATAAATGCTTAATGAAACTGAGGCCATACAGACAAGTACTGGGGTACGTTCAGCCATTCAACGCACAAGTGACAAGAGGGAGATAGAGTGGTTAGACAGCAGGGAAAAAGACATCCAGAGAACCAATGTGATGAAGTTCAGGGATCTAAAGGTGGAAGTGGGAGATGTTGAATACCAAACTGGAGGAAGGAAAGATTCCATTACCATAAATATCACGAATCTCCCAGGCAACCCCTTCCTCTTCTTCTTCTTCTTCTTCTTCTTCTTCTTCTTTCTTCTTCTTCTGCTTTTCAGCTTAATTCCTAGTCGGGGTCGCTGTTTTCAATAAGCCTCCACCATCAGTTTCTATCTTGAATATATATATATATATATAGATATATATAT
>NC_061094.1:63357337-63359837 GCF_015104395.2 Macrobrachium nipponense
AAGATACAAATTATATTCATAATTAGATATATTATAGATATATATAGATATATATATATATATATATATATATAATATATTATAGTATATATATATATATTAGATCATATATACATATATATAGTATATCTAGATATATATATAGATCTATATCTATATCTATATCTCTATAATATAGATATATATATATCTATGTATATATATATAATATATATAGATATATATATATATATATGATATATATAGTGGATAATATAATATATAGTATATATCTATATATATATATACTATATATATATATATATATATATAATATATATATATATATAACTGATATCTATCTATATTATAGTATATCTATAGAATGATATCTATAGTATAGATATATATATATATATATATATTATATATATATATAATAATCTAATATTAATATATATAATTATATATATATTATTATTAATATAATATCTATATATTATAGCTATTATATATTGATATAATATATATATTATAATTATATAGATATATAACAAATATATTATATAGTTAGATAATATGATATATATTATCTATATATATATATATATATATAGTATATATTA
This sequence comes from Macrobrachium nipponense, assembly GCF_015104395.2. Lineage (NCBI taxonomy): Eukaryota > Metazoa > Arthropoda > Malacostraca > Decapoda > Palaemonidae > Macrobrachium > Macrobrachium nipponense. Next base: position 63,357,943 of record NC_061094.1, read on the forward strand.
TATATATATATATATAGATAGTATATATATATATATCTATCTCTATATACTAATATATATTATATATATATTATATATATTATAATAGATATATAATACTATTATTAATATATATAATAATATATATATAATATAGATATTATATATAATATATATATATATATATATTATAATATATATATTATATATTATTAAGTTCAATATATAAATCTATATATAAATATATAATATATATATAAATATATAATATTACTATATATATAGATATATATAATATACTATATAATATATATTATATATAATATTATATATCTATATATATATATTATATAATAATACATATTTATAAAACTTATGTAATATATCTTTAGTGAACATTACCTTACCAATGAGAACACTTCAGTATACTGTTGGTTATTCAGGTATTCAGCTATTTAAAACCTTTATAAAAGCTGAATTTTTTCCTCCACATACAAAAGAACTTGCGGCATTTGCCTCCAAATGTAAATTTTCTCCCGTCACACATTAGGTTTCCGAAATTATAGCCCGCCAATTAAATGAGAATTCATGTAGTAGAATGAATTTACCAAGTGAGATTATTTTGCTGGAAACAGATTGACAACCTCCCATAAATGTTCAAGAACGACAAACTGATAGCCATGAAAAATTGCCTTTGGGAAATTTAAATTTGCTGCAATGTTTACATGTCTGTGTTTTGCTCGTGAATGTCGACACAGAAAATTCTGTCCCTGTTCGAGAGGCCATTGCCTAGACGCCATGTTCGCACCCTCTGTCAGCAGTTTGTGGTTAATCCTTTGTAAATGGATTTTTGCGCCTCAGCGCGGAAGTGTTTTCGATTTTTGAAAATTTCCCCGAAAGAGAAATTTCGATAAAACGTATTTTTCATTCGTCAACTTCGGGGACAATATCTCCTTTTGACTGATGTTACTTAATAGGTTGTGGGCGACGCCTTTCGTTTCCATTGTGGTTTGGCACCGGTCTGTGTCAATCCTCTGTGCTATTTACGAGTATGACCTTATGGCCTATACCAACGTTTTTCAGTTTTGTTGACTGCGGCCCATAGCGAGAACCACAATTTGCACTGCGACCCATTATACCCATTTATTTACCATCGACAATCTTTATGTCTATTTCTTATATTCCGTACATACTGGAATTTTATGTATCGATTTATATGAATATAAATATATTTTTTCGAAAAAAGAATTTAAAGGAAATTCTGACACAAAGATAAAGGAAATAATATTAAAAAAACAATGTCATCTAATGAGATGGATGTGCTTGTTTGGGCATAAGCACCTGCTTCCAGTTGGGAATAAAGGAAGACAATGCTTCTGTCTTTCGTATTTAATTGAGTTAATGTCATAAATCCCAGTTCACACATGTAAGTAGTTGCAAAAGGCAATAATAATAGAATATCCTTTTTTACTCAGAAGAGTATAATCCCCTTTCTTCTTAATTCAAATTGAGTACATATATAATTTTTTCAATTAATTCTTAAGTATGAATGAACAACTGGGATGCAGCATTCAACTTCTTCTTCAAGTGAGAAGTTTAACTCGGTTATTGATTCAGGACTTTAGAAAGCAAAGGGATTTCTTTTATCCAAAGGCTTATCTTCACTGGTTCAAGTTCCTCTTCAGGAAATTTATAAAAGGTGGGATGATCACTTTTAAGTCTTCCTTGCTATAGCCCCAACATTTTTCTGAAATCCTTCAAAATATTCAATATGTTGGAATATATTACCGCTGTTTCCTAAAAGCTTCATGTTTAAATCAAGGGATTATTTCTTTCTACCAAAAACATGTGAAGCTCAGTTCTAAGTTCAGACGTAGTGCTAAGTACTTTGCCTAGTGTCAATCAACGAACTTCGG
>NC_061094.1:63364837-63369837 GCF_015104395.2 Macrobrachium nipponense
TTCCTTTTTAATAGATAGCCCTACGACAGACAAGCTTATTGGTTTTACTATATCTTTCTTCTTAATTTTTACGTCTACGATAGATAGGCCTATTGGTTTAACTTAATGTTTCTCCCTAATTTTTACACATACGATAGATAGGCCTATTGCTTTGATTTTATGTTTCTTCCTAATTTTTAAACCTACGATAGACAGGCTAACTGCTTTTCCTCTATCTTTCTTCCTACTTTTTACGCCTACGACTTATAGGCCAATAGGTTTTCCATTCCACTCAGTTTATAAGGTCATTTTCCATGATTAGGCCATTTCCATTCATAGGAGGCAGACTCCCCTGTGCAGAAAGCCTCCAAAGCATCAACTGTACCAAGCACATTCACGGAGGCATCATCACCAGCGCGAAGAAAACTTCTCCATATACTGGGCATACAACCTCACTCCTCCTGAACATTCAAACATCTCCTTCCCATTTCCTGCATTGCATCATTTAATTTAGCATTTCCTAGCATCGTTTCTACTAACTGATCTCTTCTCTCTGTATTTCCTGTTACCTTCTGTAACTTCTTTCAAATGAACAAAGTATTCTATGGCAGCTTCAATTCCAAGTCAATGGCCCTTGTGGTGGGTTTATTCTAAATGAATAGAGTTTATCTTCCGAATAATAATAATAATAATAATAATAATAATAATAATAATAATCTAAAGATGAACTCTATTCATATGGAACAAGCCCACAGCGCCCTTTGACTTCACATTGAAGCTGCCAAAGAATATGGAACTCATTTGAAAAAATACCAGAAGGTAATATGAAATAGAGAATGTTATAGTAATAATAATAATAAAAGTAATAACCGAAGGTATTATGAAACAAATAGATGAGACAGGATACAAATACATGGGAAAAATAGAATGAGAGGATATATAACACCAAGAGATGAAGGACACGATCAGGAAGAATATATGTAGAGGCTTAAGGAGATACTCAAGTAAAAACTCAACGCCGGAAATATGATGACAGATATAAACACATGGGCAGTACCAGTAATCAGATACAGCGCCGGAGTAGTGTAGTGGGTGAAGGGTGAACTTCGCAACTTAGACCCAAAAAACTTGGAAACACATGACAATACACAAAGCACTACATCCAAGAGCAAATACAGACAGGCTATACATAACACTAAAGGAAGGAGGGAGAGCTCTAATAAGCAGAGAGGACTGCGTCAACATCGAGAGCAGAGCACTGGGGCAATATCTGAAAACCAGCGAAGACGAGTGGCTAAGGAGTGCATGGAAAGGTACACATATAAAAGTAGACGAAGACCCAGGAATATAAAGAGACAGGAGAATGGCACAGCAAGCCAGTGCACTGACAGTACATGAGACAGAATAAAGAACTGGCCAGCGACGAATCATGGCAATGGCTACTAGGGGGAGAACTCGAGAAGGAAACAGAAGGAGTGCTAACAGTGGCATGAGACCAGCCCCTAAGAACGAGACATGTTTAAAGAACGATAGATGGGAATAACATCGCACTCATATGCAGGGAGTGCAATATGAAAAACGATACCATTAACCACATTGCAAGCGAATGTCCAGCACTTGCCCAGAATCAGTACAAAAAGAGGGATGATTCAATAGCAAAAGCCCTCCATTGGAGCCTTTGTAAGACAAACCAGCTAACTTGTAGTAATAAGTAGTACGAACACCAATCTAAGGGAGTCATAGAAAACGATTAGGCTAGACGTGAAGTTAATTGTCAAAATCAAGCATCACTCATTGATGTTGCAATACCATGGGACAACGGAGTAGATTAGAAGTAAGAGAAAAGATTGATAAGTATCAAGATCAGAAAATAGAAATAAGAAAGAAGTGGGATATACCACACACTATAAAAACCATCCTGTCGAGTAGGATGACTGTGATAGAAATAATAATAATAATTAATAATAATAATGATAATATTCATCCCTTCAAATGCAGAAACTTTATGAAATTCCAGTCTTCTCTGAACAGAAGGCCAAAAGGTGATATCGTTCCGTAACCTGGCCTCTGATTACTGGATTACAAAAGGATTTGTTGTGTATCCTGCCAAATCTGCGTTGCATATCAACCTGAAACAACGTTTTTCGTTTTCTTTGGACTAGATCTCGTTTTCTTTGTGGTTTGGAAAGTTTTGCGTGAGACAGGAGTTGAGACAAAGAGTGAAATTGGTTTATGAATTTATCAATTCTAAAATGTTTTGGAGACGATTCCTCTTCAGTGGTTGAAGGCCGTCTAATGATAATAGAAAGGAAAAAACACGTTTCAGTGTGTGAATAGTACATATAAGGTTTAAAATCTTATATCATTCAGTTTAATATCTACATTTATCTCATACATCAATTTACATTTACTTCGAAAACAGAAATGTGGTGATTTAATTATCGTTTGGTTTAGTGGGAAATCTGTCCACCACTTACAGTTACACGGGAAAGTGTTGGAGCGAAATAATTATATACTGATTACACACAGATTACACACACACACACACACACACACCTATATATATGTGATATTATGATATATATATATATATATATATATATATATATATATATATATATATATATAGATATATATATATATATATATATATATAATATATATATATATATATATATATATATATATTACATACAGAGAAAGAGAGACAGAGAAAAGGAACAGAAGAAGAGAGCAAAGCATTTTAAAGCAAACAGTCTTTTCAAAGCCGAAGTAAAATATGTACCCAGGCAAAAATGATCCAGGAAATTTTGGAATCGAAAAACATTTTTTTTCACATACTTTTTACTCGAGAAAAATATTTACAAAGGATTAACCACAATCTGCTGATATAGAGCGAACGTGATCGCCTGGCTACTGGTCGCTTCGACATTTTAGAATTTTCCTGAATTTCCCCTCTCATTTTGGAAAACCAAAACAGGGCAAAAGAGGACACTGCAGATACGAGGGGACAAAACCGATTTTCCGTCGTTGAGTGGAATTTTGTTTTTATGATATTTTTGCAGCTTATTTTTATTTACACTGAAAATGCTGATTTTTTGTTTATTTGGTGTTTTTACGTTGCATGGAACCAATGTTTTATTCAGCAACGGGAACAACGGCTTTATGTGACTTCCGAGCCACGACGAGAGTGAACTTCTGACACCAGAAATACTCATCTCTCACACCTCAGTGGAATGTCTGAGAATCGAACTCACGGCCACTGAGGCGGCACGTGAACATTATACCGACCACGCCACTGAGGTGCTTGGGAGTACACGAAAACATTTTAACGTTTTGTGTTGCAGATCCTCCAAACATGAATTATTCTCTTTGTTGTTAGAGCAACGAAATATTAAAATGAGAAGGATTAGACATTTGACAATAAAATGACTAAGAACATTTTCTTCATTGTCCTAAATTTATTTTGCGCTCTTTTACCAAAGACGATGATTTGTCGCCGATTAATTAATGCTAATCACTGATACTGACTTTGATATCATTCGTCTGTAATTGTATGTAGTGTTTATAATCTATATATAAACACACACATATACATATATACTATATATATTTATATATATATACATAGGTAATTCTATATATATATACATATATATGTATATATATGCATATATACATGTATATATAATGTTTTATATGTATATATATACAAATATATGTAAAGTATAATTTTATATTATATACATATACATATACACACATGGTCGTATATATATAATAAAGTATTTTCCATATACTTAGCTTTCCTCTCAAAAGATTACCGAACTGTTCAGGCAAATCCACCTAGCTACTGCAAACAGAGAAGTACATTTGGCAAAAGCGTAGTGCATATAAACATGTGTTGTTTGTAAGGGATTCCACAGATACATTGCATCCTTACAAATGATGATTTCTTGTTAAAATGAGTATTTGAAATAATCTCGTTAATGGATAGTATTGTGATAAATAAGTTGATCTTGAATATGATCACAGTTTCATCAATAACTGTAGTGATCTAACCTGAATAAGTTATAGTATGCATAAGTAGTTTGTCTACTATAATTTTCTTAAAAAATTAAGTTATTTTTGCTCCAAAGAAAGATAGTTTCAAAGAATGACACTATTCTCAAGATAGAGTGAATATATGTATAAAGCGGCCTTATTATATAATATATATATATATATATATATATATATATATATATAAATCTATATATATATATATATATAAGATATATATATATATATATATATATATATATAATATATATATTATATATATATATCCTATCTATATACTATACATATATATTATATAGAGATATATATATATATTATATATTATCACATATATATATATCTATACCATATTCTATATAACTATATACATATATATACATATATATATATATATATATATATACATATATATATCTATATACCTATATATATATATTTATATATACTATCTTATATATATAGGTATATATATATATATATATATATTATTAATATATAGATATATAAATAAAATCACAAGAAGTAAAGCATTAATCATATGACCCTTAAACGCCCACATGTCATTCCACATTGATAACACACACAGGGAAACAAATGTGAAAGGAGCATTTCTCGTAACTGAGAAGCCGGACGCTGTCAATCAAAAGAAATGAACGGCGGGAAATGGAATGGAATACAGGATTGAGGCCGAAGGTGAAGAGATGGGACATACGACAAGGTAATTGAGAGTAAAAAGGTTTAAAAGGCGTAACAGGAGGAAAATTCGCTGTTTCATTATGCAATAAATGTTTTGATTTTAATCCGGTTTTAATTAATGACGAATATCCGACGAGGATTGCATTTCGATTTCTTAGTGTTACGAATTCGTCGGAGTAATTTACGAGTTGTTTTGCAAGCTAAGATCAAAAGGCTCTTTCGACGAAGAGATTTTATTTTCATCCAATCAAACGTGACACACG
>NC_061094.1:63372337-63377337 GCF_015104395.2 Macrobrachium nipponense
AAATAGAAAATAGAAAAAAATGATAGGTTAGCGACCTTCTCTTTGACAGGTCAAATCACCTATGTTAAAGGTTCTTAACCTTTTCATGTCTCCAGATCCCCAGTGAATTGCCAAATATGGTTCCATACCCCCTTTGCAGAAGTCCACTTAAGTCCTATTTGTTTACAATATAACTTAATATACTTAGTTTAAAACATATCCTAGGTATGGATGGCTACGAAAAGAACATACAAGAAAATCAAGAGCATTTAAAGTTCTATAAAGTTATCTGTTTACAAAATGTACCCATGTATACATTGACACATTAAAATCAAATATATACAAATATCCAGAGATCAAGTTTCATACCCCCAGAATGTGGTTCTCATACCCCAAGGGGTATGGATACCCACCGCTAAGAACCCCTGACCTATGTGGTCTTCCCTTCTAGTAGCTTAAAGGTAATGGTTTTTGACTTAACTTACACGACTTAGGCAAAATGAAGTCGTAAGCAGCGATGGGCGCCAGTTAAATCACACCAGGTAATTTATCCAGTTCATTAATCGATAAGTTGCATAAATGAGAAATATGTCGATTTATTCATGGAGAAACCTAGAGCCATTTGTTTTAGATAAATGAAAAAAATGCAAAAACCGCTTAGCCGAAAGAATGTAATATGGTTTAGTTACACATAAATTCAAACTATTTATGAAGCCGTATTCGCACAATAAAATGTTGCAAATGCAACCTGTATTTCTAGTACACTTTTACCAACTTTCAACATTAATCCGATTTCAGCCACACGACAGACTGGTGGTTAATCCACTTAGAACAACTGGTCTGGTAAAACCTTTAAATTTCCCCTCTCGGTATTGCACCCCAGGTTATCTGAAACTCAAACCAAAAAGATAAAATATCTGAAATATAATAAATAGGATTTATTTAATACATCGATTTCGTCAATATAATCCTAAGGTTTAAAACGAAAGGAAAACCGAGCACGGATTAATTTCAGTTTTGAATAGATACCTTCTGCTACGGTATTGTTGAGAAAGAGAAGGTTACACGTTATGAAAATATAGCATATGATATCAAGCACCGAAGTTTACTTGAAAAAATACCATAAATAACAACAAAATATTAAATTTTCCAAAGGAGAAAGGGTTGCACATGTGAATATTGATTTTCAAAACTTTGAAATTCGAAGCTATAATGCTTGCATACACACGCAAGCATCTACGACATTCAACTCTAATGTGGTTGATTTCCTACCTTGGCGTCACGCATACGTCACACAAACGTAACGTGATTTTTTTCGTTTCGTCCTTATCCCTGCTTTAAGAGTGACGTCACATACAAGTGATGACGTCATTATATTCGTGATGCCATAGAACTAGTTATAAAGGCTAATATCAGACACTGGTAAAGTCTGGAAGTCCCTGGAAGCAATTTATTCTGTTAACTTTTAACTTTGATTCAAAATGGTAAAGCAATTATTCTAATGATTAACGAACATCTTTTCGGACCAATTTCGGGAATATTTCTGGTATTTCCGAATAGAACAATGTTAAGGTTGTTGGAATTAAACCTGGAATATAACATTTAGGCCAGAGGCCAAGCTCTGCTCCCTATGAGGTTATTCGGCTTTGGGGGGAAACTTGAGAGAAATAATAATGTATGAAAGACGTCACAGGAGGAAAACCTCAAAGTTGCACCATGAAATCATTGTTAGGAGAGGGTGGAAAGTAAGATGAAGGAAAGGGAATATGATCAGAGGTGCAGTAAAAGGAATGAAAGGGGTTGCAGCTAGGGGCTAAGTGACGATACAAAGAAACTAAAGTAATGAATTACTCCCGTAAGGGGCGTATGTATTTTGGAATGGAAGGGTTTGGAATATTTTGGAATAGGAATATCATCTCAATAGTTCAGGATCTGAAAATGTAAATTAATATAAGAAATATGGATGGCTATCCACGATTTCAAATATTAATGCACCATGGAGGAGTAATTACTGAGAAATAGCAAATTCCTTTTCCTTGTCACCAATCATACACTAGAATATTGTTCTGTCAATTTCAATCCATTTTTTCAACCTTTTCTCGACCTTTTCTCCATCCCTCTCTCCCTTCGCCTTTTTCATCCCATAGCTATCGTGTTTTCTCTTTCTTTGAAGTCCCATTTGGTTTTTTTCTTTCTCAGTATGTCTCCTTTATCTAGCATTTTGTTTTTTGTTATTCACATTATGTCCCAGGAATAAAAAAATTTTTTTTAAATCATATCTATTGCAATTTTCTGTTACGACTTTTTGTCTCCTCTCTTCTTATGTTTGTTCCACTTTCCTTTTCGGTATATCTAATCTTGAGCGATTTCTCTTATTTATCTGAATTTTTCCATTCTTCGTCCTCATCCCTCCACATTTACTGGTTTATTGGCCCGGTCAGTCTGCCGATCCTAATTCGTATTGACCATCATTTTTTTAATTTAGATGATTAAACTTACAACTTGTTGTACATTCAAGGACCAGCATAGGCGTAATGATTCAACTCCTACGAAAAAATTAGATAATGAATAATTGAAACTTTGTTCCCTGACTTTTGGTATCATAAAACACCAACTATTACTGAATGCCACAAACACATCTAGCTGGCTGTCCCTAAACGAAGGAATATATTTGCAGACATTATATATATATATATATATATATATATATATATATATATATATATATATATATATATATATATATATATATTAATATGTGTATATATAAAAATCACCATAACGTGACTGGAATATTTTGAAGTAATAAAAATCCACAATATGTAAAATGTGGATTAAAAATACTTAAGACTGGAGCTTTCGTCTACGCATTTTACATAAGTGTGGACTTTTATTACTTCAATATATATATATATATATATATATATATATATATATATATATATACCTACATATAATGTGGGTTTTATTTGCTACAGCAAGAAGAAGAATAACTACTTATAAAAAGACAACTAATTTTCAGGGAGAACGATTGATTGTTTGTCAGTTATCTAAAGGCGTCATTCAGAATTATTAGGGTCACTGACTGAGAGAGAGAGAGAGAGAGAGAGAGAGAGAGACGAGAGAGAGAGAGAGAGAGAGAGAGAGAGAGAGAGAAATAAAAGGTTCCCTGTGTAAAACTAATGATACTACAGTAGAAAATATTAACAAAATATACACCTTCGCCTAGGCCCTAGAGGTATAGAAACTTTGCCAATATCATTTCCCGAATAATGAATCGAACAACCTTACTTTGGCCCTTTCTAGATATTCCGCGCCAGCCTGCCCCATCACCCGAACGATCAGAATTAGATTTATATCTGCATCTAAATTGCAACAGATCCTCAGATACAAAAAGTCTTCCCGCAGATCTAATTACTTCTGGGAAAGACAAGGAAACAATTCATTTCTAAAAACTCATGACAGTTTGAGAATTTAGCTTTGAACGCTTCCTTGGGGAATGTGAAGATTAAAACGATAAAATTTCCAGGGAGAATTCAATTCTTTGTCTTTGATGAAACGAAGAGCAATTGATTACTTTTGAGAATTCTGGCGGAAAAATCACAAACTCGTAACGAGATCAGTTGATTTTCCCGAGATTCCGAAGTCTGCCGCATGAGGGCCTTTGAAGTATCAGAGACTCATTGTTATTCGGGGATATATTTGAACTCGAAATGGCCCATTCATGCGATTTATGGATTCAGATAATTAAACCAGATTTGTATACAATGAAGTGATGTTGTTACTCTGTTGCAGCAAAGATGTTTTTTAAAGTCTAGGAGGAAAACTGAATGCAAGGATCCACTGAAGGAAGAAGGAACTGTGTCGTTTTATATCTTTTCATGCTAACATGGAAAGCCATTGTAGAATGTTTTTGAATTTGAAACAGACAGTCCTCTTGTAAATAACCAATATTAAGTTACCAATAGTAAACAGGAAAAAGAAATAAATACGCGATGAAAATCTGCATATATTAATTTTGCACAAAGCAACAGAGTATTATTGAAGAAACGAGTATTCTCTACTTAGCTAAAATATTACGGATCTGATGAAATTAATGGGAGTTGGAGCTGTTGGACAGCAAGAGAAATAGACCTAGAAAATGAAGGCAACGAATTACAAGGACCAAAAGGTGGAACTGGGATTAAACCTCGGAGTTGTATTAAGAAGTGACCTTAGAGAAGTTGGACAACATTGCTGAAGAAAGGAATCGGGAACAGAGACATAGTACAAAGCTACAAAGTGGGTGCAGCTAACACTCTTTGGCAATACCTACAGTGAGCCACTTAACTCCCTATGTAGTTGCAAAAGAAGAAATATAAAGGGTACTGTTAAAAATCAGAATATATAGACATCTATATGACCCGAACTCGAATAAATGAAAAAAAAAAATCATAGATATCAGGAATCTACAACTGACAAGCTTTTTTGGAACTGAAATTGAAGCTGAACAGAAAAAGAAGTTTCCTGTTAGTTCCTCTTAAAAAGGAAATGGATTGTTCATTGTAAATTCGACTTCAGTAATCAGATATACTTTGTCTCCTTTGTAATATTCATATAGAAAGGCGTGTATATGTTCCGAACAGGACCGAAAGTACTTGGCTATCTCGCTTTTTCATTTTTTCCTTCGTGGCAAAAAACCTTTATTTATACATAGCATCACGTTTTATATACTTCGTGATCAAGTTATTCATGATCATACATATGTATGTGGACTTATACATGTATACACGGACGCGTTGAATAACCGATTAAAACTGATGCGAACACAAACTCTTAAACACGTGTAAATATACATTATACAATATATATGTATATATGTATACATACATACATATAAACACACACAACACACACACACATATATATATATATATATATATATATATATATATATATATATATATAAATATATATGTATATATATATATATATATATATATATATATATATATATATATATATATACTATATATATATAA
>NC_061094.1:63379837-63382337 GCF_015104395.2 Macrobrachium nipponense
AATAAATCCTGACACCTTATGAAGTTTCTTTTCATAATTCTGTAACTCTTCCAACATCCCACGAGAGATCTTCGTCACCGGCAAGATCTAGATTCAGAGATGAATTAGCATATTGGGAAATATCTCGTCATGATAATCCATTAGGCGTCACAAAGAAATCTACATCTTTCCGACTTGTTGACGTTGTGAATTATTTTCGGTCTATAAATTTGCAGAATTTTCCGGCGTTCCTGAAATAGTTTATGACCACACGTAAAAATCTCACCCTTCACAGATTGTTTCTGTCATGACAGGCAAAGGGAATTATCTATTCATTGCAGTGAAAAAATGATAAAAATGGAAACTTGCGGGAGAGAACGGATGAGTTTGAAAATTACACAGTTGGGAAATGGAAGTAAAGAACAAATGGCTTTTTACAGATAGAAGGTTACTTACCCTGAAAATGCAAAATGTGAGCTAATGTGTTTGCGAAAATGCATAGCTTGCATTTAGAGCAGATTAAGTTCATTTTGAAAATGATGGAATTCAACTCTTAAAAAAGTATCTACATTAGGAAATAAAGTTTTTAATGTATTACTGCTGTTGGAATCTGAAGTTTAATTAAGCATTTAAATAACTTATGTCAGTTTCAGAATTGTTTAGTTGAACATTTACACTGGTTTTCGTTTTCCCAAAAGAAAAGAGGGGAAAGCTCATTTTCCAGAATATCTTCCCGAATGACTTTGTTGGCCAAGAGTAATTATATGAACGTTTGTCATTATAGAGCTTAAGAGTGATTTCGTTGAATGCACGAAAATAAAGGCATGATAATTATTGACTTTTGTCATATATGAATTTTGAATACAATGCTTCTCATTGATAAGTAACTGAAGAACATTTCTTTCCGCTGTTATTGACCCAAAGGAAACGTTGAATCCTTGTGCAGTGTTTAGGGTCTCAGAATTTGGTGAGAATTTAGGCCCATAATCTGCTATCCATCAAATCTATCTGATTACGATATTATGTGAGTTGCAAATTACAATCTACAATGTTTCAGCTTAGCTTACGAAGGAGGTGAACTACTTTCAAGGGAACAAGATATTGATAAAGGTATTTGCTTTATTCATATTGCAAGTAATGCTTTTTCTTAAGCAATGCAAAGTCCAGTCGCAATTGCCTATGACCGTTTCTGCTCATTAGTTCCTATAATATTCTTAGATAAGGAACCAACCGCTGTTTGGGGATTTTAGATGCTTTTTTTTATCCTCGTGTTCCTATGACAAGTTTGCTGTGAATATCATACAGCTTCCACATTATCTCAAAAACTACACATAACGTTCATTTCAACATAATACCTAAGAAAAACAATTTAACGAGATATAGAAAATAAAATACTATGGTCGATGCAGTCGAAACGCAGACTCTAAAATATAATTTTTTCTATCATATAAAATTTGGGCTAACATGTCCTCCTCAGCTTGTCAAGAATAATTTGAGGTCTTGTTCCGTAATAAATACATTTCCACATTCAGAAATTTCATGTAATATCAGAGATGAGAACGCAAGACTTTTTTTCACTGAACACAACAGAATTGTTGTTAACTGTGACAAGAGAGTAACAATTCATAAGACCATTAACACATACTTCAAATCATAATATCTTAGCTGAATCAGATAAAATTTCGTATTGAGAGCAATGAAAACTCTTACGTTATTCGCTTTGCAGATGACGAAATTTGAAAATAACTTTATAAAATACTACAGCAATTCCCTAAGGAGGGTAGTGTTATCGGTGCACCTCACGTGCTACACTGCAGGCAATACTGAAGGTTCTTTGCAGCGTCCCTTTGGCCCCTGGCTGAAACCCATTTTTTCCTTTTACTGCACTTCCGTTCATATTCTCCTTCCATCTTACTTTCCACTCTCTGCTAAACAGTTGTTTCTTTACTCTCAATTTCCCCTCTCAGAGCTGAATGGCCTCATAGGTCTCTGCCACTGAACTTAGGTCTTTATTTTATATTGAAATTCCAATCCTGAAGTAATTCATAAAAGGATAAAACGCCAGAAAAATTAGAAAAAAATATAAAATATTAGAAAAAAATTATAGGTTAGCGACCTTCTCTTTGACAGGTCAAATCACCTATGTCAGGGGTTCTTGACCTTTTCATGTCTCCAGATCCCTAGTGAATTGCTCAATAAGGTTACATACCCCCTTTGCTTAAGTCAACTTGAGTCCTATTTGTTTACAATATAACTTAATATACGTAGCTTAAAACATACTTTAGGCATGGATAGCTACGAAAAGAACATAGAGGAAAATCAAGAGCATTAAGTTCTATAAAGTTATCTGTTTACAAAATGTACCCATGTATACATTGACACATTAAAATCAAATATATACAAATATCCAGAGATCAAGTGTCATACCTCCAGAATGTGGTTCTCATACCCCAAGGGGTATGGATACCCGCCGTAAAGATCTCCTGACCTATGTGGTTTTCTCTTCTAGTAACTTAAAGTT
>NC_061094.1:63392337-63417337 GCF_015104395.2 Macrobrachium nipponense
ATCCATCAAGTCCATCTGATTACGATATTATGTGAATTACAAATTTAAATCTACATCTTTTCAGCTTAGCTTACTAAGAAGGTGAACTACTTTCAAGGGAACAAGATACTGATAAGGGTATTTGCTCTATTCATATTGAAAGTAATGCTGTTTCTTAAGCAATGCAAAGTCCAGTCGCAATTTCCTATGACGTTTCTGCTTCAGATGACGAAATTTTGATTAAAGATCTATTGGAAGGCTGACGAAACATCATTAGTTCCTGTAATATTCTTAGATAAGGAACCAACCGCTGTTTGGGGATTTTAGATGCCTTTTTTTATCCCCATGTTCCTATGACAAGTTTGCTGTGAATATCATACAGCTTCCACATTATCTCAAAAACTACACATAACGTTCATTTCAACATAATACCTAAGAAAAACAATTTAACGAGATATAAAAAATAAAATACTATGGTCGGTGCAGTCGAAACGCAGACTCTAAAATATCATTTTTTTCTATCATATAGAATTTGGGCTAACATGTCCTCCTTAGCTTGCCGAGAATACTTTTCAGTCTTGTTCCGTGATAAATACATTTCCACACTTCAGAAATTTCATGTAATATCAGAGATGAGAACGCAAAACTGAACGAATTTCATATTATATTATACTACCGTTTCTCGTATATGTATGTATGTATGTATGTATGTATGCATGTATGTATGTATGTATGCAAGAATTCATGTTCGCAAGCGCGAACTCGTTACAATAAGTGATTAGTGCTGCCATCGCCTTTTTCACCTGCCTGGAATGAGGATACGTTTAAAGAGCTTGTTATCTCTCTCCTCCAAATGTTCAGGCTTCCCTGCCCTCTCCGTTTCAGCTTCGTTACACGGACACAAAGACGAATAATTAACACAGAAAATATGTTCACGTATATTTGCTTCGCAGGACAGAATTTAATTTAAAAGGTGACAACCCTGATGAAAAAATAATTTCCAGAGACCATTTCCAACGAGAGAGCGGGAAGTTTAGTCTAATATTTAAAATCAGAAAAAAATAACAATATTAAACCCATCTACCAACTGCTGCTTTTTGGAGTGAATTACAGAGATCCCAGCTTCTAAATACCTCAGAGGTCAAAGGTGAAAGTGGTATGGACTTTATGGTCACTGCTAACGTGGGCGACAGACCACAAGCCTTTGTGAGGAAGAGACGAAATAGACTCAAGGTTAAAGATGATTCATCCGCTTTTATCAAATTCGTGCTCACTGAAATAGCATCGTTGGACGCACACCGGAATATAGGGGCTTAGTTTAATATCAACGTGTTATAGCTTATTTTCTGTCTTTCCCTGGTGTAAATGCGTTTATTGCTTGAAAGCGAACTTACAAACTTACAGAAAGGATAATTTATTAAATTATTCTTCATACCTTTTTTAGGGTCAACTGAATTTGGCCCTTGTTTACAAAAATATCTTTAAGTTTATGCTGATGAACAAAAGGTATTTTCCAGATTCTCTCTCAAACAAACTTCAAGTTTTAACGAATCAATTTGATAAATAATATTTGATACAAGAAATATAAATGATAAGATTATAGTATATAATGATTATATAGCTTTTAATCTTGCGGCTTAAGGGGCTGGTATATATTTTGATGTAAATATGATGCCAATCACACGTCTAAAAATGTCTAAGTAATGTTATTTCGCAATGATACCATTTGTACTACTACTACAACTCGTACATCCTAATAATATGAAAATGACAAAGAAAGAACACTTTCACATTCTTAGTTCCCATTAACCTTGGCACTATGGCGTTATGCCACAAATGAAGACATCTTGAGGCTCCTTTTGTATATTCACAAAATATCTGTGACCAGATCATTGCAGACAACTTAAACTTGAACATATGAACTTGAGATTCCTCAGGTCTGGAGCCAAACTTTGAACGCCAATTTGTCTCAGCATTCATATATATTTCTCGCATGACTTACACAGAATAATAGATCCGCTTACAAAGTCTATGACGTCAATCTGCTCTTAAGCGATATCTACGCTTTTCTTCACTCAAGAATGGCTACCAAGCAAGCGCTTAGTAAAGCTAATACCTATAATGGTCTGTAATATTTCCATTTGCTCTGAATTTGAGAGTACACATAGACCTTTTCATAGAGTTTTTTTCAAGGTAATACACATCACACTGTACCTTATGTGTTTATAGAAAGTATTTATTGCGATATTCGTAAGTTTGGTGTATTTTTACTTCACTTTAAATAGAGTATAAAATTTACGCTGAAAGCTAAGTACTGGACCTAAGAGTTCATTCAGCGCTTCAATGGTTACAAAAGTGTAGGAGGAGGAAAAACTCAAGCAGTTGAAGCACTATGAGTCATTTGTTAGAAGAGGCTTAAGGAAAGTAAGATGGAAGAAAGAGTATGAATGGAGGTACAGTAAAATGAATGAAAGGTGTTGCAACTAGTGACCGAAGGGACACTACAAAGAACCTTAAATTTATTAGAAAGTAAGAATACATTCCTTTTACTTCCAATCACTTATCGCTTCATAACAGGGATTTATAAAGAAAGCAAAACGGTTTATTTATTTCATTGAAACGACAAATTCCTTACTGTCGTCAGCAGGTAATATAGTTCCAAGAACCTATAATCAAATGCTATTTGCAGAATCCATGCTAAAAAAATTCAAAGATTAAACCATAGAGAGATTTTTCTTATTTGCATGATTTATTTCGTTAATTTGATTGGTAATTACGAAAGGTTTGTGTTGGGGAGCATACAATTGCGGAGTAGCAATGAATAAAGTTATTGGCATGATTTATTGTTATTTGGAAAGTATATTTCGTTGGTTAAGTATTATTCTTATAGTATAGTGTTAAAAGTGATAGCTGGACGATCTGTATTCAGTTTACGATTTTCTCTACCTTCCTCAAAACTTTATTTTGTTTTTTTTTTTTACGTTAATGCTTTCTGCTACCAGCTACTCACAAGAACTGCAACAACACTAGTGAGTGAAATATGGAGTTACTCTTCCGTAGAGTTTAGAATAGCTTCTACTATATCCCCGAGGACTACTGATGACTATATTAAATTTTGCTACAAAGGAGACAACTCTACGGTAAATGACTGTCACATTTCACTTACGACCTCCGTTACTCTTCAACTGTTGCAGGGTATTCTTCCTAAAGAAATCTAACATTAGTGTGCAACTGCTTTCCCTTCCAAAGAATGACTGGCAAAATCCAGTAGAACTTTAAAAAGCAATTATCAGAAAAAACAGAAAAACAATCTCCGAAAGAAATCCATCTGATGCAGCTATCATTTTCATCACTACGTGCTTGAACCAGGGTTGTCTACCTACATATAATAATAATAATAATAATAATAATAATAATAATAATAATAATAATAATAATAATAATAATAATAATAGGAATTAAACTATAAAGATATTAGAAATAAGAGTAAAATAATTTTCATGTGTATTAATATTTATTACCTGTATACCCCAAAAAAGGATCTTATTATTTCCTAATTTTCCAAGAGCGTGACTTGATCATTTTCACTCTTTTATTATCATTTATAAAAATTAACACTTAATTGACGAAACACAATTTGCACGTAGCAATTAGTCATACGAATAACTTGAAGTTTATTCATAAATAATAATCCTTACGCATCTACGCATGCTCTCAAACTTTCTGTCATTACAAATCTCCTTAATCGAACCCAATCATGCAAATGGGAAAAGTCTTTACATTAATTAATCTTTAAATTTAATCTTGGCCTAATTAGCGACAGATTTCATAAAGTTCATTTGAACGATTGGATTTGTGGTTTAAACAAATAGCAGTTTTGTTAAATTTCTTTATCCAGTTCTTTATTTGAGCAATATAGCGAATTGAAGATAAGGAAATTATTATTCAGTAAGAGTTGAAGATAAGGAAATTATTATTTAATAATAGTCTTTTTATATAAAAAAAATAAGTTAAGCATTGCATTAGATATCCATTGTAAAACAAAAACAAAAAAGAAAGAGAGAGAAAAATATATAAAACTACCCAGTATTACAATTGATACCTTCCAAAAGCGAGTAATTGTTCAATGTGATTCTTAAGAGCCTAAAACATGAAAAAATACACTTTTTGCGAACGAATGTATAAAGTAAGTGGATATGCTACAGGCGATGATGAAAATGATAGTTTTACAAATTATTTGATTAGCAGCCGTTCTTGTGAGAGAGGGAATACGTACACATCGGTTGCATAATGTACAGACAGGCGTAATTGCTTTTGTTAACGTACTTGCCAAGTCATGCGAGAAATACATTATTTGTGGCCCCAAATATCACGAATCTCAGATTTATATGTTTACGTTTAAATGCATGGTAATGCACTGGTCCCAAACACTTTGTAAATAGATAAACAAATCTCCATTTATGGCATAATGCTATATAGGCAAGCTTAATGGGAATTTTTAAAAATGTAATTACTTTCTAACATTGCCTTGTTCATAGTTTTAGGATACTTGTTGCAGCATACTCGTCTTCAATTCAAAAAAGAAAAAAAGGAGGGGGCGGTGAATATGAGTTATGAGATGAAAAATTAATGTGCTATTATAAAACTTTGTAAACCTGTTGTTAAGGCTTTTCATAATATTGGTACAATACGGTCATATAAATATTTAGTTGTCCCTAAACAAAATATAATCAAATCTGTAGAGCAAATTATCCATATTGTGAATGAAGCATCGGTAGGGCACATTTTTGCCAGAGAAAAACCAGTATTACCGTCTACTTAATAACATTTTGAGGTAAATAATGAATCTTTCTGCAAACCTACTTCCATTAGACCTCTGCCCGTCTAGTCCAGGTGCTTTTCATTACACTTAGCTGATAATTGATAAAATTAACCAACACTGTTCATGCTTTGTTTTTGGTTGATATGTTTCAAACTAAAATTAATTCTGACTGGCTCGGGAATAATCAATTATAAAAGCAAAGAGGCAATTAACTCTGTTTTTGCTGCTCATGTAATTATGTTAGCAGTAGACTCGTTACGGAAATTATTCATTCACAAGCTAAAATTATCACAAATGATCGCAGTTGAATAGAGGCTTACATCACAAAAATTATTAAAAGACAATTTCAACTCGTGGTTCAAGTTATTCCCCATTGATTAATAGCCATAAACATTACTATGGCCTAAACTCGCCCCGCTAATCAACATGGCTGATGTTAAAGGTATATAGATTATCATTTTAATTACTTTCCTTGGAAATTAACTTCTGCCCTGTAAGCTGAACAGAAACATTCATAGATTCCACGTTTCCTGAGTCATGAATATGCTAATCATTCTTTACCATTTATACGCTGATTTATGTGAGAGAACTGTGCACAGGCGAATTCACCTTGAAATATGACTTAAAGCCAGAGTTTCTCATGACTATTGTTGAAAATAAGATTTTAATTTATCTAATTCGTATGTTTGTACAAGTGGCACAATATCAGAGATTTAAATGAACGTCATTTCAAGGATGGTATTATTATTCTAGTTATATTACTGCTCCTGAGTTTTTTTTTTTTTTTTTCGTTTCGAAAATATTTCTACCACTCCTTTTAACAATATTATTAGCGGATTTGATACAAGCGTCATACGTGTTTTAAAATGATTAACGGATTTGAAACAAGCGTTGAACTTATTGCAAATTGATTAGCGGATGTGACACAAGCTATATACGTATCACAAACTAATTAGCGAATGTCATACAATCGTTGTACATATTGCAAAATGATTAGCGGATTTGACACAAGGTTGTAAGTATTCCAAATGATTAGCGGATTTGATACAAGGGTTGTTTGTATTGCAAATTATTAGGAGACTTGATACATGCATTGTACGTATTGAAAAATGACTAGCGGATCTGATACAAGCGTTGTACGCATTGTAAAATTATACATTTTTGTATACTTGAGAATATAACATAAAATGATGATTGTGATGGTAATTGCTTCATAGCAAAGGAAGATAAAGGAAAGGAAAACGCATCTTCGAGAAACTCTGCAATAAGGAGGCTTTCGCACCCGTGTTGGAGGCGCCTGTTCTCGCGGTTGTACTGGAATCGTCGGGCGTGTTGTGGAGCGCTACACACGCCTAAGTGGCGGGAGAAACGCAGCGAAATATGATGCAATATTCCGTCGAGAGTCTTCTAAGAAGTTCTAGTAATCTCGGGAGCCTGTGACGTTCGCCGTAGGCTCCGCCCCCTGAGTGCCGTATAAATACGATGGTCGTAGCAGAAGAAAGCAGAGATCGTAAAAGAGAGATCACCAGTTAGTCACAGAGAGATATCCTCAGTAAGAGCCACAGATCAGATTGTCAGTGAGAGATCAGCAGCAGCAGAGATCATCCGAGAGAGATAAGAGAAAAAAGGATCCGACGAAGGATCAGAAGAAAAGTTGCTCGAGAGTTGGTTGGATACTGGTCTAGCCGTCTTCAGGAGTGGACCACCGAGTTATCTCAACATTGAGTAGATTTCAAAGAAGAAAATGTCCTAGAGGTTTTGGGGAGTTCCTGCCTTCCAAGTATCAAGAGTAGACTATTTTCTGCAAAACGGAGTCAAGAGGACGTCTGCAACCGCCGTTCTCCTTTTGTGAAGTCATCGCTTTGAGTCAAATATAACTAGCAAGTATTTGAATTACCTCGCTGTTCCCCCAGTTCATGCAGTGTAAGATTCTATCTTTTTATGTTAATAGGAGATACCATTCTGCATTTACCTTTGTTAGTAAGCTTCTAAATAAACCTTTGTTGTGTTAGTGTTTCTTTCTATATTCGTAACCCCAGTTTCAACTGTTGGTGTTAAAATATTTTTATTTATTTATTTAATATCCAACCTGAAGCGGACCTCTCTCTCAGAGGCCGTAACATTGTGGCGACCTTACTTAGGCTATCAACAATTTAACAGTTTGAAACAGGGAAAATATAGAAAGAGCCAGAATGAGTGAGATGGTGAAAGAGTTTATTGAGTCAGGTAAGCTCCTAGGTCTAGAGGGGAATGATCTCCGTGAGTATGTTGAAAGGAAAGAGAGAAAAGTATGAGAGAGATGAAAGAGCAGCTGAGAGAGAATTGAAGAAAATGCAGCGAGAGGTAGAAATGTTGGTAATGCAGCAGGAAGAGAGAGAGAAAGTGCGTATGCATAAGCAGGAAGAAAGAGAAAAAGAACGTATGCATGAGTTGGAAATTGCGCGGTTAAGACAAAGTACTCGTAACAGTCGGACAGGTGAAAACGAAAACGGAGCTGATAGGTTAGGTATGAGTACAGTGCTGAAATTAGTACCAAAGTTTGATGAGGAAGATATTACGACATATTTCATGTGTTTTGAGAAGTTAATGGAACGAGTAGGTTCTCCTAAAGAAACGTGGACTTTATATTTGGAGTCAGTCTTGAGTGATAGGGCGCTTACTGTGTATAGTTGCATGTCTAAGGAGGAATGTGATAATTACGATATCGTGAAAGAAACTGTTCTAAGCGCATATAGGCTAGTATCGGAGGCATACCATAAGAAATTTAGAAGTTTGAGAAAGGATGAAAATATTACGTATGTAGAATACGGTAAGAAGTTAGAAAGGCTGTTTTTTGATGGGTTAACTTCTGCTAAGGTTGAGGATGTTGATGCTTTGAAGAACTTAGTGTTGTTAGAAAACTTCAAAGATAACGTATCTCCTGAGATTAAACTTTATATAGAGGATAGGCCAGAAGTATCTTTCGTAGGAGCAACTAGGCTAGCTGACGAATATAGTTTAACTCTTAATTTGAGTGTTAGTAAGAAACGAAATGATCCTTCGTCTGGTAGAGTACAAAGCAGTAAAAGTTTCAGTCCTAGTAATAGCAATGCGAGTAAAAGTGACTATTACTGTTATATATGCGAAAAACCTGGTCATACGTCTAAGGTTTGTAAGAGTAAAATGGCATCCCAGTAAACAGTAAACAAAACCAGGGTATATAAGGATTAAAAGAATGCTACTTACTATGGGGCTTCTGATGGTATACATTTCACCTCATCACAAGGCTTCAGCAGTAAAACCAGGTTTGTCTTACTGGATTCTTCTTACTTAACTTTATAGCGAGAAATCTGTCAGCCGACTCAACACATCACAAACCTCACTTGTGGAGTGAACTCCCGAATGCTGGAGAAGTCTTGAGTTTTTGTTTGTCTTTGCACCTCTGAAATGGAAGAGAATACATCTCAAATGGTTTATTCAGCGCTTCATCATGCAACATTGACACTCCAGCTGCTGCTGAATCACTGCTCTTTACTTCCTTGTAACCTTCAGGATCAGTGCCTTCTACCATTCTCATCCGGATCTTCCAGAGTTGTAGAAATAAATACCGTTTGCCTTAGAATAGAAATATCTGAAATAATATACTCAGTGCTTTGTCAAGCAACATTACTACTCGAGACACTGCTGAATCACTGCGCTTTACTTTCTTCTAATGTGCAGGAATTATGCCTTTTATTATTTCAGCTTGATCTTCCACAGTTGCAAAATTATTTAAGATTTGGCTTTCAGTATTTACAGCTGCATAATCATTTTCCCTATTCTCGAAATTTGCCTGGTGAGACGTCGAATACTCGGTGATACCAGCTGCTCTCACGGCAGAAGATATGACATCACGAGTAAAAGCTTTTGGTTCCAATGTTCCTGCTTTTGTGGCAGTTTCTTAATTGAACCTCTGTATCTCCGATTTCGTGGGAATTTTGTGTTGCAATATCAATGGGAACGAATGTCAAGAACTCACTGAAAAACCGGAAAATATCACAAGAATTCAAGATGCTTCTCTTGCACAGATTGTTTACTGAATAAGAGTAGAAAACGGGTTGAAACGTTTCATCACAGCAAACGACTAATAGATGGCAATAAGATGGGTAACTATAGCTAAGAATACCTCTGTAAGATCCAGCAGGTAATCGAATATTTTTTGCTTGGAAACAACGAATTCTCACTCATTAAGTGGAGGAAAAGGGGGAATTTGACTACTATCAAAATTAATTTCATTGAAAAAGTCGTTAAAAGTTATTTAACTACTAAGAAAGTATAAAAAATAAAATAAAAATAGAAAATTTTTTTCTGAACCCCTGGGAACATTTTTGAAATTCTTCGCCACAAGAGAAGTTGTATTGAATTTTGGATTGCTTTATATGTTAACAGATTTGTGTAAAATTATAAAATGGTAAAGTTATTTACGGAAGAAAGACACTCTTGGCATTAATTGAATATTTATAGGAAAACTATCTACTTTAACAAACCAAAATTTCCCAATTTCATTCGTACGCAACATTCTCTATGAGATTCATATGGAGAGGGTAGTTATCCTCCTCATCCTGGCACTCGAATAGGAAGTAGTTTCTTATTCCTACATGTCTTAGAGTGGCCAGAGTTTTCATTCCTACAATACTTAGAGCAGCCAGTGTTTTCATTCCTACAAGGCTTAGAGTAGCCAGTGTTTTCATTCCTACAAAGCTTAGAGCTTAGAGTAGCCAGTGTTTTCATTCCTACAAAGCTTAGAGTAGCCAGTGTTTTCATTCCTACAAGGCTTAGAGCAGCCAGTGTTTTCATTCCTACAAAGCTAAGAGTAGCCAGTGTTTTCATTCCTACAAGGCTTAGAATAGCCAGTGTTTCCTAAACTTGAATCGACTAAAGCAGAATATTATGAGGCAAAATATAAACTCGTAAGAACTTAAAAGGATACTTACAATACCCATTTATATCCTGGATGAATCCAAAGATACTGTCAACAAGAAAATCACCCCAGACTGCAATTATCTAACGCTGAAAGTAAAGTTAAGATTCTCTTTAAGAAACAGTTAAAACAACTTTGATAAATTTTGTATATGTATATATATATATATATATATATATATATATATATATATATATATATATATATATATATATATATATATATATATATAACGAGAAAAGCTTAATACAATAGACTACTCTACCAAGCCTTCAATCAATAGGCTTATTTGCGACTAAAACTTATTTTCGCTGGTAAAGTTTCGTAAGCATCCCAAGCAAGTGAGTCACTGACAAAGTTGGCGAATTACTTTTGCACACCTGCGGGCAAAGCCAGCGCCAACAGCTGATAGTTTACGTTCTCCTAAACCTCTGGGAGATAGGATCCAAGTTTACTACTCAAGGAAGGACGAGTGAACCTGCCTGATCGAGGTGACTGACTCACACATATAATCCGTCCCTTGGTGGCCACAAGCTATGACCAAAAACTAAAATTTTTAGAACCTTCTCGGAGTTGGAATTGGAAATGCCAAGCGATGGGACCTATGAAGTCATTCAGCGTTGAAAGGAAAATTGAGAGTAGAAGGTTTGAAAGGTGTAACGGGAGGATAACCCCGCAGTTGCTCTATGGAACAATTATTAGAAGAGGGTGGCCCTCAAGTAATAATGCCTGAACTACACCGCTTGAGCTGCTGACGGCATTACCCTTGGCGGGGATAATACTTTCTTGCCTGTGCTTTCTGTTGCCATAATTCAGAGCGGGATTGAGATACATCTGGTATAAAAAAAAAAATCTAATATTTTTTTCAATGGCAGAAAACAAATTATTCTCCATAATGATGGAAACAAATGTTCACTAGTTAAATATGTTCGCTGCAGTCATTCGTATTATGGAGAGGAAATTATGAATTGCGAAATCGTAAATGAGGAAGGATGCATAATTCTGTCTGAATATTATGGAAAAATGATGGCAAATTAAAAAATTTTCCTGTCCCTGAATTTAATTTAATGGAAAAATTAATGGAAAATTTAAAAAAATTTTCCCATTAAATTGGGCAAGAAAACATTTTTCCCTTTTATGAGTAAGCACAATTTTTTTCCATTTGATGAGCAAACAAAATGTTTACCATTTAATGAGCAAGCAAAATATTTTCCATTTAATGAGCAAGCAAAATGTTTTTCCATTTAATGAACAAGCAAAATGTTTTCCATTTAATGAGCAAGCAAAATGTTTTCCATTTAATGAACAAGCAAAATGTTTTCCATTTGATGAGCAAGCAAAATGTTTTCCATTTAATGAGCAAGCAAAATGTTTACCATTTAATGAGCAAGCAAAATGTCTAACATTTAATGAGCAAGCAATATGTTTAAAATTTAATGAGCAAGCAAAATGTTTACCATTTAATGAGCAAGCAAAATGTTTACCATTTAACGAGCAAGCAAAATGTTTAACATTTAATGAGCAAGCAAAATGTTTAACATTTAATGAGCAAGCAAAATGTTTACCATTTAATGAGCAAGCAAAATGTTTTCCATAATGAACAAGCAAAATGTTTTCCATTTAATGAACAAGCAAAATTTTTTCCATTTAATGAACAAGCAAAATTTTTTCCATTTAATGAACAAGCAAAATTTTTTCCATTTAATGAACAAGCAAAATTTTTTCCATTTAATGAACAAGCAAAATGTTTTCCATTTAATGAACAAGCAAAATTTTTTCCATTTAATGAGCAAGCAAATTTTTTTTTCAATTTAATGATTTAATGAACAAGCAAAATGTTTTCCATTTAATGAACAAGCAAATTTTTTTTTATTTAATAGGTGGGCAAAATTTTTTCCATTTAATGAGCAAGCAAAAGTTTCCACATTTAATGGTCAAGCAAAAAGTGATACTTTATTTACCTTCGGAAAAATGATACATAGAACACCAGTCAGGATAAGTAAGAGTAAAATAAAAATAATATAAAAGAAGATAACCTGTGGAAGCTTAAATAATAAGACGAAAAGTAATAAATGTATATAATGCAAATGCTATAATGTTGGAAAGTATTACGGATATATTCCTTTGTTTTTAAGGGCTATAAGCTAAAATAATGGCAGATTAGGTTCTCAATAACTATACTCTGTTTTTTTTCCCTTTGTCCATCCGCCTGTGGTGTTTTTGTATGGTAACACTGCGTCCCGGGCTTTAGATAGTTACATTCAGCTTACATTCAACGATTATAATAATATCCTATTTCGCATACAGTAAATTATTAAAACACTTTTCAGTTGCAAATGTACACCCAGATATCCTTTTATTTACCTAAAACTTACACATAGTGTAACTATCTAAAGCCCGGGACGCAGTGTTACCATACAAAAACGCCACAGGCGGATGGACAGATGAAAAAAAAACAGAGTATAGTCGGAACATAGTTTTCATTTTATACAAAAATCTCTCCACACGAAATGCATTTGAAATTCAAAAGGGTGTTAAGAAAATAATTTTCAGTTCTAATGGATTCAGAAACATGCGAATGTTCCCGAGTTGATAAATGTCATCTGAAGTCATATTATAATTGGCGTAGATGGAAATATAATTATTTTAAAAGGCCGGGATGTATCATTTATGAAGTGTTTAATAAAGGAGAATATGCAAACTCGCTGAGCATAATTACTGGTGCTTGAAATTACAATTCTCTGTTCAAAAGTACAACTGTATCTGAAGGTAGAGAAAGGGGAAAGGATTGAAAATACTAAGATAAATTTAAAAGAAGCGCACAAACTATTAATTATTTACAAGAAAGTAAAATTCCCGCTGGCCCTTATATCAACTGATCTTGTACTTTACTTATGCGCTTGTCAAACACGCCACTTTAATTATTATTGCCGTCTACATTACTAAACAATTTCTAATTTAAAAAGTTTTGAATATTTATAATTAGCCACATGGCCGTGGTGCTAAAATGATATAAATTTGTGTCTCTCAGTTTAAATACCCTTTTCCCAGCAATGTGTTCATATCATGACATCATGTATTTGATATTCGTTTTGAATTATGACATAGAATTCTTCAGCTTCTTAATCAAGTATCTGTTTAACTGTTTTCTTTGTTTACAGTAATTTCATTAAAATACAAGATTAATTAACTTTTAGGAAATATTCCCTTATAATCTCAGAGAGACTGTAATGTTATATTCTTGAGATTTCAGCAATCACTTACATTTTGGTCTTTTTTAATTAACTAGAAACTAGATTTTTGTGCAGTTTCCAAGTGAACAAGAATTGAAGTGAAGCTATACTTCCTATTTAGATTGTTTAGGGTGTCGAATCTCCTCATTCCTGCTCTTACAGTTTCCAAACATTTCTTTGTGGTAGTCATTTCATAGCGAATACATCATACGACTGAATTCTTCACGTAAAAATTTAATCAACGAAGGGCAAAATTGTTGCTATGGTAGATAAACATTTCATCATCAGCCATGGAACCTTTTGATCACACATTGCTTTCATAGTTATTAATTTCGTATTCTATCACTGACGAGGGGTAGGTATCAGATTACAGCTCTCTCTGTTACGTGAGCAAATATCAAAGAAGTCTAGCGGTTAATACCACCATACTGTCGTTGTTGCTGCAAATGTAATTCTCTTATTTCAGATGTCAGAGTTGAAACTCATCTGCGTCCAAAGGTCAGACATAACAGCTGCGCAAGATCGACCGGCCTCTCGCTGAGGGAAAGGTGGGACGTGAAGGCAGGGGCAATGTATGCGTTCTTTCTCTCGGGGTATTGCCGGACGAGAGGGTAAGGTCTGAGCTGCCTAATACTCGGTTGATACCTGTCCCTAATTGGTGTTGTATTAGGCAATGATATCCTTGTTAATATTAATGTAGTTAATTATTCATAGGGATGCGTTCAATGCCTGTCTGAATTGGATCAAGATAAGGAGGAGCATTGTTATATTTATAGGATTATCGGAGGTTTAATTCTGTCAGAATTACCTAGTTATTAAATGTCAATAGTACTTATAATTATGAATCCATACCTTAGCTTATACTTCCGTGTAACAATGAAACTTCCTTATCATTATATTGTATCCTACGGGGAGCACCCTTGTTTCTAGTGTAGTGCATCCTATGAGTGGGTTCCTTTGTACATACTACAATATATCTTATGGATTTCTTTTGTACATTCTTTAGTGTATCCTACAGATAGGTTCCTTCGTGAATAATGCAGCATTTCCTGTGAATATTTTTACAAACATGTGCCTTACAAGTGTATTTGTAAGCTTACCTGTGTTGACGTATGTATCAGTACGTGTATTATTTTACAAACCTGCTTTTCTCGTACAGTGCTCAAGTTACGTTCTTCTCTTCTGTTATTTTTCTTTTTATTAAGTTTCCTTAACCTCCATTAACCTCGTCTTTCTTTTATACCTTCCCATTTATCCCGAGGAAAATTCAATTATTTTCACCAACATTTTCACCGCCGTTTCAACTTTCAGAGACATGCGTTAGGAATCATATTAAAAAAAAGTTTCTTCACTTTTCTACGTAGGACTGCTATTCAGGATACTCCAACTACACTTAACCTTAGAAGTTCATTGAAAAGGAGACTTGTTGAAATTGATTGAACTATTTTTCCAGTGATGCTAATTCCATTACGGTTTCTTTCAAAGCTAACTTAACAGAAGGTCATAAGTCAGACACGTGCATAGCTCATACAAAGCTAATGCTGGGGTATTCAAAAATATAGTCTGTTAAAGGAACCTTTTATCAAGGGTTATTTGTTCATTATAATAGTATACGGCTAATCTTGACAGAATCTGATTGCCAAAAGAGACAGTTCGTCACGACCAACAACTGCGAAAATTTACTTGTAATCTCTTCATGCCTTCTGGAAAACGTTCTAGCTATGATAGACTCTCTCTCTCTCTCTCTCTCTCTCTCTCTCTCTCTCTCTCTCTCTCTCTCTCTCTCTCTCTCTCTCTCTCAAGGAGGTAGGTATCCCTGGTCTTAAATGATGAATGAAAAAGTTCTATATTATAAAGTTTCGCACAAAAAAAAAAAAAAAAAAACAAAAAAAAAAAAAATCGCACGAAATGACACCTGATTTCAACGTAAGTGAATTTAACATAAAAATGTCTTTCTCCTCTATTTCCAGCTCTCTCTCTCTCTCTCTCTCTCTCTCTCTCTCTCTCTCTCTCTCTCTCTCTCTCTCGGGGTGGCTTAGTTTCACATATTGGCCCACTGACGACTTCTCGAGCATCAAAGGCAACGTTCAGATTCCCTTTCACTCGCAGAATTTAAGAATGTCTTCTTTTGTAGGCCTGACCCGATCTATGACACCTGACTAGAATTACTCCTTCACGAAACAGGATATGACACAGATGCGTTCTGTTTCTAGACAGCATATGATTTATGAGATACATTTAAATTTCATGTATACATAATGATCGCCCGTTGGCACTAAAACCTACGAAGAATACTCCGTCAGGCCGAGCCCTGATTGGCTAAGAGTTATCTCCTCAGAACCCCTGATTGGCTGAGAGTAACTCTTCAGAGCCCAGGTTGACTGAGAGTAACTCACGCAATTGACTGGCTGGTGCAATCTTGCCTGGTCATCACGAATGATTTGTCGGTGTCATCTTCCTGTATCTTTGGCTGGAAGTGGGCCTCAAACAGAGAGAGAGAGAGAGAGAGTAGAGAGAGAGATAGAGAGAGAGGAGACGGAGAGAGAGACGAGGACGAGAGAGAGAGAGAGAGAATATTCTTGCTTTTGAATCAGGACAATCCGTCATAAATCATTCATTAACCATGTAAAGGTTATACTATGAGAATTTATCTAAGTTTTCTTTTATATCTTCTTTTATGTCAATTCACGTTGTTTATTGGTTATAAACTTTAAACGATGCGCAAAGATTCAACAGATGATTGTCTAATCAAAATTCTCTCTCTCTCTCTCTCTCTCTCTCTCTCTCTCTCTCTCTCTCTCTCTCTCTCTTTCTATCATTATGGGTATCCAGCCTTAGAGAGGGAATGGCTGTATTTCCAAAAGAAAATATTGTCTTCCAAAACAGGAGGATAGCTTATACTCTCATGGACCATTGATTCCTTAATTCAAAGTGGGAGAGGACTGGCCAGAATTACACCTGAATAAATGATTGTTCGAAAGGAATAACAGGCTGATTGTTTACCCAGGGGTCAGAGATATCTACCCTTCCCTCTAAATGACCATTTATTTCGTTTCCTTTGAGTTATACAAGAGAGAACGTTGGCGATTAGAATAACAAGGTATTTTCCTTCTTTTTTTTTTTTTTTTTTTTTTTTTTTTGTACGTTTAAAGGCTTTTCCTAATGCTATTTTTGGTGTTTAGTAATGAATGAAATTTTTAGAAATTTGTGGACAATAAGTAGGAAAATAGGTTTGGTGTTTACAAATTTAGATTCATAACAGAGAAAGTATGACAAAAATGAAATAAAGATACACAAATACTGAGTATTATTTCTTGATAGAAAAATGATAAAAACATCATGTGAGCATGAGTCAGTTCTTCGATAGATAAGGTGCTTAAATGGAGAGAGAGAGAGAGAGAGAGAGAGAGAGAGAGAGAGAGAGAGAGCGAGAGAGAGAGAGAGCGAGAGAGAGAAGGAATGTTGAGAACAATTCTCATTATTTTTTGCAAAGAATTTTGTCGGGCATTTTATGCATGGTTAAAGCTAAAGCAAAGCCTATTACGCAAAACTGCAAGCCCAGCTTAAAATTAAGCTGTCGAAGAGCAGATCACGTGGAAAATATATTTTAGTCTCTCTCTCTCTCTCTCTCTCTCTCTCTCTCTCTCTCTCTCTCTCTCTCTCTCTGATATTTATCATTGATGAATCCCCGTGTTCTTTATTTTCATCAAATTATCCCTCCAAGCTCTCTCTCTCTCTCTCTCTCCCTAATATACATTATTATTGAAACCCTTTGTTCTATATTCTCATAAATCTATCCCTCTACGCGCTCTCTCTCTCTCTCTCTCTCTCTCTCTCTCTCTCTCTCTCTCTCTCTCTCTCTAATATACATTATTATTGAAACCCTTTGTTCTATATTCTCATAAATCTATCCCTCTACGCGCTCTCTCTCTCTCTCTCTCTCTCTCCTCTCTCTCTCTCTCTCTCTCGTTTCTTTCGTCGTTTTTCAGGTGAACCAAGGCTGACACCCTGTACCCTAAACATTCATATAATCAAAATTATTGCCCAGAAAACGAGTTACCATTTCGCTGGGCAATCAAACACAAACTCTGGGACGTATGAGGTCATTCAGCGCTGAAAAAGGAAATTGATAGTCAGAAGGTTTGAAAGGTGTAACAGGAGGAAAATCTCGCAGTTGCACAGGTAAACAATTTTTAGAGAAGGTGGAATGTCAGATGGAGGAAACTGACCATGAGCGGAGGTACAGTCAAATAAATGAGAGAGGTTGCAGCTAAGGACCGAAGGGTCGCTGCACATACCCTTAAGTAATGCTTACAAGAGCATTTCAAGTTTTTGGAATCCTAAAGTATCTAACTTTGACGAAGGTTTAAAAGCAGTCGATCTAACAAAGCATAATACTAGACATTATCAGACTTGTTCAAATAACATACAGTTCCTGTTCTGGCGGAAAGCATTTCCAGATAGCATTTTATTACACGCTAGTTTTCAAACTCAAGAATAAGGAAATTCAAAGCAGAATGGTTTCATATTCTCATCTGATGGAGCACATAACATTTTACTAATGATGTGCCTAAATTATCCTTTGAAAAATAGTATATTTAGAATCGAATGTTTGAGTGGCCTCATTTAACCTGACGTTGCAATGACTGCGGCTGATGGCTCAGAAAATAGTTAAAACA
The DNA here is from genome assembly GCF_015104395.2 of Macrobrachium nipponense. Classification (NCBI taxonomy): domain Eukaryota; kingdom Metazoa; phylum Arthropoda; class Malacostraca; order Decapoda; family Palaemonidae; genus Macrobrachium; species Macrobrachium nipponense. Next base: position 63,409,990 of record NC_061094.1, read on the forward strand.
AGCTAAAAATGAGTTCCAAATAAGACTATATAAAGAGATGGACTTTCCATAATTCTCTTTAAGAATTCCAACTGTGCTTTGAAGAATAAATAATTTTTTCTGTACTACTACTACTACTACTACTACTACTAATGATGATGATAATAATGAAAATAAGGAAAGGTTACTACGACATTTAAATTGTATAGCGTCTTATACAATTAAACACTAAGGAAACAGTTATTATACTCAACGCTGCTGCCCTCACAGCTCTCCCCAATAATAATAATAATAATAATAATAATAATAATAATATAATAATAATAATCCAATAATATAATAAAAGCAGAGTAATATAAATAAGAGGCAGATGGTGAATTCTGCAACAAGAAGAAGACTTCGCTCATTTGTAACGAGAACATAGAAAAATAAAAGGAGGTTAGGTTACGCAACGAACGATGATTCCGAATTCTTCTCGCAAAACGGGTAGAAGAGGAGAAAAAAAGAACTTCATATCCGTCAAGGCTCTGATGACGTCGGTAGAATAACAAAAGCGTCTCTTTCTTAGATAAGAGAACAACAAATGCTCTGGAGGCGAATCTTTGAAGTCAATTCTCGTAGGTGTTGTAGAAGACTATAGGGAATTTGATAGAATGAAAATATCCCCTTCAGTTTGGGAAATTTGTCCGGTTAGAACTTATGCCTTCAGACCTCTCTCTCTCTCTCTCTCTCTCTCTCTCTCTCTCTCTCTCTCTCTCTCTCTCAAATAATCTGTCAGTTCTCTAGGTTTGGAAATTCTGTATAATCAGAAGTAATACCCCCAGACTGGTAATTTTGGAGTTCCCCCCCCCCCCCCCCTCCCCCAACCTCTCTGCCTGTCTGCCTGTCTTCCTGTCTGTCTGTCTGTCTGCCTGTATGTCTGTCTGTCTCTCGCACACACAAATATTCTATATATTATGTAAATTCTAAACGACTGTAAACTCAAAATTAAAACATTAAGATTGGGCTCTCTTCTCTCTCTCTCTCCTTCTCTCAATTCATGTCTCTCTCGTCATCTCTCTCTCTCTCTGTCTCAAATAATCTGTATTTCCTTTCATGCTTTATGGAAGATATACATAAGAATTTCGTAACGAAATTTGTTCCATAGGTGGCTTACAAATATTCTGATATAGTACTACCTCCAGTGCTTGTGTTTCAATAAAATAATTCGTAAGAATGTCTATAGAGCTTAATAATGCTGTGTGCTGTCATGTGTATCATTTAAATCCATATTAAAGATATCTCAGTCAATTCCCTTAATCATAACTGCGTGCAAGTGTAAATATTACCGTAATCGTATTCCTGACCGTGTTCTAACTGCGTGTTCCTTTCACGGGATCCAGGTGTCTACTTGAGTCTACTCCACTTGCGGTTAAAGCTGACAGCGCGTGGCTGAGCCTCTTAGCGTAATTCATGTTTAACTGAACGTCAAGGTGGATGATAAGCGGGTATTATACTCCAGCATTACTCACCTCGTTTTCTCCTCGACAAACTATTGTTCATTTACTCTACTCTTAATTGAAGAGGCTCTTTGTCCCTGGTTCACCTGAGCCCTAATGAGTCAGCTGGCTGTGTTACGTAACTCAGCTTCCAGAATCACGGTGAGGCGAAGCGATTGTCAATTCGCGTTGATTAGGTCCACCTGGGAACGAGAACTTAAATTAGACAATCTCGGTTTCTTGCGTTGGTCTGAACAGGCGTCCTATTTATCAGGAATAATTATGTGGGGTTTTATGTGAGACGTTTGGATGTGGAAAATATAGTTCAGTTTGCTGCGTAACAAACGTCTTCTTACAGTTATTTGACAATGTTTATTTATTTCCTGTCTGCCGTCTGCCTTAATTATGTTTTAACACACTGATATGTGACAGGGGCGGATGATTCTGGGAATTATGCGATTATGTTGGTATAAAACTGAATTTTTTAGATTATGTTGGTATAAAACTGAATTTTTTAGATTATGTTGGTATAAAACTGAATTTTTTAGATTATGTTGGTATAAAACTGAATTTTTTAGATTATGTTGGAATAAAACTGAATTTTGAAGGGCTGGTCTATCAAGAGCCAAAAATGATATCATCAACTGTTATCAGTCTTAAGGTTAAGGATTTTTAAACGACATGGTATACGTCTTAGCAAAAATTATAAAGAAGTTTTATAATAATGGTATTTACACTACAATGGAAAATATCCCCAGCTGTGTCATTACTAAGTTTATAGATATTCTTATTGTTTTATGCGGAAAGTCTCATGGAAGCAAAATCTACATTTGATATATTCCATTTTCTACGTGATACTTAATCTAAAAAAAAAAAAAAAAAAAAAAAAAAAAAAAAAAAAAAAAAAAAAAAAACGATGGGTTAATAAACCTACTTCGTACCATTATCTTGAATGTTTATCTCTTTGCTTTTTAAAACTAAAAGATTCGGTCTAAAAGTATCCCATTATGTTAAAAGATATATCAAGACGAAAGCTAACACCTATTTTGCTTAAATCCAATTTACGTGTCCAGTAAAAGGGTGAAAATAATAGTCTTCATTCTTGTATACGAAAGCTTAGTGAAGACTTCGATTAATAAAGGAAGATAACATCAATCGGAGAGTAGAGAAGAAGGTATTCTAGACCTTATCAACAGGTAAGTTATTATAGTAAACTGACAACAAATGGATTAATGAGTAATTGAAATTTATTGCTGCCAATCACGACACAGTTACGAACAAATTATTTTCTTCGTAAAAAAATCAGTGTTGACACTTTTAATATCAGTGAGTATTTCAGAGGTATTACTGTGAACAAATTTGATATCAGTGAGCTATTTTAAGAATTATTGCTCTGAAAAATCAAGAAATACTACTGTGAACACATTCAATACCAGTGAGTAATTAGAAATTATTACTGTGAGCGCCTTTAACATCAGTGAGTAATTAAGAATTATTGCTGCGAACACTTTTAGTATCAGTGAGTAATTAAGAAGTATTGCTGTGAACACTTTTAATATCAGTGAGTAATTAAGAAGTATTGCTGTGAATACATGTAATATCAGTGAGCAATTAAGAATTATTGCTGCGAACACAGTGTATCGCTGTGAACAAAGATTTGTTTCTCTGGAAGAAGGAACAACAGGAATTCATGAAACAACTTTTTTGGGAAAAGCAATATTTAAAGTCCATTAAATCCACTGCAAAGGATTACACGTCTAATCTCCAAAGGATCGGAGTAGCCTGCGGTCAGGATACATGTTCTGTTCCCGAACTGGAAACTCGCTCGTTAACTCAGATCTGTCTGACCAGAGATGGCTTCTCGTGTTAGTTTAGATTAATTCATGAATTTCATACGGATTTCTGTCTTCTGTCAAATGTTCGTTTATCTTCGAGGTCCTGCTTATTGATGATACCGTGAAATGAATTAATTTACGTCTTTTTTTATTATTTTGTTATTTCCAATGTTCAAACGTTCGCTCTTTACTCGGTAAATGCTCTAGCCTTCATCCTTCCCTCTTTAAAAAGAATTATTCTATGACAAAAAAATTTCTCTCTCTCTCTCTCTCTCTCTCTCTCTCTAACAAAGTATATGATTGGGCAGAGGTAAATAGGATGGTATTTAACTCTGATAAATTTGAATCAATAAATTATGGAGACAGAGAAAGAAAGCTATATGCATATAAGGGACCTAATAATGAGACCATCACAAATAAGGAAGCAGTTAAAGACCTTGGTGTGATGATGAATAGGAACATGTTATGCAATGATCAAATAGCAACTCTGTTGGCAAAATGTAAAGCAAAAATGGGAATGTTGTTACGGCACTTCAAAACAAGAAAAGCTGAACACATGATTATGCTTTATAAAACATATGTTCGTAGTCCACTTGAATATTGCAATATGATATGGTACCCACACTATCAAAAGGATATTGCACAAATAGAGAGTGTACAAAGGTCCTTTACAGCTAGAATAGAAGAAGTTAAGGACCTAGACTACTGGGAAAGACTACAATTCTTAAAATTATATAGTCTAGAAAGGAGAAGAGAACGCTACATGATAATTCAGGCATGGAAACAGATAGAAGGAATAGCAGAAAATATCATGGAAACTAAAAATATCAGAAAGAGCAAGCAGAGGTAGATTAATAGTGCCCAAAACTATACCAGGAAAAATAAGGCGGAAAGACACAGGACATTAATCCACTACGCACCAGCATCGATAATGCCAGAGTCTATTCAATGCGTTGCCAGCTCATCTGAGGAATATATCAGGAGTGAGCGTAGATGTGTTTAAGAATAAGCTCGACAAATATCTAAACTGCATCCCAGACCATCCAAGATTGGAAGATGCAAAATATACCGGAAGATGTACTAGCAACTCTCTGGTAGACATTAGAGGTGCCTCACACTGAGGGACCTGGGGCAACCCGAACAAGATGTAAGGTCTGTAAGGTAAGGTAAGGTCTCTCTCTCTCTTCTCTCTCTCTCTCTCTCTCTCTCTCTCTAATTCCAAATCACTTAACCAAGTCAGTAGCGTTTCGACAAAGAGCCGATTCAAAATTTATAACGTTTTCATTTCTAAGAAGAAATATCATTTCTCTCTCTCTCTCTCTCTCTCTCTCTCTCTCTCTCTCTCTCTCTCTCTCACTCTCTCTCTCTCTCGAGCGCTCGCTCGAGAGCGCGCGCCTAATCAAGTCAATAACCTTATTGACAAAAAATCATGTCAAAACACTTCCTTGCTTTGAAATATTAGTTACAATCTCAGTTGCTCTTAAAACACCTAATGACAGGCAGGAGGTCTATAACCTACTATTGAGTGACTCTTTATTGAATATAGACATTTAAATTTGTTCATTTCAAATCATGGTCTCCACGTGGCAGAAATTTCCACGTCGAACTACGACAGTGAGAAGATAAATATAAATCATTAGATACCATACAAATGTAAAAGAAATGGTTATGAAAAGAATGAAATAATTAGGAAGCAGTGACATTATGCAAATGGCAAGAAATCAGTAGATTGTTCCGTGTTTGCGTCCTTCGTTGTCATGGCAACCCCCACAAATGTGTAATTTCAAAACTGTTCAAATATGAGATAATGGATAGTCCGGCCAATTCATTATTACATTTGCACGCAAAGACTTCATTTCCTGTGATTTATCAGCACAAGAAAATGATGGTACAATGATTAATGTAAACTCTCCTCTCTGAATGTTTGTCTGTCTGACAGTAAAGTAGACGCTGAGATAAGGAAAAATGAATATTATTGAAATCTGTACATAATCCCGAATACATTAGAAATAAAGTTTCTCTCACACATCGGGATCGAACCCAGGACTCTCAATTAAAAGGACAAGCTAACCCACATACGTCGAACTTGCTCTTGTGGGCATATTCTGAGTTAATGGATTTATGAATTTAGGCTTCACTTTCGGCCACTCTAGGCTTGAGAGAGAGAGAGAGAGAGAGAGAAGGAGGATGAAGTACAAGGATTTGAAGGTGGTACCAGGAGAAAATACCACATAAGAAGTTATACTCAGAGGGATTGGACAGTGAGAACGAAGAAAGGAGAGGAAAACTGAGACAATTCTTTCCTTTACAGAGATATTGATGGTTTTTCCAGTATCTAATTTTTATAAATGATGAAAAACGGAGGTAATTTGGCAATTTTTCCCATACTTTAAATAATACTAGCAACCACATGTATACAGAAACATTGTTATGATTAATTCGTTCAAAGTAAGTAAAGTAAGTCTTCAAACGGGCAATAACCAGCCCCCGTTTTCAACGTTGGCAAACAAGAAACAAGATCTCCTTCAGGGAATCCCTTCTCAGCCCCACCCACTTCGGAGGGCGGGGAGATAGGATGAAACCCCGTTATAAACCATCTTAGGTATCCCCACTATAACCCTGCCAAGTTTCATGACCATCAGACCAGCCGTTTGGCCGTGATTGAATGACAGACAGACGGGCAGACATAACACCCATTATAGTAAGATTCTAAAATTCTTTTAGGTGAATTTACCCCCAAAAACAGAAAAATGGTCAATCTTACAGTCACGGCAAGTTATCAATCTTAAAATCCCGCTAAGTTGTCAACCTTACATTTCCTCTAAGTTATCAACCTCACAATTAACTCTTTAAATAACAGTTGAAATATGCAAACATTAAAATAACAACTTTTCGCACAGGAATAAACATTTCTGAGACCAAGTCCTTGTAACTGCCAGCGCCCAGCCAAGGCCTTTGAGCCTGACCCGAGAGAGAAGCCGCTGTTACAAAGCACATAATACTTGTCTTCTGACGCAGGAGGCTGAGTTTGCATCCCCTGGCAATATCTCCTAGGATCCCCTTTCCCGCAAATGACCTTTCAGAGACTCCTCCGTGTCTCGCCGAAGGGATTAGGAAGGAAAGAAGCCCAGAGCTGTCGACTGACTCTGAGAGAGAGAAGCGGAAATGTCCAGTCCTGTTTGACCTTTGTGTCATAGTTTATTTGGATGAAAGTACTTAAGTGCTTGTTCAGAATTCTCAAAAGGTCATTTGCTTGTGTTTAAAGTATGAGGTTATAAATTTGTATACAGTTTTATTATTATTATTATTATTATTATTATTATTATTATTATTATTATTATTATTATTATTATTATTATTATTATTATTATTCATAAGGTGAACCTAATTCATATGGAACACAGGGGCAACTGACTTGAAATGAAAGTTGCCAAAGAATACAGTGCTCATTTGAAATATGTTACTGAAGGTAATACAGAAAAAGTTTGCTCTCGGCAGGAAAAATAGGACCAAGGAGCAATTGTGAATGTGGAAGATCTCTGTTAAGATACAACTTATGTAACACTGGCAAAGAGCGCCTCAGTGGCGTGATCGGTATGGTCTTGGCCTGCCACCTAGGCAGCTGTGAGTTCGATTCTCGGGCATTCCACTGAGAGTTTGGAGAGGTGTATTTCTGGTGATAGAAGTTCACTCTCGACGTGGTTCGGAATTCACATTAAGCCACTGGTTCCATGCAACGTAAAAACACCATACAAACAAACAAACAAACATTGGCAAACAAGAGACCACCCAACGATGTGGAGTCCAAGTCATAACTGCTAATATTAGGTAACAGAAACCAACCACCACGAACCACTCTATCTAAAAACCTCTGGCAGAAGCAGACACCCACATCGGAGAACTATACTCTAGTAAAGGAAGCACAAACTACCTAGAACAGGTTGCACTGATTTTGCCGCCGTGATAAAATCATATAAGGCCTTACGTACAATACCTAGCTTTCGTGAGTCATTTGCTGACACTCTATGAGCTATTTCTCAAAAGTAAGATGTGAGT
>NC_061094.1:63422337-63439837 GCF_015104395.2 Macrobrachium nipponense
AGAACAAAAGAAGCAATCACCAAACCAATAGTGCGTGCGGGATTACTATTTGCGCAGAAGATCTGGGTCGAGGGAACAGTGGCCAAAATAGTACCTGTAAATAGCAAGTGAAACCCCATATGACGGCGAAGATGAATAAGTTCGAGATAATCAATCAGACACATTGCCCTTGATTCAGCCCTGTCGAGGAGGGAGATAAAAGAAGGAGTATTCCAGATGCGAGAGCAGTACTCCAAACAGGATCCCTATAGGATGAATGTCCCATCAGTACACCTCACGTGGTGCACTGTAGGCAATAACAAAAGGTTTTTGTAGCATTCCTTCGGCCCCTAGCTGCACCTACTTTTTACCCTCTTACTTGATTTCCATTCCCGGTTCCTTTCTCCAATGTTGCTGTCCAACTTCTCTAGCTATAACTGTGGTGTTTTCTCTCCGTTCCACCTATAGTTCCTTGTCCTTCATATCCTTTATGATCTGATCTCTTCATCTCGCTGTCAAACTTTTCCAGTTCCCCTTTTCCCCGCTTCAGCGCCGAACGACCGGAAGCGTCCCTGTTCTGGGCTCGTCGCCAAGCAGTCTAAGAGGCGGTGTCGAAAAACGAGTTGATTACAGCACTGAAGGACAAGACCAAACTCTGTAAAAGCACTTTGAACAGTATGATCTCTCTAAGCTATACGAAATATTACATGAACCCGGGAAATATACCGTGAAATGTGAGAAGTTTAATTGAATTTTCGTCAGAAATAATGTTGGAATAATTGGATACAAAGGGAGATTTCTGGAGTTCCAGAGACGTAAAACTGTTGTGCTTTCTCTCACGTTCGAGTAATCTGCAGGATTTATGAATCTGAACAGGGATAATGAAATTCCTGTTTCGCATGAATAACCACCAAAAGGGTTTTTTCCTTTAACCATCCTAGTAAAGACTTATTTCCTGCCCAGAGCGACCACATTTGCTGAAGAGCAGTTGCACCAATATGCAGTCAATGGGTTAATGGCCTTCGCTGTCGAACTTTTCCCCTTGAGTTTGACTGATTTAACTGACTCTCCCCCTTGAGTTTGACTGATTTAACTGACTCTCCCCCTTGAGTTTGACTGATTTAACTGACTCTCCCCCTTGAGTTTGACTGATTTAACTGACTCTCCCCCTTGAGTTTGACTGATTAACCTGACTCTTCCCACTTGAGTTTTGCTGATTTAACTGACTCTCCCCCAGTTAAGTTTCGAATGATTTACCTGACTCTCTCCCCCTTGAGTTCAAAACAGATTTAACGGGACTCTCACCCTTGAGTTTGACTGATTTAATCACTGACGGTCTCCCCCTTGAGTTTCAACTGATTTAACTGACATTCGCCTGACTTGTTTCGACTGATTTAACTGACTCTCCCCCTTGAGTTCGAACTGATTTAACTGCTCTCAATCTCACCCTTGAGTTTGACTGATTTTTGTTAACTGACTCTCCCCCTTGATTTTCCGACTGATTTAACTGACTCTCCCCCTTGAGTTTGACTATTTAAACTGACTCGCCCCCTTGAGTTTGACTGATTTAACTGACTCTCCCCCTTGAGTTTGTCTGATTTAACTGACTCTCCCCCTTGAGTTTGTCTGATTTAACTGACTCTCCCCCTTGAGTTCGACTGATTAAACTGACTCTCCCCCTTGAGTTTGTCTGATTTAACTGACTCTCCCCCTTGAGTTTGACTGATTTAACTGACTCTCCCCCTTGAGTTCGACTGATTAAACTGACTCTCCCCCTTGAGTTTGTCTGATTTAACTGACTCTCCCCCTTGAGTTTGACTGATTTAACTGACTCTTCCCCCTTGAGTTCGACTGATTAAACTGACTCTCCCCCTTGAGTTTGTCTGATTTAACTGACTCTCCCCCTTGAGTTTGTCTGATTTAACTGACTCTCCCCTTGAGTTCGACTGATTTAACTGTCTCTCCCCCTTGAGTTTGACTGATTTAACTGACTCTTCCCCCTTGAGTTTGACTGATTTAACTGTCTCTTCCCCCTTGAGTTCGACTGATTTAACTGACTCTCCCCCTTGAGTTTGTCTGATTTAACTGACTCTCCCCCTTGAGTTTGTCTGATTTAACTGACTCTCCCCCTTGGAGGTTTCGCACTGATTAAACTGACTCTCCCCCTTGAGTTTGTCTGATTTAACTGACTCTCCCCCTTGAGTTTGACTGATTTAACTGACTCTCCCCCTTGAGTTCGACTGATTAAACTGACTCTCCCCCTTGAGTTTGGTAACTGATTTAACTGACTCTCCCCTTGAGTTGCCTGATTTGACTAAACTCTCTTCCCCCTTGAGGTTCGACTGATTTAAACTGACTCTCCCCCTTGAGTTTGTCTGATTTAACTGACTCTCCCCCTTGAGTTTGTCTGATTTAACTGACTCTTCCCTTGAGTTCGACTGATTTAACTGTCTCTCCCCCCTTGAGTTTGAACTGATTTAACTGACTCTTGCCCCCTTGAGGGTTTGAACTGATTTAACTGTCTCTCCCCCTTGAGTTCGACTGTTTAACTGACCTCCCCCCTTGAGTTTGTCTGATTTTACCTGACTCTCCCCTTGAGTTTGTCTGATTTAACTGACTCTCCCCCTTGAGTTTGTCTGATTTAACTGACTCTCCCCCTTGAGTTTGTCTGATTTAACTGACTCTCCCCCTTGAGTTTGTCTGATTTAACTGACTCTCTCCCTTGAGTTCGACTGATTAAACTGACTCTCCCCCTTGAGTTTGTCTGATTTAACTGACTCTTCCCCCTTGAGTTGACTGATTTAACTGACTCTTCTGCCCTACCCTTGTTCGACTGATTAAACTGACTCTCCCTCTTGAGTTTGTCCTGATTTAACTGACTCTCCCCCTTGAGTTTGTTCTGATTTAACTGTACTCTCCCCCTTTGAGTTTGAACTGATTTAACTGACTCTCCCCCTGAGTTTGAACTGATTTAACTGTCTCTTCTCCCCCTTGAGTTTCGACTGATTAAACGACTCTCCCCCTTGAGTTTGTCTGATTTACCTGACTCTCCCCTTGAGTTTGCTGATTTAACTGACTCTCCCCCTTGAGTTTTGTTCTGATTTAAACTGACTCTCCCTCTTGAGTTTGTCTGATTTAAACTGACTCTCCCCCCTTGAGTTTGTCTGATTTAACTGACTCTCTCCCTTGAGTTCGACTGATTTAAACTGACTCTCCCCCTTGAGTTTGTCTGATTTAACTGACTCTCCCCCTTGAGTTTTTGACTGATTTTAACTGACTCTCCCCTTGAGTTCGACTGATAAAAACTGACTCTCCCCTCCTTGAGTTTGGTCTGATTTCTGACTCTCCCCCTTGAGTTTTGTCTGATTTAAATGACTCTCCCCCTTGAGTTTGACTGATTTAACTGACTCTCCCCCTTGAGTTGACTGATTTAACTGATTTCTCCTCCCCATTGATTTTGACTGCTTTTTAACTGACTCCCCTCCCCTTGAGTTCGACTGATTTAACTGACTCCTCCTTGAGTTGACTGATTTTTAACTGATTCTCCCCCTTGATTTGTCTGATTTAACGGACTCTCCCCCTTGATTCGACTGATTTTAACTGACTCTGAGTTTGGTCCTATTTAAAACTGATCTCCCCCCCTTTGCTTCGACGATTTAAACTGACTCTCCCCCTTGAGTTTCACTGATTTAACTGACTCCCCTTCCCCCTTGAGTTTGACTGATTTTAACTGACTCTTTCCCCCTTTGAAAGTTTCGACTGTTTAACTGCTCTCCCCCCTTGAGTTCGACTGATTTAACTGACTCTCCCTTGAGTTTGTCTGATTTAACTGACTCTCCCCCTTGAGTTTCGTCTGATTTAAACTGTCTCTCCCCCCCCTTGAGTTTGAATTGTTTAACTGCTTCTTTCCCCCTTGAGTTTGAACTGATTTAAACTGTCTCTACCCCTTGAGTTTCGACTGATTTTAACTGACTCTCCCCCTTGAGTTTGAACCCTGATTGAACTGACTCTCCCCCTGATTTTTGTCCCCCTGAATTTAAAACGGACTCTCCCCATTGAGTTTTGACTGATTAAACTGACTCTCCCCCTTGATTTGTCTGATTTAACTGACTCTCCCTCCCCCTGAGTTTGTCTGATTTAACTGACTCTCCCCCTTTGAGTTCGACTGATTTAACTGTCTCTCTCTTCCCCCTTGAGTTTGAACTGATTTAACTGACTCTTCCCTCCCTTGAGTTTGACTGAATTTAACTGACTCTCCCCCCTTGAGTTCGACTGATTTTCAACTGACCTCTCTTTGATTTTGTTTCGTTTAAACTGATTTACATGCACTATTTACCCCTGAGTTTTGTCTGATTGTTTTTAACTGTCTCTCCCCCTTGAGTTCGACTGATTTAACTGACTCTCCCCCTTGAGTTTGACTGATTTAACTGACTCTCCCCCTTGAGTTCGACTGATTTAACTGACTCTCCTCCTTGAGTTCGACTGATTTAACTGACTCTCCCCCTTGAGTTTGACTGATTTAACTGACTCTCCCCCTTGAGTTCGACTGATTTAACTGACCTCCCCCTTGAGTTTTGTCTGATTTAAACGACTCTCGCCCCTTGAGTTTCGACTGATTTAACGACTCTCCCCCCTGAGTTCGACTGATTCCCCCAAACTGACTCTCTTCGCCCACTGAGTTTTTGAAACTGATTTAAACTGATTTCTCGCCTGTTTGAGTTTTTCTGATTTTAAACACTTGACTCTCCCCTTGAGTTCGAACTGATTTGAACTGACTCTCCCCCTTGAGTTCGACTGATTTAACTGACTCTCCCCCTGTTGAGTTCTGATTTAACTGACTCTCCCTCCCCCCTTGAGTTTCGACATGATTACGGTGACTCTCCCCATTGAGTTTTTCGACTGATTTTAAACTGACTCTCCCCCCTCTTCCCCCTTGATTTGAACTCAGTTTACTGACTCCCCCTTTTCCCCCTTGAGTTTTTCTAATTTAAAACTGACTCTCCCCCCCCTTGATGTCGACTGTGATTTAACTGACTCTCCCCTCCTTGATTTCGACTGTGATTTAACTGACTCCCCTTCCTCCCCTCTTGACTCTTCCCCCTTTGAGTTCGAACTGATTTAACTGACTCCCCTCCCCCCCTTGAGTTCGACTGATTCAAACTGTCTCATCCCCCCTTGAGTTTTTTTTCTGATTTAAGCTGACTCTCCCCCCCTTGAGTTTCAACACTGATTAAAACTGACTCTCCCCCGTTCTCCCCCTTGAGGTTCGGACTGATTTAACTGACTCTCCCCCTTGAGTTTGACTGATTTAACTGACTCTCCCCCTTGAGTTTGACTGATTTAACTGACTCTGCCATTGCCTATCGTTTTCAGAACATAGCTGTATTTTGTACATATTCCCACATTTCCTGTTAATTATTACTAACTTCCCTTCATATTTTCTAAGTATTTTATTTTCGAGGCATCTGAGATTGAAACTGAACCAACACGACGACAAAAATAGAATTAATTAGAATCTGAAGACGAAAAAGCTCAATCCTTTCTCCGCTGAGTTATCAAGGAGCGCATTCCAAGAAACAATAACGCGTGAGGATTCCTGTATTCCTCCAAACAAGGTTTCTTTTGTATCTCAATTTACAGTTGATTATGAGATATTCTTGCACGCCTGTTCAGACTGAGGACATTTCTTTATTCTACTTAGATCTGTTTAAGCAGTGGAGGGATATAACCTTTTTAGTTTTCTGTAAAAGATAATTATTGAGATGGTTTTGTCTGTCCGTCCGCACTTTTTCTGTCTGCCCTCAGATCTTAAAAACTACCGAAGCTAGAGGGCTGCAAATTGATATGATCATCATCCACCCTCCAATCATCATACCTACCAAATTGCAGCTCTCTAGCCTCAGCGGTTTTGATTTCATTTAAGGTTAGCGTTAGCCATAATCGTGCGTCTGACAACGCTATATGGATATGGCCAACCATCGGGTATTGGCTCTAATTGGTTTCATCGGCTCGCAGCTCACACAGCATTATACACTGTAAAGAAAACTCGATTGCGCCGAGGAAACTTCGGCGCAATTTACTTACAGTCAATATTGTTAATCTCATCCTAGAACTTTTGAGAAGCATATTAAATGAAGAAAAAAAACGATTTAAGTCTAAAGAGGTTTGCGTAAAATGCATGTAAGCAAAATCCTTTGTGTGTAAACAATTAAGACACGCTCGCTTGTTTGTACACAAACACCACTGACAGAGATTGAGGTTTAGTGTCTCATGAGATTTTTCTCAGTGCAGTAAAGATCCGGTCGCCACTCTTCCCCTTTAGGTGGCCCAACTCCATGTTTCAAAGTTGTGAACAAAGATGAATCGTACAAAAAGATGACGAAAAAAATAATCCTGTGAATTGAGTTTCCATGTTAAATGGGATGACATGAATGTCGCGGTGTTTCATTAAAAAATGGTTGTTATGTCTTTAGTCAGTTGGGGATGAAACATACAATAATAGAGAGAGAGAGAGAGAGAGAGAGAGAGAGAGAGAGAGAGAGAGAGAGACTCTGTGAAGAACATCGCTGACGTAATGCCATTTCACTAAGACAGAGACAGAGAGAATCTGTGAAGAACATCACTGACGTAATGGTATTTTACTGAGAGAGAGAGAGAGAGGATGAGAGAGAGAGAGGAGAGAGAGAGAGAGAGAGAGAAGTCGGTAATAAACGACCCTAACGTATAGTTATTCACTAAATATCAGATTACCGTTTTATCTTTATAGGGACATAATATATGCAGATTTCATGATAAAAGTACAATCATTCTATGTTTAATATAGTATTCCAAAGAATAGAGTTTCTTCGCTTATTCAGGGCGTTTCACAATGTCAGAATAGACTTTAGTTTAGTCAACATCATAGTAATTCTCATCTGAATATATATCCAGTGATACATCTCAGCTGGAGATTATGCAAATTCATCTTGTTATAGTGACAAAGATTTATTTAACCCTAATGGAGAGAGTAGGAGGCCATTTATCGGATTTATCTCTTCCATTTCTCTGGTTGGATGTAAAAATCTATCTATCTATCTATCTTATCTATCTATCTATCTATCTATCTATCTATCTATCTATCTATCTATATATATATATGAATTAAAATCACATCACCGTGATTTATATACATGCATGGCATTAATTAAGCTACAAATGTCCTTTAACAGCCAATTCGCTCTACCTCGGAACATATATATATATATATTATATATATATATATGTATATATATATATATATCTATATATATATATATATATATATATATATATATTATATATATATATATATATATATATCTTATATATATATACATATATATATCAATAACTTCAGTTAAAAAAGATTTATTCATTAAGAAACGTTTCACACAAGGAACTTGTGCATCATCAGTCCGTTAAAATAAAAGTACATTTTAAATTAAATAAAAGCAAAATACAAATAAAAATCACAATCTAAAATTTAAAATTTAAAAATTATAATTTAAAAAATTAGCATAATTCAAAGTTAAAAGTGAAATAAGAACATTAAAACATGACTACTAAAACACCAACCATTCGCTAAGAAAGGAGGAGAGAGAGAATGACTAGAAATGAGATTGAGGTCAGAAAGAAGACTATGCCAGGTATAGCGGAGACGATGAACTACCGCTATTCAATGAAGGAACAAGTCTTTTGATAAATAATGACTCGAGTGTTGTTAAATACTCAGAGTCCTTATTGTAACCTAAAATGGAGAAGTGCTGTTTCTTGACTTCAATCTTACATTTGATGGCATGATTTTTGATATTTGAATGCTCTGGTCTACTTAATCTCTGGCCAGTTCTAAAACTATACCCCATGTGGCTGCAATATCGCATTTGCAACAGCCTCTTGGTAGATCCAACGTAAATACCAGGACATCCTGGGCCCCGTAAATTTATACACAACATTAAACCTCATAAAAGGCCACAAACGATCTTTAAAGCAGAACAGGGAGCCAATTTTACTCGGGTTATTTGATATTAATTTTAATTTTAAGCATGGAATTTCACCTTCAATGATCTGAGTAAGTTTCTGTGACAGTTTCAGGTTGGAAATATAAAGAATCGAGGCATACATGAATTTCTTTGGAACGTCAACAATGCGGTGGTACTGGTTTCAGATATTTAGTTAAAGGTTTGTTAATTATTTTCTGAAATAAGTCTTTGGGATATGAATTTTGTTGAAAAAAAAGATAGTAAAATTCTATTTCCCTATGAAAAATGTCCCAACTCGAAGAGTACTTCAGGGCTCTATGAAACTAAAGTGGAGATAGCGTTAAGTTTTAAAACTTCTTTGGCAGGAGCTGTAAAAATTATTGGCTAGACCAGTATTAAATTGATTATCAATTCTGTTAACGCAAATGTCTAAGAATGGTAGACAATTTTCCTTTTCCTCTAATATAGTAAACTTGGTATTAGTGTGTTGTAAATTAATATACTGTAGGAATTCTGCTGCCTGCCATTGATGCTTAAAAAGGGCGAAGATATCGTCAACATACCTTCTATAAAACATAGGTTTAAAAGCTGAAGAACAACAGTAATCAGATACAGCGCAGGAATACAGTGCCAGTAATCAGAAGCTACAGGCGCAGGAAGTAGTGGAATGGTCTGAAGGGCATGAACTTCGCAGCATAGACCAGAAAAACGAGGGAAAAGGAAACATATGACAATACATAAAGCACTACACCCAAGAGCAAATACGGACAGACTATACATAACACGAAAGGAAGGAGGGAGGGGACTACTAAGCACAGAAGACTGCGTCAACATCGAGAACAGAGCACTGGGGCAATATATGAAGACCAGTGAAGACGAGTGCATGGGAAGAAGGACTGATAAAAGTAGACGAAGTCCCAGAAATATACAGAGACAGGACAATGACAGACAGAACAGAGGACTGGCACAACAAACCAATGCACGGACAATACATGAGACAGACTAAAGAACTAGCCATCGGTGTCATGTGGCAATGGGTACTGAGGGGAGAGCTCAATAAGGAAACTGAAGGAATGATAACAGCGGCACAAGATCAGGCCCTAAGAACCAGATATGTCCAAAGAACCATAGATGGAAATAACTTCTCTCCCATATGTAGGAAGTGCGATACGAAAAATGATACCATCAACCACATAGCAAGCGAATGTCCGGTACTTGCACAGAACCAGTACAAAAAGAGGCATGAGTTAGTAGCAAAAGCCCTCCACTGGAGCCTGTGCAAGAAACCCCAGCTACCTTGCAGTAATAAGTGGTACGAACACGAACCTGAAGGAGTGATAGAAAAACGATCAGGCAAAGATCCTCTGGTACTATGGTATCAGAAACAAGATAGGGTGATACGTGCAAATAGACCAGACGTGACATTGACTGAAAAAATCAAGAAGAAAGTATCACTCTTTGATGTCGCAATACCATGGGACACCAGAGTTGAAGAGAAAGAGAGGGAAAAAATGGATAAGTGTCAAGATCTGAAAATAGAAATAAGAAGGATATGGGATATGCCAATGGAAATTGTACCCATAACCATAGGAACACTAGGCACGATCCCAAGATCCCTGAAAAGGAATCTGGAAAAACTAGACGCTGAAGTAGCTCCAGGACTCATGCAGAAGAGTGTGATCCTAGAAACGGCGCACATAGTAAGAAAAGTGATGGACTCCTAAGGAGCAGGATGCAACCCGGAACCCCACACTATAAATACCACCCAGTCGAATTGGAGGACTGTGATAGAGCAAAAAATAATAATAATAATAATATTAATAATGATAATAATAATAATAAATTCTATTTTACACGAATATAGAACCCAAATATTATATGATTGTCATATTTCTAATTATTTAACTCGCAAGCATATACACATAAACATTTAAATGGGGTTTTTCTGGTTCATGAAGTATGGTTATCGATCGACGATCCCCCCCGATCGGAGAGAGAGAGAGGAGAGAGAAAGGAGAGAGAGAGAGATGAGAGAGAGGAGAGAGAGAGAGAGAGAACATGCATTAGTTTACCTGTTCTCGAAATACAGCTTTAAGATTTAAAATATACTTGATTATCCTTCGTAAGGTTAAGGTGGCGGTAACAATCTTGTATATGTAAATGAATGCTCTATTTAAATGTCAAATATTATGTATAATTACTGAATTCTATGTGGAATACTGCAATTGATCTCGCCATTATCATATGGATAAGTCTGACAAAACCTGTAATAAAGAAAAATGACCTTAACTCTGAAAAGAAGAAATATGAATCCAATTTATTTTTTGTTTAACAAGTCACCGCCAGGTTTCCTGAAAAAAAAATGGAAAACTCCTTCAACCTTGAAATTTTCATTTCCCTCTTAATGCGACTATACATTACCTGTATCACCATCCCAAACTCCTCTACAGTTTGCAGCTTCTTTGTAGGGGGCAGATAATAATGATAATAAAAGAAAAATAGAAGTGTAAATTTAATCAAAACTGTCTGTTCCCTTTTCCTTTGACAAAGGCTAATCCACTGTTTCAGTTAGACTTTACAAGGGTCAGGGTGATTGTACGAATGAAATATTATTTCCCTTTATACACCGAATGCATTTTAATCTGCTGCTGCTGCGTCAAAATTTCTTTGATGGTGTCCATGAACCGAGTTACGGGACGCCAGCAAATGGCAGGAAGACAATCGATCAACTGATATTTTCAGAGGGGATTTCACTTTCATTCTGGTTGTACCCAGAGAACTCGCCAACAAATGTCTAAAAGTTGTATGAAATAAATAACTAGGTAAGACAAAGTTATTTTGTAGATCTTAGAATAAACAGATACAAAAAATATAAGAAAAGGAATTGATAACAAAGAATTTCCCATCTTATTCTTATGATTTCATTGCATTGTCAATCACCCAAAGGCTCAACTTTCATTTTGTTTAATAAAAGTTCTTTCTCAGCATTTTCTTTAAAAGCCTTTTCTTGTGAATATCTAAAGGGGGTTTTCTTCGATGAAAAAATTCGTGTACTGGAAGCGATGGGAAAAATCAGTATCCTAACTTTTGTTTTCTGAAAGTGAATTCTGTAATTTGTCTCAGAAAGACGTCGACGAATCTAAACAGTCATATAATAAAAAAATTTATATATATATATATATATATATATATATATATATATATATATATATATATATATATATATATATATAATATATATATATATTAAAGCAAATGGTTACACACACACACACACACACACACATATATATATTATATATATATATATATATCTATATATATATATATATATATATATATATATATATATATATATGTGTGTGTGTGTGTGTGTGTGTGTGTGTGAGATGTATGTATAATATATATATATATATATATATATATAATATATATATATATATATATATGTATATATTTATTTATATATGCTAAGACAGGAACTTTGATATCACACCACCCCAAAAAGACACATCAGCATTCCCAAAGCTCGTCACCTCGAGCACTGTCTCTAAGGAAGTTAAATGATGACTCCAATTACATTCCAAAAAAGTCACAGTACATCACATTACAACGATATATCAAACATATTATCTTAGCAAATCCCTCTTTTATGTAACATATATATATGTATATGAAATACCGCTGCAAAGCCTTTTTACTTATTTAGTAAATGGACAAAAAGTTGAAAAGCCTTGAAGCGGTACTCCATTGTTTTCACTTTTCCTTCGTGGCTTTTGCCTTAATTGATATAGTCATCACGTTCCAAATGTTCGTGATTCATTTATATATGATATATATATATGTATATACATATATATATAGTAATGATAATATAGATATATATATATATATATATATATATATATTATATATATAATATAATATATATATATATATATATATATATATATATATATATATATATATAATATATATATATATATATATATATATATATATCTATATATATATATATCTATATATATATATATATATCGAGCTACAATGTCCTTTAATATCTAATTCTCTCTACCTCGGAATTAATATATTTTCATATATGCTTAACCGAAGGGGAATTTTTTCTCGATAATAGATTTGCCTGGACCAGGGCGCGAAACCTATGGATCCTTTTAAACCCAGGAAACGTCAGTGAAGCTTTACCTACTACACCACCGCGAGAGGCTAAAAGTTCATGTCGCCTCTCACCCTCATATACCTTTCGCGCGCAGGTAATTAGTGGTTTGGAGACAACATCAACCCACCTCGACTCCGGTAGTGTTTGTAGTGCTTTTTGACAGCACGTAGCCAATCTTATAAGTCATATCACATTTCCGTGATTCATATACATATATCGAGCTACAATGTCCTTTAATATCTAATTCGCTCTACCTCGGAAGTTAATATATTTTCATATATGGTGTAGTAGGTAAAGCTTCACTGACGTACCTGGGTTTTGAAAGTATCCATAGGTTCGCGCCCTGGTCCAGGCAAATCATATTATCGAGAAAAAAATTCTTCCCCCTTCGGTTAAGCCATATGAAAATGATATTAATTAACCGAGGTAGAGCGAATTAGATATTAACCCTTAAAAACGCCGACTGGACGTTATTTTACGTCGACATTTTTTGTCTCTCGGGTGCCGACCTGGACGTATTTTACGTCGACATACAAAAGTTTTTTTAAAAATTCGCGGAAAAAATACTTTTAGGCCACCAGCCGAAAAACTCTTGAATCACGCGCCTTGGGGGATGCTGGGAGTTCACGGATCAAGGTGTTGTTTTGTTTACAATCGTTACGCAGGCGCGCAAGCGCGGAATTTCGTTTCTTGCCGCACTAAAAAGTATCTGTGACACATCTCTGAAATTATTTCGTCACTTTGACATAATTTTTGTACCATTTTAAATTAGCCGTTACATAGAGTATTATATATGAAAATGGCGCATTTGTATGTAGAATACAACAAAAAAATACTCATGATTGTGGAGCTTTATCAGTTTTAAGATATTTTCATATAAAATAACGATAAGTGCCAAAATTTCAACCTTATTCGGTCAACTTTGACTCTACCGAAATGGTCGAAAAACGCTATTGTAAGCTAAAACTCCTTATATTTTAGTAATATTCAATCATTTAACTTAATTTTGCAACTAATTGGAAGTCTCTAGCACAATATTCGATTTATGGGGTGTATTATGAAAAAACTTTTTCCTTACGTCCGCGCGGTAAACTCTTCCGAAAATAATCATACATGCGATTGTGGTAATGTTTGCACCATTTTAAATTAGCCGTTACATAAAGTTTTATATATGAAAATGTGCGCAATTTCATGCACAATACAACTAAAAACCAACCCATGGTTTGTAGCTTTTATCAATTTCGAAATATTTTCATATAAAAAATGATAAGTGACAAATTTTTCAACCTTCGGTCAATTTTGACTCTACCGAAATGGTCGAAAAAACGCAATTGTAAGCTAAACGCCTATATTCTAGTAATATTCAAGCATTTACCTTCATTTTGCAACAAATTGGAAGTCTCTAGCACAATATTTCGATTTATGGTGAATTTATGAAAAAAAAAAACATTTTCTTTACGTCCGCGCGGTAACTCTTCCGAAAAAATCATACGTGCGATTGTGGTAATGTTTGCACCATTTTAAATTAGCCGTTACATAACGTTTTATATATGAAAATGTGCGCAATTTCACGTATAATACAACAATAAATAGTTGAAGGTTGTAGCTATTCTCATTTTCGAAATATTTGCATATAAATCACGATAAATAGAAAAAAAACCACGTTCGGTCAAATTTGACTCTACCGAAATGATCGAAAACGCAATTGTAAGATAAAAACTCTTACAGTCTAGTAATATTCAGTCATTTATCTTCA
Source organism: Macrobrachium nipponense (assembly GCF_015104395.2). Classification (NCBI taxonomy): domain Eukaryota; kingdom Metazoa; phylum Arthropoda; class Malacostraca; order Decapoda; family Palaemonidae; genus Macrobrachium; species Macrobrachium nipponense. The sequence continues at coordinate 63,436,247 of NC_061094.1, forward strand.
TCGTGAAACAAATTCGAAGTCTCTAGCACAATATTTAAATTTATGGTGAATTTTTAAAAAAAACTTTCCTTCCCTCCGCGCGCGGATTCTCCGCCACAATATCCGAAATGCGTAAGTCCCATTCTCGGAATATTTGCTCCGTTTCATATTAGGCATTTCATAGAGTTTTATATATGAAAATGTGCGCAATTTCATGTAGATAAAACAAAAATATTTGAAAGTTGTAGCTTTTCTTATTTCCGAAATAATTGCATATAAAAAAATATATATATAAAAAATTCGACATTCGGTCAACTTTAGCTCGTCAGATATGGTCGAAAACTGCATTTGTAAGCTAATATTCTTACAGTATAGTAATATTCAATCATTTGTCTTCATTCTGAAACATATTGGAAGTCTCTAGGACAATATTTAGATTTTATGGTGAATTTTTGAAAAAAATATGTGTTTACGTAAGCGCGTTACGAATTCATGCATTATTTTGTGATAATATTTTCTCTGTGTTGCTTTTATCGTTTTACAATGTGTTATATATCAAAATGATCGCAATTTAGTGCACATTACAACGAAAAAGAAAGTAACTTGTTACCTTCAACCGTTTTGCGCACAGCGCGATTTGAATACAATTATATATGAAATTTCGTTTTTGCGCTATCATATATCGCATTATTTATATATGATAATGATATTTTTTTTTCATTTCTGATGGTTGCATACTAAACTTCAAGCAATGAGAAAAAAAGGAGCCAAAAATGAACTCTTAATCTTGAAAAACTAAGCGCGCTGTGATTTTTTGAAAAAAAAAAACTATTTTTTTCCGCTTACGCGCTCACTCTCAAACCCCTCCGGCATACGGGAGTCATTTTTTTATTACCGCTCCGGCGTTTAAGGGTTAAAGGACATTGTAGCTCGATATATTTGTATATGAATCACGGAAATGTGATATGACTTATAGATTGGCTACGTGCTGTCAAAAAGCACTACAAACACTACCGGGAGTCGAGGTGGGTTGATGTTGTCTCCAAACCACTAATTACCTGTGCGCAGAAAGGTATATGAGGGTGAGAGGCGACATGAAACTTTTAGCCTCTCGCGGTGGTTGTAGTAGGTAAAGCTTCACTGACGTTCCTGGGTTTGAAAGGATCCATAGGTTCGCGCCTTGGTCCAGGCAAATCTATTATCGAGAAAAAATTCCCCTTCGGTTAAGCATATATGAAAATATATTAATTCCGAGGTAGAGCGAATTAGATATTAAAGGACATTGTAGCTCGATATATGTATGAATCACGGAAATGTGATATGACTTATAGATTGGCTACGTGCTGTCAAAAAGCACTACAAACACTACCGGAGTCGAGGTGGGTTGATGTTGTCTCCAAACCACTAATTACCTGTGCGCGAAAGGTATATGAGGGTGAGAGGCGACATGAACTTTTAGCCTCTTGCGGTGGTGTAGTAGGTAAAGCTTCACTGACGTTCCTGGGTTTGAAAGGATCCATAGGTTCGCGCCCTGGTCCAGGCAAATCTATTATCGAGAAAAAATTCCCCTTCGGTTAAGCATATATGAAAATATATTAATTCCGAGGTAGAGCGAATTAGATATTAAAGGACATTGTAGCTCGATATATGTATATGAATCACGGAAATGTGATATGACTTATAGATTGCTACGTGCTGTCAAAAAGCACTACAAACACTACCGGAGTCGAGGTGTTGATGTTGTCTCCAAACCACTAATTACCTGTGCGCGAAAGGTATATGAGGGTGAGAGGCGACATGAACTTTTAGCCTCTCGCGGTGGTGTAGTAGGTAAAGCTTCACTGACGTTCCTGGGTTTGAAAGGATCCATAGGTTCGCGCCCTGGTCCAGGCAAATCTATTATCGAGAAAAAATTCCCCTTCGGTTAAGCAATATAAAATGAAAATATCTTAATTCCGAGGTAGAGCGAATTAGATATTAAAGGACATTGTAGCTCGATATATGTATATGAATCACGGAAATGTGATATGACTTATATATATATATATCTATATATATATATATATATATATATATATATATATATATATATATATATATATATATATATATATATATATATATATATATATATATATATACACATTTATATAATATGTGTGTATAAGGAATCACATGAGGTATAAATAAAGTTAATTACCACGAAGAAAAGTGAAACAACGGAGTCGCCTTTCGACATAGTTTTCTTTACTTAGCAGACGCTTAAAATATAAAAATGAGTGCACAAAGGAACCTTGCACGAATGATAGGTTGGGATATAAAGGAAACATATGTACCTGGAATCCAAACACAGTTGAAGAATTGTTTGGTAGTCCCACTGATTTTACAACTGCGTTGGATTCTAGGTACATTCTGATGTGCCAACGATACGAGGTTTCTTTGTAAAAAAACTTTATCTTTTATATTTCTAAATATATATATATATATATATATATATATATATATATATATATATATATATATATATATATATTATATATATATATATATTATATATAGATATGTGTGTGTGTGTGTGTGTGTGTGTGTGTATGTTTTGTGTGGGGTGCGTATGTTTGTGTGTGTATGTATAATACAATCTATTGATGATTACCAAATCACCAAAAGTTTGAAAACAAATATTTTTATTTGCTATATCAGTCTGCCAGGTGAAGGGTTAAAAACTACTAGCCAGTGTTAACAAGCGCTGTAACAACAAAACCAAATAGCTGAAAGGTTTCTGTAAAATAGTTATGCAATTATAATTTAATTAAAATTAAAAACAATGAAAACTAACTTTTACCGAAACTAATAAAAGCCGAGTTCCTTGACATAGATTATTCAATGTTTGTGTAATGTTTGTCAAAAAATGAAAACCTCCTCTTTAGATAAACAGAAAGGAAGGGAAACATAAACGAAACCTGTTTTCTAACTCCAGTCAACCTTCAAAGACCAGAAAGTGAATAGAATCCTATTCAATTTACTTAGAACAAAACGTCATTTCCCAAATATTTTCTAGACTAATTGCTATCTGCAAAACTTCTCTTTTTTTTTTCGTTCACGAATCTCCAATTGGGAAAAAGTACTCCTTAAATCTGAATGTAAAACAAAGGCACACATACCTTTAGGTGCCAATAAAATCTGTCTGTGTGTCTGTCTTTTTCTCTTGTCTTTCTCTCGTTCGCTCAGCAAAGGCCAATAAAATCAATGTATTCGCCGAGAGTGATAGAAGCCTGTTTCTTTCTCCTTTGAAAGAACTGCCATTGACTTGTTCTTAAGATTAAAGCGTTCATACATTCGGTCAATGGGTCCCCCACTGGGGATACTGATTTCGGATATCGACAGCCAGTGGGAACGAGCATTGCCGGGTACAAATCGCGTAGTCTTTACGGTAATATATTTTCCAAAATATATTCGTAAACTAGACACGAGTTTTCTTGTTGTGCATCGAAGGAGCTCGTTTTTACATTCCCGACATAAGTTTTTCAAAGGTATTGAAAATGACAACGGTTAAATATAATCTCGATGTGACGTTACATAATTATATTAGAGGCCGAAATGATTAAAAAATAT
>NC_061094.1:63442337-63449837 GCF_015104395.2 Macrobrachium nipponense
TGGATTATGGAATAAGGGCAGGTGAAGAGCAAAGAGAAACGGTTACATCAAGTAGAGAGGGGTGGAGGAGTTTTGGGCATTCAACAATGGTACTGTCTGTTGATAGAGATTCTAGTATAGATAGTGATAGCTCGGAAGAGGCCGTTGTTATGATTTTAGATGATTGTATTCAATGTTGCTACCACATTTTTTTGGCATGTTCTCTTATGTTCGAAAATTCGGGATTACTCAAGTTTATTGCCCGTTCGATAGCTAACACCTCTGTGACAGTAGGCGCGTACATGAGAAGTCTTTGGGTGCAGCCCACGTAAGTTCCTCGAGAACACCGAGGACAAGGTCATAAGGTCGCCTAAAACGGTCTTTAGTATTGAATAAAGATCCAATCTTCAGAGGATTCTTTGGAATAAGATAATTTTGACTGATCAATAATATCTTGAAATAATCTTTATCATGCAGAAATGGAACACTGGCATAGATTTGAAGTTTGGGAACAGTTGGAATATTGTACTTTGGCATGAAATGGTTGTTTGAAATTTTCCGCACATACTGAAAAAAAAGTTAGATGGAAAAAAGTTGTTGTAAAAAAAAACTCGTGTAAAATTGTACAGCCTGTATCCACTGCCCTCTGATCTATCTTCATATATCGACTGATAGCGTCCACCTGCATCCTTTATATATATATATATATATATATATATATATATATATATATATATATATATATATATATATATATATATATATATATATATCTATATATATATATATATAAAGGATGCAGGTGCACAGCTAATCAGTCGATATATGAAGATCAGAGGGCAGTGAAACAGGCTGGTACAACTTACACGAGTTTTTACCAACAACTTTATTCCATCTAACCTATTTTTTCAGTATGTGCGGAAAATTTTAAACAACCATTTCATGCCAAAGTACAATATTCCAACTGTTCCCAAACTTCAAATCTATGCCAGTGTTCCATTTCTGCATGATAAAAGTTTTAACCAAAAGCTTTCTCAGATTATTTCAAGATATTATTGATCAGTCAAAATTAAACCTTATTCCAAAGAATCCTCGAAGATTGGATCTTTATTAAAACTTTAATAAACTATTAAAATATTCGGTGCTTTGTTAATTCTTAAAACTATTAAAAGATCCACGTTGCTTTAAGTCTAAAATATTATATAATCAGATTTCTTGATAAGTCTAAAAACTACTTCTATTCACCTTGTTTTCCTAAGTCTAAAACTATTAAAGATCCAGGTGCTTTGTTAAGCCTAAAACTATTAAACATTTTGGTTGATTTATTGCCTAAAAAACTATTAAGCATTCAGGTTGCTTTGTTAAGTCTAAAAATATTAAAGATCCATACTGCTTTGTTAAGTCTAAAGCTATTTAAGTCTAAATTAATGATGGTAACTGATAGCTTCAGTCGAGAAAATTTCAAATGTAAGTAAGCCTTTACAGATCATCTATTATCAAGTTCAGTCATCTCGTAAGTATTGTCTGTGTTTTAGGAAATGAAAGTAAACATCCTCAGCCGATATTATTCTTATATATATATATATATATATATATATATATATATATATATATATATATATATATATATATATATATATATATAATATATATATATATATATATATATATATATATATATATATATATATATCCATATATATATATATATAATGTTTTAGACTTAACAAAACACCTGAATATAAAAATAATTTTAGTCCTAAAGGAATCTGAAATTTGATAGCTTTAGGCTTGACAAAGTAACCTGGGTATTTAAGAGTTTTAGACTCAACAAAGAACCTGAATATTGGAATAGTTTTAGACTTAACAAAGAAGCCTGAATGTTTAGTAGATTTAGATTTAACAAAGAAACCTGGATCATTAGTAGTTTTAGACTTAACAAAGCAACAAGAATATTAAGTTTCAGATTTCACAAAGCAACCAAAAATATTATAGTCTTTAGAATAACAAAGCAGCCTGGATCTTTAAAAATTTGTACTTAACAAAGCAACCCGAATATTCAAGTTTTAGACTCAACAAACCAACCAGAATATTTAATAGATTAGACTTATCAAGAAGCCTGAATACTAATAGTTATGGACTTAACCAGACAACCTAGATATTTAGTTTTAGACTTAACAAAGCAGCTGGAATATCTACTAGTCTTAACAAAGCAGCCTAGGTCTTTAATAGTTTTTATACATAACAAAGCAACCTAAATATTCAAGTGTTAGACCTAACAAAGCAACCAGAATATTTAATGGATTTAGAATTAAAAAAGCAACCTGACTTTTTAAGAGTTTTAGACTTAACAAAGCAACCTAAATATTCAATAGTTTTAGACTTAACAAAGCAACCTGAGTATTTAATAGTTTTAGACTTAACAAAGCAACCTAAATATTCAATAGTTTTAGACTTAACAAATAGTTCTAGACTTAGCAAAGTAACCTGAATACTTAATATTTTTTAGACTTAGCAAAGTAACCTGAATACTTAATATTTTTTAGACTTAGCAAAGTAACCCTGAATATTTAAATTCTAGACTTAACAAAACAACCCAAATATTTAATAGGTTAAGAATTCACAAAGAAACCTAAATATTTCGAGTTTTAGCTTAACAAAAGTAACCTTAAAATTTAATAGATTTAGACTTAACCATGTAACCTGAATAGTTAAGTTTTAGGCTTAACAAAACAACCTGAATATTTAATAGTTTTAGACTTAACAAAGCAATCTGAATATTCAATAGATTTAGACAACCACGCAGCCTAAATATTTAAGTTTTGGACTTAACAAAGCAACCAGATTATTAGATAGTTTAGACTTAATTAAGCAACCAGGATCTTTAATAGTTTTAGACTTGCCAAAGCAGCCAGAATAATTAGGTTTTAAAATTAAGAGATGAACCTGAATATTTAAGTTTTAAAATTAAGAGAGCAACTTGAATATTTAATAGTTTTAGACTTAACAAAGCAATCTGGATCTTTAATACTTGTAGACTTAATAAAGCACCCAGAATATTTAAGTTTTATACTTAATAAAGCAATCTGAATATTTAATAGTTTTTAGATTTCTTAACCACACAACCTGAATATTGCAATAGTTTTTAGACTTAACCACGCAACCTGAATATTTAAATTTTTTAGATTAACAATGTAGCCAATATTTGAGTTTAGACTTAAGAAAGCAACCAGAAAATTTAAGTTATCGATTAACAAAGCAACCAGAAATTTAAGTTATCGATTTAACAAAGCAACCAAAAATATTTGAAAAGTCTAGACTAAATGAAAAAGTCAATGAATGTGGAATTTAGAATAATTAAATATCCTAGATCTCAAGGAATGATTCAGCCACTGATAAACTTACGAAGCAGGATGAAGTGAATGCTCGTAGTATAATCTAAACACATATCATCCGCTGGTAAGAATGGAAAGGATAGTAATTCACTCCTTTGTCATTCCGCCCCCCCCCCCGCTCTCTCTCTCTCTCTCTCTCAAAATACATCAAAGACGACGATTATCTTCCCACGTGATTTCAAGAACTCTTGTGATCTTAACCTTCGTGTGCCTAACTTTCCGAAAGAATTTTCATAAAGCATCTCTCTCTCTCTCTCTCTCTCTCTCTCTCTCTCTCTCTCTCTCTCTCTCTCTCTCTCTTCAGGAATTATTAATATCCTCGTCTGGCTCTTTTGCCTGGCCTTCTGCTGAACTGACGTCAAAGGGAGTTGTACTATTCCTTTGACGTACGATTGCAATCTTCAGAACCTTCAACTGTGCTACTTCAATCAATTTCTCGGCATCCAGGCAGATCCGGTAGCTACAAAAGAGGTGCTCAGGTAATTTGTTATCTCTCAGCTGCCAGGGATAGGTTGTTTCAAAATGAAAAAGAGTTTGGTAAAAAAAAAAAAAAAAATGGGGGGGGGGGGGGTTGAAGAATTAATAAATTTTTATACCTTTGAATAATGAGTAACCTGCCACTCCCAGTTTCGTGTGGTGTCTCAGTATCGGATGCAGTTCGTGGAATTTTACTGGGTTTGGTGTCAGTGTCAGATCTTCAATAATATTTTTCAGTGTCTATCTATCTATAGACACTTAGATAGCCTAAAATACAGGTATGTATGGTACAGTGGTCGTTATGTATGTATGTATTATATATGTATCAGTGGCCTTTATGTAGTATGCCGAACAGACATAATGACGAACAGACACAATGCCGAACAGACATTAAGGCGAACGGACAAAATGCCGAATATTGCTAAGATTACGAAAGATAAATATAAGCAAAAATAATAATAGTTAAGATTTTTTCTTCAATGAAGTTTGACTTTTCACTAATTCGATAATTATTATTTAACTGCTTGTTTAATAACAATTACCTAGTTTACTATAACTGCTTTGTATTTATATATTTTTTTTTCTATATTCAAATTTGACCATGGAATTTATTTTTCGCGAGTTCAACCATGGAATTCACTAAGACAGGACGTGGGGTGGCCGAAAATTGCTTCATAATGGATATCATACGTTGTCGATAAAAACTGTTAAAGAAACTACTTACTGGAGATGTGAACGACGAAAAGTGTGCAGTGGTAATTAGAACGATCAGTGATACCGAACATGGACAAGCTTCAGATCATTCACATCCTCCCGACGGTGCTCCTAATACCATTTTAAAAGGCTTTGGATAAAATGAGACTACAGCAGAACAAACAGAAGAGGTAACAAGCCGTGTAATAAATAATGTCTTGGAAGAACTGCCGCTCAGCATTGCTGGTTCTATACCTAAAAGAGAAACACTTGCAAGAATGGTAAGGCGAGCAAGAAAGAATGAAGAAAGTGAAGACTTGGACATGACAACCCGTGGCGAGAATTTTCGTCTTTATGAAACCACCTCTGTTACAATTTTCTCGACAGAAAAAACTAGGAATTCTCTAAAAAACAAGCATGGTTTGCCGATGGTACATTTGACTCCGCTCCTTTAAGCAAACAGTTTTATACCATGCATGCCATTGTTTTAAAAAGTAAAACCTTGCCATTGGTGTATTGTATTGCTAGTAACAAAGAAAAAAAAACATGTGACGAAATTGGATTTTTTAAAAAGCAGAGGTGTTCAGGAGCTGATTCAATAACTGTTGATTCGAAAGAGCAACAATAAATAGCATAAAAAGAACTTTCCTAATACATCTATATCAGGTTGTTTCTTTCATTTCGGCCAATATTTATGGCGTAATATCCAGTCTTGTGGTCTACAGCAGTGGTATGTTGAACCCAGTAATGTTATTTTCGTCCCACCTGCAGATGTATATGATTTATTTGACGAATTGGTGAATTCCTTAGATGCTGAAACTGATGAATTACTAAGTGATTTTTTGGTTTACTTCGAAAGTACGTGGTTAGGGATAATCCAGCGAGGTCGAAGGAGGAAATCATTGTTTGATGTTGATTTGTGGTCTGTTCACACTAGAGTTAATAATAATTTACCGAGAACAAACAATTTTCTTGAAGGCTGGCATCAGGCTTTTAAAAAGAGAATTAATGTAACCCATCCAACACTCACTAAATTACTAAAGGTTATCAGTAATGAACAAGCATGTAATGAAATTCTAATTGAGCAGGCTTCTGCAGGGATTGATATATCACGACCTAACAAGAAATACGATGCCATTAACGATAGAATAAAATTCATATTTTGTTCTTATGATAAGGACGAAGGATTAGCGTTTCTACGATCTCTGGCTCACAATTTTTAAATATTTTACTTTCAAAAACATTGTCGAAATAAAATAATTATCAAGCATTTTACTTTTATTTTGCTCCTTTTGTCTTTTATGTGTTCTGAAATTTTCAAAACAAACAAAGAAAAAGCCTGAAGAAAAAAACTATTATTGTTTTTTTTTTCTTATAGTCAAATTTGAATAAAGAAAAAAATATATAACTACAAAGCAGTATTAGTAAACTATGTAATTGTTAATTAAACAAGCAGTTAAATAGTAATTATCGAATTAGTGAAAAGTTATCTATATCTCTCAGCAAATGTTATCATCCTATTATTATTATTGCTTATATTTATCTTTCGTAATCTTAGCAATATTCGGCATTTTGTCCGTTCGCCTTAATGTTTGCTCAGCATTATGTCTGTTCGGCTTTCTGTCCGTTCGGCTTCCTGGCTTCTGCTTCTTGTCCTTCGACTAAAATGCATTCGGCATCCCGTCCGTGCACGGAAAAATATATATGTATATATGTATTTATGTATTAAAAGTATATATGTAACAGATGTCTTATGTTGTTGATTCTCTACTGAATATATGTATGTAAGTGATAGGAGCTGGTAACTTATTTGTCCCTTGCTGATAAACATGTATTTATGTATGTATGTATGTATGTATGTATGTTACACACACCTGCCTACCCAACGTAGACACTTAACACTCTTTCACCGAGGAATGAATGAACGGTACACGAGGCCAATTAGTGCTCGCTAATGCGACTTACGTAAAAGGCCATTGACGATCTTTAGAGAGTCGAGAGGGTCTTACTTAGAACGCTTGGGACGCTCTCTCATAAATCCTATGGATAGGGAGCCTTAAGTGAGCTTCTATTATGCCTCAGGTGCCTCGAAAAAAACGCTCTATAGAACGCCTTCGGGTTTCATTATACCGCTTCAATTAAGGCCTTGTAACCTTGTCTACAGTGATTCTGTGCGATGATTACCATGTTTTCCGAGCTAAAAGTGAGTTCGTGATTGTTATTTTACTCTCTCTCTCTCTCTCTCTCTCTCTCTCTCTCTCTCTCTCTCTCTCTCTCTCTATCGATCTATCGATCTATCTGTAAAAAATAATAATTGCAATGTTTTAAACCTTAGGTTTAAAGACGCTTATACATATACATGTACCTATACTTATACATATTATTATTATTTTTTTTTTTGTTTTTTTTTGTTCTATCACAGTCCTTCAATTCGACTGGGTGGTATTTATAGTGTGGGGTTCCGGGTTGCATCCTGCCTCCTTAGGAGTCCATCACTTTTCTTACTATGTGTGCCGTTTCTAGGATCACACTCTTCTGCATGAGTCCTGGAGCTACTTCAGCCTCTAGTTTTTCTAGATTCCTTTTCAGGGATCTTGGGATCGTGCCTAGTGCTCCTATGATTATGAACGATTCCACTGGCATATCCCATATCCTTCTTATTTCTATTTTCAGATCTTGATACTTTATCCATTTTTTTCCCTCTCTTTCTCTTCAACTCTGGTGTCCATGGTTATTGCGACATCAATGAGTGATACTTTCTTCTTGACTTTGTCAATCAACGAAGTCAAGAAGAAAGTATTATATTATTATTATTATTATTATTATTATTATTATTATTAGCTTTAAATTTACATCTACATTACGCTATTGTATTATTATTATTATTATTATTATTATTATTATTATTATTATTATTATATTATTATTATTATTATTATTATTATTATTATTATTT
>NC_061094.1:63459237-63471737 GCF_015104395.2 Macrobrachium nipponense
ATATATAATATATATATATATATATATATATATATATATATATATATATATATTATACACGTACGCATTAAGCTACACATGTCCTTTAATATCTAATTCACTCTACCTCGGACTTACTATATTTTCATATATATTAACCGAAGGGAATTTTTTTAGTTGATAAGAAATTCGTCGGCTTATGGGCGCGAACCGTGGAACCAAGAATTTAGGACGTACTGTGAAGCGCTGAAAATAAATTCCCCTTAGGTTAGCATATATGAAAATATATTAATTCGAGGTAGAGTGAATTAGATATTAAAGGACATTTGTATGCTTATATATATATATATATATATATATATATATATATATTATATATGTATATATATACATATATATATATATATACATATATATATATATATATATATATATATATATATATATATATTTATATATTGAAACATAAGCAAGAAGAAAATTCCAAAACTTTGCAGCAGAACAAAAGAAGCAATCACCGAACCACTGGTGCGTGCGGGATTACTATTTGCGCAGAAGATCTGGGTCGAGGGAACAGTGGCCAAAATAGTACCTGTAAATAGCAAGTGAAACCCCATATGACGGCGAAGATGAATAAGTTCGAGATAATCTATCAGACACATTGCCCTTTATTCAGCCCTGTCGAGGAGGGAGATAAAAGAAGAGAGCAGTACTCCAAACAGGATCCCTATAGGATGAATGTCACATCAGTACACCTCACGTGGTGCACTGTAGGCAATAACAAAGGGTTTCTGTAGCATTCCTTCGGCCCCTAGCTGCACCTACTTTTTACCCTCTTACTTGATCTCCATTTCCGGTTCCTTTCTCCAATGTTGCTGTCCAACTTCTCTAGCTATAACTGTGGTGTTTTCTCTCCGTTCCACCTATAGTAGTTCCTTGTCCTTCATATCCTATATGATCTGATCTCTTCATCTCGCTGTCCAACTTTTCCAGTTCCCCTTTTCCCCGCTTCACCGCCGAACGACCGGAAGCGTCCCTGTTCTGGGGTTGTCGCCAAGCAGTCTAAGAAGCGGTGTCGAAAAACGAGTTGATTACAGCATTGAAGGACAAGACCAAACTCTGTAAAAGCACTTTGAACAGTATGATCTCTCTAAGCTATACGAAATATTACACGAACCCGGGAAATATACCGTGAAATGTGAGAAGTTTAATTGAATTTTCGTCATGAATAATGTTGGAATAATTGGATGCAAAGGGAGATTTCTGGAGTTCCAGAGACGTAAAACTGTTGTGCTTTCTCTCACGTTCGAGTAATCTGCAGGATTTATGAATCTGGACAGGGATAATGAAATTCCTGTTTCGCATGAATAACCACCAAAAGTTATTTTCCTTAACCATCCTAGTAAAGACTTATTTCCTGCCCAGAGCGACCACATTTGCTGAAGAGCAGCTGCACCAATATGCAGTCAATGGGTCAATGGTCTTCGCTGTCGAGCTTTTCCCCTTGAGTTTGACTGATTTAACTGACTCTGCCATTGCCTATCGTTTTCAGAACATAGCTGTATTTTGTACATATTCCCACATTTCCTGTTAATCATTACTAACTTCCCTTCATATTTTCTAAGTATTTTATTTTCGAGGCATCTGAGATTGAAACTGAACCAACACGATGACAAAAATAGAATTAATTAGAATCTGAAGACGAAAAAGCGCAATCCTTTCTCCGCTGAGTTATCAAGGTGCTCATCCAACAGAAACAATAACGCGTGAGGATTCCTGTATTCCTCCAAAAAAGGTTTCCTTGTGTGTCTCAATTTACAGTTAATCATGAGATATTCTTACACGCATGTTCAGACTGAGGACATTTCTTTATTCTACTGAGATCTGTTTAAGCAGTGGAGGGATATAACCTTTTTAGTTTTCTGTAAAAGATAATTATTGAGATGGTTTTGTCTGTCCGTCCACACTTTTTCTGTCTGCCCTCAGATCTTAAAAACTACCGAAGCTAGAGGGCTGCAAATTGATATGATCATCATCCACCCTCCAATCATCATACCTACCAAATTGCAGCTCTCTAGCCTTAGTGGTTTTTATTTCATTTAAGGTTAGCGTTAGCCATAATCGTGCGTCTGACAACGCTATAGGATATGCCACCATCGGGTAGTGGCCAATTGTTTCATGGCTCGCAGCTCACACAGCATTATACACTGTAAAGAAAACTCGATTGCGCCGAGGAAACTTCGGCGCAATTTACTTACAGTCAATCTTGTTAATCTCATCCTAGAACTTTAGAGAAGCATATTAAATGAAGAAAAAAAAAAAACATTTAAGTCCAAAGAGGTTTGCGTAAAATGCATGTAAGCAAAATCCTTTATGTGTAAACAAAAAAGACACGCTCGCTTGTTTGTACACAAATACCACTTACAGAGATTGAGGTTTAGTGAATCATGAGATTTTTCTCAGTGCAGTGAAGATCCGGTCGCGACTCTTCCCCTTTAGGTGGCCCAACTCCATGTTTCAAAGTTGTGAACAAAGATGAATCGTACAAAAAGATGACGAAATAAATAATCCTGTGAATTGAGTTTCCATGTTAAATGGGATGACATGAATGTCGCGGTGTTTCATTAAAAAATGGTTGTTATGTCTTTAGTCAGTTGGGGATGAAACATACAATAATGAGAGAGAGAGAGAGAGAGAGAGAGAGAGAGAGAGAGAGAGAGAGAGAGAGAGACAGACAGACAGACAGACAGACAGACAGACAGAGAGAATCTGTGAAGAACATCACTGACGTAATGGTATTTTACTGAGAGAGAGAGAGAGAGACAGACAGAGACAGAGACAGAGACAGAGAGAGAGAGAGAGAGAGAGAGAGAGAGAGAGAGAGAGAGAGAGAGAGAGAGAGAGAGAGAGAGAGAGAAAGTCGGTAATAAACGACCCTAACGTATAGTTATTCACTAAACTATCAAGATTACCTTTTTTTATCTTTTATAGGGACATAATATATGCAGATTTCATGATAAAAGTACAATCATTCTATGTTTAATATAGTATTCCAAAGAATAGAGTTTCTTCGCTTATTCAGGGAGTTTCACAATGGCAGAATAGACTTTAAGTTTACTCAACATCATAGTAATTCTCATCTGAATATATATCCAGTTGATACATCTCAGCTGGAGATTATGCAAATTCATCTTGTTATAGTGACAAAGATTTAACCCTAATGGAGAGAGTAGGAGGCCATTTATCGGATTTATCTCTTCCATTTCTCTGGTTGGATGTAAATCTATCTATCTATCTATCTATCTATCTATCTATCTATCTATCTATCTATCTATCTATCTATCTATCTATCTATCTATCTATATATATATATCTATATATATATATATATATATATATATATATATATATATTGAATTAAAATCACATCACCGTGATTTATATACATGCATGCATTAATTAAGCTACAAATGTCCTTTAACAGCCAATTCGCTCTACCTCGGAACATATAATATATATATATCTATATATACTATATATATATATATATATATATATATATCTATATATATATATTATATATACATATAATATAATCATAACTTCAGGAAAGCCGAAGACACATGATGAGTTAAAAGGATGTTTATCATTAAGAAACGTTTCACACAAGGAACTTTGTGCATCATCCAGTCCGTTAAAATAAAAAGTACATTTTTAAATTAATAAAAGCCAAATACAAATAAAAATCACAATCTAAAATTTTAAATTTAAAAATTTATAATTTTAAAAATTAGCATAATTCAAAGTTAAAAGTGAAATAAGAACATTAAAACAACGATTACTAAAACACCAACCATTCACTAAGAAGGAGGAGAGAGAATGACTAGAAATGAGATTGAGGTCAGAAAGAAGACTATGCCAGGTATAGCGGAGACGATGAATTTTTTCTACCGCTATTCAATGAGGGAACAAGTCTTTTGATAAATAATGACTCGAGTGTTGTTAAATACTCAGAGTCCTTATTGTAACCTAAAATTTGGAGAAGTGCTGTTTCTTGACTTCAATCTTACATTTGATGGCATGATTTTTGATATTTGAATGCTCTGGTCTACTTAATCTCTGGCCAGTTCTAAAACTATACCCCATGTGGCTGCAATATCGCATTTGCAACAGCCTCTTGGTAGATCCAACGTAAATACCAGGACATCCTGGGCACGTAAATTTATACACAGCATTAGACCTCATAAAAGGCCGCAAACGATCTTTAAAGCAGAACAGGGAGCCAATTTACTCGGGTTATTTGATATTAATTTTGATTTTAAGCATGGAATTTCACCTTCAATGATCTGAGTAAGTTTCTGTGACAGTTTCAGGTTGGAAATATAAAGAATCGAGGCATACATGAGTTTCTTTGGAATGTCAACAATCGGTGGTACTGGTTTCAGATATCTATTTAAAAGTTTGTTAATTATTTTCTGATGAAAAAAAGATAGTAAAAATTCTATTTCCCTATGAAAAATGTTCCAACTCGAAGAGTACTTCAGGGCTCTATGAACTAAAGTGGAGATAGCGTTAAGTTTAAAACTTCTTTGGCAGGAGCTGTAAAAATTATTGGCTAGACCAGTATTAAATTGATTATCAATTCTGTTAACGCAAATGTCTAAAAATGGTAGACAATTTTCCTTTTCCTCTTCTATACTAAACTTGATATTAGTGTGTTGTAAATTAATATACTGTAGGAATTCTGCTGCCTGCCATTGATGCTTAAAAGAGGCGAAGGTATCGTCAACATACCTTCTATAAAACATAGGTTTAAAAGCTGAAGAACAACAGTAATCAGATACAGCGCAGGAATACAGTGCCAGTAATCAGATACAGTGCAGGAATAGTGGAATGGACAAAGGCAGAACTTCGCAGCATAGACCAGAAAACGAGGAAACATATGACAATACATAAAGCACTACACCCAAGAGCAAATACGGACAGACTATACATAACACGAAAGGAAGGAGGGAGGGGACTACTAAGCACAGAGGACTGCGTCAACATCGAGAACAGAGCACTGGGGCAATATATGAAGACCAGTGAAGACGAGTGGCTCAAGAGTGCCTGGGAAGAAGGACTGATAAAAGTAGACAAAGACCCAGAAATATACAGAGACAGGACAATGACAGACAGAACAGAGGACTGGCACAACAAACCAATGCACGGACAATACACGAGACAGACTAAAGAACTAGCCATCGGTGACATGTGGCAATGGGTACTGAGGGGAGAGCTCAATAAGGAAAACTGAAGATGGATAACAGCGGCACAAGAATCAGGCCCCTAAGAACAGATATGTCCAAAGAACGATAGATGGAAATAACTTCTCTCCCATATGTAGGAAGTGCGATACAAAAAAAAATGAAACCATAAAACCACATAGCAAGCGAATGTCCGGTACTTGCACAGAACCAGTACAAAAAGAGGCATGAGTTAGTAGCAAAAGCCCTCCACTGGAGCCTGTGCAAGAAACCCCAGCTACCTTGCAGTAATAAGTGGTACGAACACCAACCTGAAAGAGTGATAGAAAACGATCAGGCAAAGATCCTCTGGTACTATGGTATCAGAACAGATAAGGTGATACGTGCAAATAGACCAGACGTGAATTTGACTGAAAAAATCAAGAAGAAAGTATCACTCTTTGATGTCGCAATACCATGGGACACCAGAGTTGAAGAGAAAGAGAGGGAAAAAATGGATAAGTATCAAGACCTGAAAATAGAAATAAGAAGAATATGGGATATGCCAGTGGAAATTGTACCCATAATCATAGGAACACTAGGCACGATCCCAAGATCCCTGAAAAGGAATCTGGAAAAACTAGAGGCTGAAGTAGCTCCAGGACTCATGCAGAAGAGTGTGATCCTAGAAACGGCGCACATAGTAAGAAAAGTGATGGACTCCTAAGGAGGCAGGATGCAACCCGGAACCCCACACTATAAATACCACCTATGCGAATTAGAGGAATGTGATAGAGCAAAAATAAAATAATATTAATAATGATAATAATAATAAATTCTATTTTATGCGAATATAGAACCCAAATATTATATGATTGTCATATTTCTAATTATTTAACTCGCAAGCATATACACATAAACATTTAAATGGGGTTTTCTGGTTACATGAAGTATGGTTATCGATCGATCGATCGATCGGCGAGAGAGAGAGAGAGAGAGAGAGAGAGAAGAGAGAGAGAGAGAGAGAGAATGTATTAGTTTACCTGTTCTCGAAATACAGCTTTAAGATTTAAAATATACTTGATTATCCTTTGTAAGGTTAAGGTGGCGGTAACAATCTTGTATATGCAAATGAATACTCTATTTAAATGTCAAATATTATGTATAATTACTGAATTCTATGTGGAATACTGCAATTGATCTCGCCATTATCATATGGATAAGTCTGACAAAACCTGTAATAAAGAAAAATGACCTTAACTCTGGAAAGAAGAAATATGAATCCAATTTATTTTTTGTTTAACAAGTCACTGCCAGGTTTCCTAAAAAAAAAAAAAAATGGAAAACTCTTCAACCTTGGAATTTTCATTTCCCTCTTAATGCGACTATACATTACCTGCATCTCCATCCCAAACTCCTCTACAGTTTGCAGCTTCTTTATAAGGGGAGATAATAATGATAATAAAAGAAAAATATAAGAGTAAATTTAATCAGAACTGTCTGTCCCCTTTTCCTTTGACAAAGGCTAATCCACTGTTTCAGTTAGACTTTACAAGGGTCGGGATGGATTGTACGAATGAAATCTTATTTCCCTTTATACACCGAATGCATTTTAATCTGCTGCTGCTGCGTCAAAATTTCTTTGATGGTGTCCATGAACCGAGTTACGGGACGCCAGCAAATGGCAGGAAGACAATCGATCAACTGATATTTTCAGAGGGGATTTCACTTTCATTTTGGTTGTACCCAGAGAACTCGCCAACAAATGTCTAAAAGTTGTATGAAATAAATAACTAGGTAAGACAAAGTTATTTTGTAGATCTTAGAACTAGATACAAAAAATATAAGAAAAAAAAAATTGATAACAAAGAATTTCCCATTTCCCATTCTTCTTATGATTTCATTGCATTGTCAATCACGCCATAGGCTCAACTTTCATTTTTGTTTAATAAAAGTTCTTTCTCAGCATTTTCTTTAAAAGCCTTTTCTTATGAATATCTAAAGGGGGTTTTTCTCCGTATGAAAAAATTCGTGTAACTGAAGCGATGGGAAAATCAGTTCCTAACTTTTGTTTTCTGAAAGTGAATTCTGTAATTTGTCTCGGAAAGACGTCGACGAATCTAAACAGTCATATAATAAATTTTTTTATATATATCATATATATATATATATATATATATATATATATATATATAGATATATATATATATATATATTTATTAAAGCAAAGGTTTACACACACACACACACACACACACACACACACACACACACACATATATATATATATATATATATATATATATATATATATATATATATATATATATATATATATATTATATATATACATTATATATATGTATATATATATATATATATATTATATATATATATATATATATATATATATATATATATATATATATATTTATATATGCTAAGACAGGAACTTTGATATCACCACCACAGACACATCAGCATTCCCCAAAGCTCGTCACCTCGAGCACTGTCTCTAAGGAAGTTAAATGATGACTCCACATTCCAAGAAAGTCACAGTACATCACATTGCAACGATATATTAAACATATTATCTTAGCAAATCCCTCTTTTATGTAACAGATGCTCGGCCACCTAGAAATGCTAGCACCTGCCTAGCCATAGCTCACATAAAACAGCTTATACATATAAAACACATTGCACGGCTCAGAAAACACCATAATAAAAAATAACTGAACGTCTTTGGCAGTACAAAGTCTATCACACATTATTTTCAATAGCGTACATCCTGGTATAATAACAGTTAAATGTAGAAAATTCTCCTCATCTTGAACTTTAGAATCTCCCGTGTATGTGATTGGTCTGCAACTGCAACTGCACAGACACGTGAAACACGCTGTAGAAAGGCAAAACGTCTCCCCGTGGAAGACAACTGACGATTTCCGTAGTCCAAAAGCGCCGTAAAACCCCGTAGACTCGTAGAAACTCTCGCATTGGGAACATCAGCGACACACATCTCCGCAGTAGTTGATGGAAGTCTTGCTGGGCATAGGGGAACGATGTTTATGGTGTTTCAGTATGTCATTCACGTCATCGGTCAATTAAAGAAAAATTAACCCCAGATAATGACCTCAAAAATCCCAAGAAACAATAACTGAACATTTTCCCATTAATCACCATTAATATGACCACGGAACTAATTTCTAACTACAACTCGTGAAGGGACTTCATAAGATCGCTAAATCATAAGTCACTATCATAACCCCGTAAAGAAAATATTAAATTCTCCAACTTAATTCTCCGTAAATATCTCCATAAAATATCTCCAGTATCACCAGTAAGGGCTTTATGTTGCCATTCCCCCATAATTCCAATATCACCACCATTCATCACCAGTATCATCACCATTTAACATCACCACAATTGTTATCACCGAACACAACCCCTATATCATCACCATTTTAAAATAGTCTCCATATCCCAAACACATCCCCATTAAAAACAATCTCTGTATCCCCAGTTATAACTATGTTCTCTACCATTGCGTAAAAGCATTCTCCAAAGCGTAAGGAAAACTTGCACCACATTCATTTCCATTTTCTCTTTACGCAAAAGAAAAAAAATCGTTCTAATAGAAACCCTTCGGGCATGTCACATCATCTCTCGTGACTATCAGCTGACATGGCATGGCAATGAACTTTCCTATCAAGGCCATACTCGCCCCCATTACTGCGGCACAAAGAAAAAAAAAAAAAGAAGTTCACCCTCCCGTTGGCACAACCCCCTGAATCACACTAGTCTCCCGTTTGCTGGCTATTCAAAAAATACGCTGAGTGCGTATGCATGAGCGAACGCTGTCTCCAAGCACCTCAAGAACTGAGTTGCATGCATGAAAACCCTTCACACACATACATATGTGCTAAAACAAGACGAATGTGTCGCCTCTAAACATGTGCTAAGAAAAAAAAAACATCACGTTCTGCTCCTATGGGGAAAAAATGGTAATCTGATTCTTTAAATCCAAAAATGATTCATACACAAAGGCAAAAAAATAATGTAACACTCACGCTGTCAATGAGAGAACACAGGATCGCCGACTCTTGCATGAACAAACACGCGAATACACACATACTCGCGTGTGTAAGAACAACCCGATACTTGAGCGGTAAACACTTTGGCAACGCGCACTCACAATGCCCACTGAGCGACAGAGACTCTCGAAGGCACCTCACGGGGCCAAAATGTTGACACTAATTGAATTTCCCTCCCTGTACCAGATCAACGGCTGAATAATTCTTATCCCCTGTCACATATTAACCGAAAACCTAACACATTCTCACAACCAGACTCTCTGAAAACAGCCTCTTTAAGCTGCTATTAATCTCACAAAAGGCGTAATACGGTTCAAAACCACTGCCACCACTAATAACCGAGATTAGAATCTAATCTTGGTAATTATTAAAAGGTAGCAATGGATCGTGCGTCTAAAGCAACTGGCAACACCCCCCCCCCCCCTCCATTACCTAAGGCCATCAAATCAGACGCAGAACTTACAAAAATATGCATTTATTTAAAAGCAAAGTGAAAACCAAATAATTCAAGTTCTTAACAAAAAGATTAAATGAAATGTTAAACTCAAAGTCCAAATAACTCAGATAACCCTCGATAATTAATCAAATAACTAACATTAGTTTAGCCATAACATTAGGCACAGTCAACAGTACACCAATTAAGTCCACCATCTCAATACCCCTTTCTCAGATCAGTTCCCATTTCTCCAGATCAATTCCCCTTGTCCAGAAACGCCTGTTAGAAGATAGGAGAACACCTCGATAAGCATAAGATTAAAATCAAAGATCATATGAAATAAACATCTGTCTGATAATTAATCAAATAACTAACATTAGTTTAGCCATAACATTAGGCACAGTCAACATAGTCAGTACACCAATTAAGTCACCATATTCAATACCCCTTTCTCAGATCAGTTCCCCTTTCTCCAGATCAATTCCCCTTGTCCAGAAATGTCTGTTAGAAGACAGGAGAACACCTCAATAAGCATAAGATTAAAATCAAAGATCATATGAAATATAACATCTCTGAAATAAATATTCAAATACAATCCAGCCACATTTTTTGGCCAAAATAGAATATGCTTACCCATTCAACACAGCATTCACAACACTTCTCTTAAAAGATACTTTGCAGAAGCCATCTTGGCTCTGCCGCCTCTCTTGCACAGATCTCCCCTTCAAGGTTACCTTACATCTCGTTATGTACGGAAAAAGCTTGCACGCACGTACAGTCACACACATTGTCCACGCCCAAGAACTGCCTAGAGATAGATTCATAAGTCACCTCTTTTATCAAGCACTCATAGTGACAGGACGAAGCGTTGATCTGCTAAGACAGCAACTTTGATATCACACCACCCCAAAAAAACACATCAGCATTCCCAAAGCTCGTCACCTCGAGCACTGTCTCTAAGGAAGTTAAATGATGACTCCACATTCCAAAAAAGTCACAGTACATCACATTACAACGATATATCAAACATATTATCTTAGCAAATCCTTAGCAAGGCCTTTTGACTTACTTAGTAAAGGACAAAAAGTCGAAAGGCCTTGAAGCGGTACTCCATTGTTCCACTTTCCTTCATGGCTTTTGCCTTAACTGACATATTCATCACGTTCCAAATGAGGGCCTCAGAACCACAGAGTTGTAAACGCCACCCCCACCAATATTGGGTTAGGCATACCAGTAGATTTGACAACGTTTCCTCTGTCTATTTATTGCATTTCTATGCTATTCAGGAGTTTCAAAAAGGTCGAAATCCCTACTTGAGCAGTAGGAATGATCGATTTTGTCTACATGAATGAACTTGGTGTCGCGCGGAGGTTACAAGAGCTCAGTTAGAACCACAAGGAAGCACGTTAGTAGCTCAAGAGTGAGCCAATGAGAGCGTGCGTCACTAAGAGGGTAGTCAGTTCTAAGCCAATCGGCATTTTTCCCCATAAGGCTCCCGTAAGTGTCGGCCAATCACCACACAGTTTACAATCTAGTGATTTTCGCGGTGGAATTCGGTTGTCCAGAGTGTTCTGGTTTGGTTTTTTGGGATTGTTATCCTTTATTTAGCGCCATTATGCCTTCCTCTGATAGTGAAAGTGATCACAATGATGTCGTGCAACAGCCAAGAGGAAGAAAAAGGACAAGGAATGGATGACGCCAAGAATATGTTTCTCGGCATACATGCAAACTTGTACCAGCACGCAGTGTAGGCCAACCATGTCGTGATGGTTGCTTTAGCAGGCTTGGTAGGCCTATGGGTTTTATGGTTTGGGAGATTATGATAACTAACTGCTTACATTCAGTCGTAGGTTACGACCAACCCAGTGAAAAGACGTCATGTTACGATTGGAGAGAAGCTCCCACGTAAAGAGAAAACGTATGCTTATTGTGTCAAGTATGATAATGTTACGCATAAAGTTTTTAAGCAAGGCTTTCCTTCCATTTTTGTCATTAGTGATAAGCGAGTGATTACCGCATTGCAAAAGAAAACAATAGTAGGTACACCAATCTATTGCTGTTATAACGCGAATATAATAACACTTTTACATATTTAATTATGGTTTAAGTGCTGGTTCGGAATAAAATATACACAAATGTGAGGGGTTAGACGTACAATTTGAAAGCTAGCGCACAAGTGCACCCACAATTTTTGTTTATTTTCACAAAAAATTTATAAAGGGTAGGGCTTTCATACGAAACTTAGTTTAAATCAATATCTTTCTTAGAAGCAGAGTAATGAATGCTAGACTTTGAGGGCAATTTACTCATTTTATAAAAAGTGACGTTTACCACCTTGTGGTTCTGCGGCCCTCAAATGTTCGTGATTCAATTATATATATATATATATATATATATATATATATATATATATATATATATATATATATATATATATATATATATATATATATATATATATATATATATATATATGTATATATATATATATATATATATACATGTATGTAATACATGTGTATAAGGGAATCACATGAGGTATACATAAAGTTAATTACCACGAAGCAAAGTGAAACAACGGAGTGGCCCTTCGACATAGTTTTCTTTACTTAGCAGACCGCTTAAAATATAAAAAATGAGTGCACAAAGAAACCTTGCACGAATGACAGATGGGGATTATAAAGGAAACATATGTACCTGGAATCCAACACAGTTGTAGAATTGTTTTGGTAGTTCCACTAATTTTACAACTGTGTTGGATTCCAGGTA
>NC_061094.1:63476737-63478745 GCF_015104395.2 Macrobrachium nipponense
CTGATTCAGTTTAGTAGATTTAGATTTAACAAAGCAACCTGGATCATTAGTAAATTTAGACTTAACAAAGCAACAAGAATATTTAAGTTTCAGACTTCACAAAGCAACCAAAATATTTAATAGTCTTAGAATTAACAAAGCAGCCTGGATCTTTAATAATTTTGTACTTAACAAAGCAACCCGAATATTCAAGTTTATACTCTACAAAACAACCAAAATATTTAATAGTTTAGACTTATCAAGAAACCTGAATACTAATAGTTATGGACTTAACCAGGCAACCTAGATATTTAAGTTTTAGACTTAACAAAGTAGCTGGAATATTTACTAGTCTTAGACTTAACAAAGCAGCCTAGGTCTTTAATAGTTTTAGACTCAACAAAACAACTAGAATATTTAATAGTTTTATACTTAATAAAGCAGCCTGGATCTTTAATAGTCCTAGACTTAACAAAGCAACCAGACTATCTAAAAGTTTTAGACTAAATAATGCAACCTGAATATTTAAGTTTTAGTCTTAACAGAGAAACGTAAATATTTAAAAGTTTTAAACTTAACAAAGCACCCTGGTTCTTTAATAGTTTTATACTTAACAAAGCAACCTAAATATTCAAGTGTTAGAACTAACAAAGCAACCAGAATATTTAATGGATTTAAAATTAAAAAAGCAACCTGACTTTTTAAGAGTTTTAGACTTAACAAAGCAACCCAAATATTCAATAGTTTAAGACTTAACAAAGCAACCTGAATATTTAATAGTTTTAGACTTAACAAATAGTTCTAGACTTATCAAAGTAACCTGAATACTTAATATTTTTAGACTTAGCAAAGTAACCTGAATACTTAATATTTTTAGACTTAGCAAAGTAACCTGAATATTTAAATTCTAGACTTAACAAAACAACCCAAATATTTAATAGGTTAAGAATTCACAAAGAAACCTGAATATTCGATAGTTGTAGGCTTAACAAAGTAACCTGAAAATTTAATAGATTTAGACTTAACCATGTAACCTGAATAGTTAAGTTTTAGGCTTAACAAAACAACCTGAATATTTAATAGTTTTAGACTTAACAAAGCAATGTGAATATTCAATAGCTTTAGACAACCACGCAGCCTAAATATTTAAGTTTTGGACTTAACAAAGCAACCAGATTATTAGATAGTTTTAGACTTAACAAAGCAACCAGGATCTGTAATAGTTTTATACTTGCCAAAGCAGCCAGAATAATTTGGTTTTAAAATTAAGAAAGCAACCTGAATGTTTAATAGTTTTAGACTTAACAAAGTAATCTGGATCTTTAATACTTGTAGACTTAACAACAAAGCCACCAGAATATTTAAGTTTTATACTTAATAAAGCAACCTGAAATTTTAATAGTTTTAGACTTAACCACGCAACCTGAATAGTTAAATTTTAGACTTAATGTAGCCAACATATTCGAGCTTTATACTTAAGAAAGCAACCAGAAAATTTAAGTTATCGATTTAACAAAGCAACCAAAATATTTGATAGTCTTAGACTAAATGAAAAAGCCAATGAATGTGGAATAAATAAATATCCTAGATCTCAATGAATGATTCAGCCACTGATAAACTTGAAGCAGGATGAAGTGAATGCTCGTAGTATAATTTAACACAATTACGTTTTAAAAATAAAAGTACGCAAGTCTCTATCATCCTCTGGAAAGAATGGAAAGGATAGTTATTCACTTCCTTGTCATTCTCTCTCTCTCTCTCTCTCTCTCTCTCTCTCTCTCTCTCTCTCTCTCTCTCAAAATACATCAAAGACGACGATTATCTTCCCACGTGATTTCAAGAACTCTTGTGATCTTAACCTTCGTCTGCCTAACTTTCCGAAAGAATTTTCATAAAGCATCTCTCTCTCTCTCTCTCTCTCTCTCTCTCTCTCTCTCTCTCTCTCTCTCTCTCTCTCTCTCTCTCTCACTTCAGGAATTATTAATATCCTCGTCTGGCTCTTTTGCCTGGCCTTCTGCTGAACTGACGT
>NC_061094.1:63479245-63481745 GCF_015104395.2 Macrobrachium nipponense
GATTGAAGTAGCACAGTTGAAGGTTCTGAAGATTGCAAACGTACGTCAAAGGAATAGTACAACTCCCTTTGACGTCAGTTCAGCAGAAGGCCAGGCAAAAGAGCCAGACGAGGATATTAATAATTCCTGAAGTGAGAGAGAGAGAGAGAGAGAGAGAGAGAGAGAGAGAGAGAGAGAGAGAGAGAGAGAGAGATGCTTTATGAAAATTCTTTCGGAAAGTTAGGCAGACGAAGGTTAAGATCACAAGAGTTCTTGAAATCACGTGGGAAGATAATCGTCGTCTTTGATGTATTTTGAGAGAGAGAGAGAGAGAGAGAGAGAGAGAGAGAGAGAGAGAGAGAGAGAGAGAGGAATGACAAGGAAGTGAATAACTATCCTTTCAATTCTTTCCAGAGGATGATAGAGACTTGCGTACTTTTATTTTTAAAACGTAATTATGTGTTTAGATTATACTACGAACATTCACTTCATCCTGATTCGTAAGTTTATCAGTGGCTGAATCATTCCTTGAGATCTAGGATATTTAATTATTCTAAATTTCACATTCATTGACTTTTTCATTTAGTCTAAGACTATCAAATATTTTGGTTGCTTTGTTAAATCGATAACTTAAATTTTCTCATTGCTTTCTTGTCTAAAGCTCAAATATGTTGGCTACATTGTTAAGTCTAAAATTTAACTATTCAGGTTGCGTGGTTAAGTCTAAAACTATTAAATATTCAGGTTGCTTTATTAAGTATAAAACTTAAATATTCTGGTTGCTTTGTTGTTAAGTCTACAAATATTAAAGATCCAGATTGCTTTGTTAAGTCTAAAACTATTAAATATTCAGGTTGCTTTCTTAATTTTAAAACCTAAATATTCAGGTTCCTTTCTTAATTTTAAAACCAAATTATTCTGGCTGCTTTGGCAAGTCTAAAACTATTAAAGATCCTGGTTGCTTTGTTAAGTCTAAAACTATCTAATAATCTGGTTGCTTTGTTAAGTCCAAAACTTAAATATTTAGGCTGCGTGGTTGTCTAAATCTATTGAATATTCAGATTGCTTTGTTAGGTCTAAAACTATTAAATATTCAGGTTGGTTTGTTAAGCCTAAAACTCAACTATTCAGGTTACATGGTTAAGTCTAAATCTATTAAATTTTCAGGTTACTTTGTTGAGCCTAAAACTATCGAATATTCAGGTTTCTTTGTAAATTCTTAACCTATTAAATATTTGGGTTGTTTTGTTATGTCTAAAACTATTAAAGACCTAGGCTGCTTTGTTAAGTCTAAGACTAGTAAATATTCCAGCTGCTTTGTTAAGTCTAAAACTTAAATATCTAGGCTGTCTGGTTAAGTCCATAACTATTAGTATTCAGGTTTCTTGATAAGTCTAAACTATTAAATATTCTGGTTGCTTTGTTGAGTCTAAAACTTGAATACTCGGGTTGCTTTGTTAAGTACAAAATTATTAAAGATCCATGCTGTTTTGTTAAGTTTAAGACTATTAAATATTTTGGTTGTTTTGTGAAGTCTGAAACTTAAATATTCTTGTTGCTTTGTTAAGCCTAAAACTATTAATGATTCAGGTTGCGTTGTTAAGTCTAAATCTATTGAACATTCAGGCTTCTTTGTTGAGTCTAAAACTCTTAAATACCCAGGTTACTTTGTCAAGTCTAAAGCTATTAAATTTCCAGATTCCTTTAAGACTAAAATTATTTTATATTCAGGTGATTTTGTTAAGTCTAAAACTACTAATATTCAGTTTGCTTTGTCAAGTCTAAAACTTGAATAATCAGGTTGCTTTATTCAGTCGAAAACTATTACGACCTAGGCTGCTTTGTTAAGGACTCAGCTATTAAACATTCAGGTTGCTTTGTCAAGGCTAAAACTATTAAATATTTCGGTTGCTTTGTTAATTCTAAAACTATTAAAGATCCACGTTGCTTTAAGTCTAAAACTATTATATAATCAGGTTTTCTTGTTAAGTCTAAAACTACTACTATTCACCTTGTTTTCTAAGTCTAAAACTATTAAAAATTTGGGTTGATTTATTGTCTAAAACTATTAAGCATTCAGGTTGCTTTGTTAAGTCTAAAAATATTAAAGATCCATACTGCTTTGTTAAGTCTAAAACTATTAAACATTCTGGTTGCTTTTTCAAGTCTAAAACTATTAAACATTCTGGTTGCTTTGTTAAGTCTAAAACTATTAACCATCCTTGTTGTTTTGTTAAGTCTAAATTAATGATGGTAACTGATAGCTTCAGTCGAGAAAATTTAAAATGTTAGTAAGCCTTTACAGATCATCTGTTATCAAGTTCAGTCATCTCGTAAGTATTGTCTGTGTTTTAGGAAATGACAGTAAACATCCTCAGCCGATATTATTCAATTATATATATATATATATATATATATATATATATATATATATATATATATAAAAGGATGCAGTTGACAGCTAATCAGTCGATATACGAAGATCAGAGGGCAGTGGAAACAGGCTGGTACAATTTTACAC
>NC_061094.1:63484245-63486745 GCF_015104395.2 Macrobrachium nipponense
GGTGTAAAAAGTAGTTTTATTTTAAACTATATACACATTTATTAAGCTTGTGACATCATTTTTAACTTCCGAACTTCATTTGGATCCCTATTAACAATACTGTTGAAAATAATATTTCTTAATCATTTCTGCCTCTAATATAATTATGTAACGACGCATCGAGATCATATTTAACCGTTGTCATTTTCAATACCTTTGAAAAACTTATGTCGGGAATGTAAAAACGAGCTCCTTCGATGCACAACAAGAAAACTCGAGTCTAGTTTAGGGATATATTTTGGAAAATATATTACAGTAAAGACTACGCGATTTGTACCCGGCAATGCTCGTTCCCACTGGCTGTCGATATCCGAATTCCAGTATCCCTTTTGGGGGACCCATTGACCGAATGTATGAACGCTTTAATCTTAAGAACAAGTCAATGGCAGTTCTTTTAAAGGAGAAAAAAACAGGCTTCTATCACTCTCGGCGAATACATTGATTTTATTGGCCTTTACTGAGCGAACGAGAGAAAGACAAGAGAAACAGACAGACACACAGCCAGATTTTATTGGCCCCTAAAGGTATGTGTGCCTTTGTTTTACATTCAGGTTTAAGGAATACTTTTTCCAATTGGAGATTCGTGAACGAAAAAAAAGAGAAGTTTTGCAGATAGCAATTAGTCTAGAAAATATTTGGGAATGTTAGAATTATCTAACTCAAATCAATTATAAGGCAAGTCTTTATACTTCAACTTACCTGCACCATTATCCAGAACAATTTCTTCTTGGATTCGAATTTTAAATCCTTTAATTAATTCACTTTTTTCGGCAGAAAAAGAACACCCGTTCGTCTGTCCGACTACCTGGTACCACAAGACTCTTCTCTTTGTCGGATCAAAAAACAGTCAACAACTCCGTTTTCTTTCGCTATGTCCGAAACTCTCGAACAACGTTGAAATATAAAGACGGGAAAGCAAAACTGTTTCCTTATAAGGAATACATTTAACATTAAATTAATTAATTCAATTAGAATACAAAAAGGGGAAAGTTAAGAATTTACATTTAATATTAACAAACGGCAATCATTCAGTTCACTTTCCGTCCATAAACGAACACCAGAAATGGGGACAAAAAGTAAGAAACAAACGAACTAGTCAATTCGACTATTCTCCCACGAATGAAATTACCATTCTCCAATCAACTATTTCTATATCTTCCCCAACCAACAAAAGAAAAGTGGTTACACAAAGAACCATTTTGACATATTAACTCGACAACAAAAGACAACCTTTATAAAACAAAACAAACCATTGTTTACAATCTACCCTCCCGAGCTAAACTTCTTATTAGGTTTCTGGAGGCAAGAGCAGTACTACGGTAGGCCTAGTAGATGTTTCATTGGGCAAAGATGCTCCAGTGTCGGGTATTTCATCTGTCTCCAACTCACCAATATTTTCTTCTTGTTCTTCAATTTGAACATATGAATTAGGATCATTAAGCTCAGAATATAATTCTAAAGGTATTAAAAAACTAACATTAATTTCACTTTCTCTTTTATCAGGCTTAACAATACGAACAGTACGTACAACACCTTCGTTATCACTGAATGTTTCAACAATTCTAACCAATGGCCAATAAGTTTCTAGATTTGGAAGGTAATTTAAAGAGAGCAATTTCCCTTTTTTCCCCCCATTTTTCTTGGAGGATGAAAAGAAGATATCCTTTTCTTTCAAAC
This sequence comes from Macrobrachium nipponense, assembly GCF_015104395.2. Lineage (NCBI taxonomy): Eukaryota > Metazoa > Arthropoda > Malacostraca > Decapoda > Palaemonidae > Macrobrachium > Macrobrachium nipponense. The sequence goes on from NC_061094.1 coordinate 63,485,962, forward strand.
TTACTAAATATTCAGAAAGCCACCTTTCCTTAAAGCTTTCATAAAGTCCATCTCTAGTTTCCAAAGTACGAGCAAGGAGAGAAGAATACTCATCCTCCTCACCATACTCCCACTCAGGAACTTGTTCAGAATCACCAAACATTAATGAATGAATAAATCTGCCAACCAAGAAATGATTAGGAGGAATTATATCTATCTCATTTTCACAAGATCTATAAGTTAAAGGCCTATTATTCAAAATTTTCTGAATGTCAGAGTGGAAAGTGACAAATTCAGAAAATGTAGGAGTAAATCTACCAAGACTTTTAAAAAGGCAATGCTTAATTGCTTTAATTAATCTTTCCCAAACAGCACCGTACCACGCGGCATATACAGGGATAGTCTTATGAGAAATTGAAGCGACCCTAAACTTCTCCTCAAACTCAGAAGAAGTAAGTAACTGTTCAATTATATTACCTTATATACCAGCCTGAACAAAGGACTTGGCATTATCTGAATAAACAGCAACAGGAACACCAAACCTATTAGAAAATCTAATGAAAGCTAATATAAATTCCGAGGTTGACATAGACTGGACAACTTCCAAATGTATTGCTCTTGTATTGAAACGAGTGAAAATAAGAATGTACGCCTTAAATTTTTTTCCATTTTTCTCCCTCAACCATAAGTGGCCTGTATAATCCACACCAGTATGAGCAAAAGGCACACTCAAATTAACCCTGGAAGAAGGAAGCGCAGAAGGAGAAGGATACTTCACTGTGCTAGCATTATAACGCTTGCATAC
>NC_061094.1:63491745-63494245 GCF_015104395.2 Macrobrachium nipponense
CTTTTTCCCCATATGAGCAGAACGTAGTGTGATTTTTTCTTAGCACATGTTTAGAGGCGACGCATTCATCTTGTTTTAACACATATGTATGTGTGTGAAGGGTTTTCATGCATGCAACTCAGTTCTTGAGGTGCTTGGAGACAGCGTTCGCTCATGCATATGCACTCAGCATATTTTTTGAATAGCCAGCAAACGGGAGACTAGTGTGATTCAGGGGGTTGTGCCAACGGGAGGGTGAACTTTTTTTTTTTTTTCTTTGTGCCGCAGTAATGGGGGCGAGTATGGCCTTGATAGGAAAGTTCATTGCCATGCCATGTCAGCTGATAGTCACGAGACATGCCCGTAGGGTTTCTTTTAGAACAATTTTTTTTCTTTTGTGTAAAGAGAAAATGGAAATGAATGTGGTGCAAGTTTTCCTTACGCTTTGGAGAATGCTTTTACGCAATGGTAGAGAACATAGTTATAACTGGGGCATACAGAGATTATTTTTAATGGGGATATGTTTGGGATAAGGAGACTATTTTAAAATGGAGATTATATAGGGGTTGTGTTCGGTGATGACAATTGTGGTGATGTTAAATGGTGATGATACTGGTGATGAATGGTGGTGATATTGGAATTATGGGGGAATGGCAATATAAAGCCCTTACTGGTGATACTGGAGATATTTTATGGAGATATTTACGGAGAATTAAGTTGGAGAATTTAATATTTTCTTTACGGGGTTATGATAGTGATTTATGATTTAGCAATCTTATGGAGTCCCTTCACGAGTTGTAGTTAGAAATTAGTTCCGTGGTCATATTAATGGTGATTAATGGGAAAATGTTCAGTTATTGTTTCTTGGGATTTTTGAGGTCATTATCTGGGGTTAATTTTTCTTTAATTGACCGATGACGTGACTGACATACTGAAACACCATTAACATCGTTCTCCTACGCCCAGCAAGACGTCCATCAACTACTGCGGAGATGTGTGTTGCTGATGTTCCCAATGCGAGAGTTTCTACGAGTCTAGGGGTTTTACGGCGCTTTTGGACTACGGAAATCGTCAGTTGTCTTCCACGGGGAGACGTTTTGCCTTTCTACAGCGTGTTTCACGTGTCTGTGCGATTGCAGTTGCAGACCAATCACATACACGGGAGATTCGAAAGTTCAAGATGAGGAGAATTTTCTACATTTAACTGTTATTATAGCCGGATGTAGGCTGTTGAAAATAATGTGTGATAGACTTTGTACTGCCAAAGACGTTCAGTTATTTTTTATTATGGTGTTTTCTGAGCCGGCCAATGTGTTTTATATGTATAAGCTGTTTTATGTGAGCTATGGCTAGGCAGGTGCTAGCATTTCTAGGTGGCCGAGCATCTGTTACATAAAAGAGGGATTTGCTAAGATAATATGTTTAATATATCGTTGTAATGTGATGTACTGTGACTTTCTTGGAATGTGGAGTCATCATTTAACTTTCTTAGAGACAGTGCTCGAGGTGACGAGCTTTGCTGATGTGTCTTTTTGGGGTGGTGTGATATCAAAGTTCTTCTCTTAGTATATATAAGTATATAATATATATATATATATATATATATATATATATATATATATAATATATATATATATATATGTGTGTGTGTGTGTGTGTTGTCTGTAACCTTTGCATTAATATATACATATATATATATATATATATATATATATATATATATATATATATATATATATATTATATATTAACTTTTTTTTATTATATGACTGTTTAGATTCGTCGACGTCTTTCTGAGACAAATTACAGAATTCACTTTCAGAAAACAAAAGTTAGGAACTGATTTTCCCATCGCTTCCAGTTACACGAATTTTTCATCGGAGAAAACCCCCTTTAGATATTCACAAGAAAAGGCTTTTAAAGAAAATGCTGAGAAAGAACTTTTATTAAACAAAATGAAAGTTGAGCCTTTGGGTGATTGACAATGCAATGAAATCATAAGAATAAAATGGGAAATTCTTTGTTATCAATTCTTTTTCTTATATTTTTTGTATCTAGTTCTAAGATCTACAAAATAACTTTGTCTTACCTAGTTATTTATTTCATACAACTTTTAGACATTTGTTGGCGAATTCTCTGGGTACAACCAGAATGAAAGTGAAATCCCCTCTGAAAATATCAGTTGATCGATTGTCTTCCTGCCATCAAAGACACTTTGACGCAGCAGCAGCAGATTAAAATGCATTCAGTGTATAAAGGGAAATAATATTTCATTCTTACAATCCATCCCGGCCCTTATAAAGTCTAACTGAAACAGTGGATTAGCCTTTGTCAGAGGAAGAGGGGACAGACAATTCTGATTAAATTTACTCTTCTATTTTTCTTTTATTATCATTATTATCTGCCCCCTACAAAGAAGCTGCAAACTGTAGAGGAGTTTGGGATGGAGATAGGTAATGTATAGTGGCATTAAGAGGGAAATGAAAATTCCAAGGTTGAAGGAGTTTTCCATTTTTTTTTT
>NC_061094.1:63499245-63501559 GCF_015104395.2 Macrobrachium nipponense
ATCAAATGGACAAAAATATATCTCCAATATATTATATATCTCCAATTATATTCATTAATTTCCAAATTATAACTCCAAAATTATATACCTCCAATTCTCCAGAGAATAACTCAATGTTATAGTCAAAAACTAAAAACTCTCTCCTTAGCATAACTGCTGAAAAAGGGCAAAAACTCGGCAAATGAAATTGCTCAAGAAATTTTAGAAAAAAATCACCAATGGGCCACAACTCACTATAACAGAACTCCAAATTCATTGTCTAAGCAAAGACTTCTCCATATGCACTACGACATAGGCCATTAGAAAACTTAACCAAGTTTCCTATCTCTGGCAAAGTTGTCACAATACAAAACAAAGCTATTGTGCAAGAAAACCCCATAATTTCTGGAACATAAATATCCAGGAAAAAAAATGTTGTGCCATTACGTATGCATTCAAAAAACGCAAAAATTCTCCCTTATATCTCTCTGCAGCATCAAACAGCTGAAAACACAACACGTTCCCGAACAATGACTCTAAGTCACGAACTAAGATATTAAAAAATATTCACACAAACTGGAGAGAAAAATAATAAATTAAAATTCACCCATGATCACAAAAACTTGTGTCAGCGATAGCTAACTTCTAAAAAGGGGGAAAAGAAAAAATCAACGACACTTTTAACTATCCCCATGACTCACGTAGATGTCAAGCAATTATCTGCTGAACTCATAAAAAAGAAAAACAAAAAAACAAAAAATGTGTTGTTAGTTCCTTCCAAATTCAAAAAAGATTTCACCACCATTGACAGCATTACAGCACCCATGTTTTTGTATAAATATAAAAAAATCAGTATCAGAAGTATCATTATCAGTAGTATCACCAAAATTGCTATCATCAAAATCACTAGTATTAGTATAAAAAAAACATCACCAATGTTAATGCTTGTCCATTCACCAAAAATTCAGCACAAAATTCACCAAAACTTCAGCAAAATTCAGCACAATTCAGCAAAATTCATCATTATTCAGCCAGATTCATCACTCATGAACGACTGAAAGATTCTCCAAAGTTATAAAATCTCAATAAATAATTAACCACAAGGCTTCTCCCATAATTCATTGTAATAATTCTCCATAATATAATAATTATAAAATAATCTCTCATGAAATATCTAAAATCTCTCGTAAAATATGTCTCAAGTAATGATAATTATACTTAGTAACCCTCCCGTAAAATATCTCAAGTAATAATAATAATAAGAATTCTCCAAAACTCAACACCATTTCCCCAGTATACACCACCATTGCCACACCGCCCATAACTCCAAAATATACACCACTCACCGGATTCATCAGATACAACAACAGATACAACACCACTCATCACCACTTAAAAGCAATCTCTCCAACACAATGATAAAAAGAATAATGTCTGTGTCCCCATTATATTTGTGCCTTCCAAAACATAAGGAAAACTTACGCCCATCCTATGCATTTCATTTCCTTCTCTCTTCATTCAAGAGAAAGAAAATCTCTTTCTAAAAAAAAAGACCCTACGGGCATCTCACATCATCAACTAATCATTATCAGCTGATATCCTGTCATTGGAAATTCATTGTCAAGGGCAAATTCGTCCCCCAACACCACGACACAAAGAAAAAAAAAGAAGAAGGAGTTCACCCCCCACTGAAAAAAAATAGAGTTTCACCCTCCTCTGAGCGATAGAACTCCCTCCCGGTCAAGTGATACCCCCCCGAGGCAGACCACTAGTACCCTCCTGGTAAGCAATGCCCTTCTGCGTCGGTTAGCAGAAATGTGATGAGCCCGTAAAAACGACTGGGCGCTCTCTGTCTCCAAGCAAAAAATGCAATTCAAGCACAGTTTTGCATGCATGAAAACCTTTTATACACACACATATGTTAAACAAAGATGAATGCATCTCTTCTAAACATGCGCCAATAAAGAAAAACACGTCACTTTCTGCTACTATGGGGAAAAAAAATGTGGCATCCCAAACCAATCCCATTACACAAAATCATTCAAAAAACCTTCCCATGACTAAAAAAAGGCTCTTTAACACTTACCACTTGTCAATGGAAGAAAATACGACCGCAAAACACGCTAATCCCATCGGCACAACGCAAACTCGATCACTCACACGCACACAGACACCTTGGGATTTTCAAAATACTGGAAGTTTAGAAATTTATCAAATGGCAATAAATTATAATCAAGAGCGATTTTAAATATTTATTTTACATAAACAGAACTTTCACTGAAATATGTAATCGAGAAAATGGCTCAGGATCGTAGGTTGTCTTATTGCTTCTTGT
>NC_061094.1:63502059-63504559 GCF_015104395.2 Macrobrachium nipponense
TGAACTGACGTCAAAGGGAGTTGTACTATTCCTTTGACGTACGATTGCAATCTTCAGAACCTTCAACTGTGCTACTTCAATCAAGTTCTCGGCATCCAGGCAAATCCGGTAGCTACAAAAGAGGTGCTCAGGTAATATGTTATCTCTCAGCTGCCAGGGATAGGTTGTTTCAAAATGAAAAAGAGTTTGGTAAAAAAAGGGGGGGTTTTGAAGAATTAATAAATGTTATACCTTTGAATATGAGTAACCTGCCACTCCCAATTTCGTGTGGTGTCTCAGTATTGGATGCAGTTCGTGGAATTTTACTGGGTTTGGTGTCAGTGTCAGATCTTCAATAATATTTTTCAGTGTCTATCTATCATTAGAAACTTAGATAGATAGTCTAAAATACAGGTATGTATGGTACAGTGGTCGTTATGTATGTATGTATTATATATGTATCAGTGGCCTTTATGTAGTTGGTTCTAAGCTGAAAAATATATATGTATATATGTATTTATGTATTAAAAGAATATATGTAACAGATGCCATTATGTTGTTGATTCTCTACTGAATATTTGTATGTAAGTGATAGGAGCCGGTAAGTTATTTGTTCCTTGCTGATAAACATGTATGTATGTATGTATGTATTTTACACACACCTGCCTACCCAACATAGACACTTAACACTCTTTCACCGAGGAATGAATGAACGGTACACGAGGCCAATTAGTGCTCGCTAATGCGACTTACGTAAAAGGCCATTGACGATCTTTAGAGAGTCGAGAGGGTCTTACTTAGAACGCTTGGGACGCTCTCTCATAAATCCTATGGATAGGGAGCCTTAAGTGAGCTTCTATTATGCTCAGGTACCTCGAAAAAACGCTTCTATAGAACGCCTTCGGGTTTTCATTATACCGCTTCAATTAAGGCGTTGTTACCTTGTCTACAGTGATTCTGTGCGATGATTACCATGTTTTCCGAGCTAAAAGTGAGTTTGTGATTGTTATTTTACTCTCTCTCTCTGTCTCTCTACTCTCCCTCTCTATCTATCTATAAAATAATAATTGCAATGTTTTAAACCTTAGGTTTAAAGACGCTTATTCATATCCATTGTTACTATACTTATACATATTGTATTATTATTATTATTATTTATTATATTTTTATTTATTTATATTATATTATTATTATTATATTTTTCTATATTATTATTATTATATTATATTATTATTATTTTATTATTATTATTAATATTAGCTTTAAAAATTTAAATTATACTTCTACATTACGCTATTATTATTATTATTTTTTTTTTCTTTTTTTTTCTTTGCTCTATCACAGTCTTCCAATTCGACTGGGTGGTATTTATAGTGTGGGGTTCCGGGTTGCATCCTGCCTCCTTAGGAGTCCATCACTTTTCTTACTAGGTGTGCCGTTTCTAGGATCACACTCTTCTGCATGAGTCCTGGAGCTACTTCAGCCTCTAGTTTTTCTAGATTCCTTTTCATGGATCTTGGGATCGTGCCTAGTGCTCTATGATTATGGGTACGATTTCCACTGGCATATCCCATATCCTTCTTATTTCTATTTTCAGATCTTGATACTTATCCATTTTTTCCCTCTCTTTCTCTTCAACTCTGGTGTCCCATGGTATTGCGACATCAATGAGTGATACTTTCTTCTTGACTTTGTCAATCAACGTCACGTCTGGTCTGTTTGCACGTATCACCCTATCCGTTCTGATACCATAGTCCCAGAGGATCTTTGCCTGATCGTTTTCTATCACTCCCCAAGGTTGGTGCTCGTACCACTTATTACTGCAAGGTAGCTGATGTTTCTTGCACAGGCTCCAGTGGAGGGCTTTTGCCACTGAATCATGCCTCTTTTTGTACTGGTTCTGTGCAAGTGCCGGGCATTCATTGCTATATGTGGTTTTATGGTTTCATTTTTCGTATTGCACTTCCTACATATGGGAGAGATGTTATTTCCGTCTATCGTTCTTTGAACATATCTGGTTCTTAGGGCCTGATCTTGTGCCGCTGTTATCATTCCTTCAGTTTCCTTCTTTAGCTCTCCCCTCTGTAGCCATTGCCAATTGTCATCGCTGGCTAGTTCTTTAGTCTGTCTCATGTATTGTCCGTGCATTGGTTTGTTGTGCCAGTCCTCTGTTCTGTCTGTCTTTCTCCTGTCTCTGTATATTTCTGGGTCTTCTTCTACTTTTATTAGTCCTTCTTCCCCATGCACTCTTTAGCCACTCGTCTTCACTGGTTTTCAGATATTGCCCCAGTGCTCTGTTCTCGATGTTGACGCAGTCCTCTATACTTAGTAGTCCTCCTCCTCCTTCCTTTCGTGTTATGTATAGTCTGTCCGTATTTGCTCTTGGGTGTAGTGCTTTGTGTATTGTCATATGTTTCCTGGTTTTCTGATCTATGCTGCGGAGTTCTGCCTTCGTCCATTCCACTATTCCTGCGCTGTATCTGATTACTGGCACTGCCCATGTGTTTATGGCTTTTATCAT
>NC_061094.1:63509559-63514559 GCF_015104395.2 Macrobrachium nipponense
AGTCATGTGGAGTGAGACAGGGAAGTTTACTTTCACCTTACCTGTTCAATGTATATTATGGATGACCTCTCACGTGGCTGAGTCAATTAAAGTGGATGGAATTATTCAAAACAACAACAGAATTTAAACTATTTTTTGTACGTTGATGATAGATAACCCAGGGAGGGACATATAGATATATATATATATATATATAATATATATATATATATATATATATATATAGATATATATATTATATATATATATATATATATATATACCTATATATATATATATATATATATGTATCCCTGGGTTATATATCATCAACGTACAAAAAATAGTTTAAATTCATGTTGTTTGAATAACATCCCACTTTAATTTGACTCAGCCACGTGAGAGGTCATCCATATATACATTGAACAGGTAAGGTGAAAGTAACTTCCCTGTCTCACTCCCACATGACTTTGAAAATTCACGCGAAAATACATGGCCCCTTTTGACAATCAATTGCTGATTTTTATAACACTCACGTAGCAGCTTCATAATATAGCAAGCAAGACATTTCTTTCTGATACTACTTCAAATAGCATCTTATGAGACACCATTACCAAAGGCTGTAGACATATCCATGAAACGAGCAAATAGAGGTGTTTTACGAACATTATACTCCTCGGTTACGTGTTTGAGAATATGAACAGGCATTTCCGCTCCATGATAGGATTTGTAAGCGAACTGGTTATCACTTGTCAATAAATGCTTTTTGCGCCTCTGCAATACATTCACTTCAAAACTTTTCAGATACAGTGGCTAGTATATACATGCATATACATTGTTACGGACCAATTCTTAAATACTTGAAAAGTTTACTGCCGCCAGATTCAGGCGCATAACATATTTAATTTAATGTCCTTTTATCACATTATATTTATATAGCTTTAGCTGTAATAATAATGATCTTCAGCAGAAACAATTAGAGTGGGAATAAATAAAACATACGGAAAACATTTTGAAATAATTATTAACAAAAGGAAAAACCCAATAAACAACTTAATAATGAAAACGTTACAAAACAATCCAAGTGAAAGTTACAATAGTTAACTAGGCAATGAAATTCTGAAGTTACAGTTTCTTAAACGGAGGTGAGGCAAGTATTATATAATTAATAATACTGATCCAAATGATCAGGGGGGACACACCCCAACATCTGCAAGAGGGACAAAAATCACGTTGGTTGCTACCAACAATCAACAAACAGGGCTAACTTCCTCGTTGAGACTAATCCTCATTAACTATACATCGTCCGGGAATATATACCGTGCAAGTTCATTGAAGCATTCAGCTTCCACAAAGCGCGCTTTCTCCATAAATTCGCTACCCTCGTAGCCAACGATGCACGATTCCAGGTCGACCACCGAAGTATCAGCCAAATCACGCTCGCAACACACAACTACTAGAACGTCCACCCTCTTCTACTGCAGAGTTCAGTGTCCCGCCTGAAGTATACCTCACGCCTCCAACGTCACCTGCTGTAACAGTAATATTGACATATAATTAGGGAACTATGGTATTTGTAGAATAGGTAATAACCCAAAGCAGTAGTTTTGGAAAGAACTATTTCCTACAAACTATCACGGGATCGTAAAAACACCCCCACCCTTAACAAAAAATCACATTGATTTTATGTAAAGTGAATGCTAGCAAGCAAAATAACCTTAGTAGCAATATAACCTGCAGATTTCTTTCCAAACCCTATCTCCGCAAAGAAAAACAAAGTTGTACACAATAATTCCTTTACAATAGTCAAGTAAAGTATATAATCTACAAGGACTAAAGAAACAAAACATAGGGAACCTTACAAAATTTTCCAACTAGAAAAGAAAGCAAATTAATTACATATACAAAGCAAAAATATGCGGAATAAACAACTTACACTCTAGACAGGGCATCTGGTATTTATTATCTTTGCCCAGGAATGTGATAATTTCCAAATATAATCCTGCAAAAAACATTGCCAGCGGGTAAGTCTACGATTTTTAGTATTGAACTGCTGGATGTATTTCAGTGGATTGTGATCTGTATATACTATAACTTTACCACTCTGAGCACTAATATATGCCTCGAAATGCAGAAGAGAATAATATAAGAGCAAGAGCCTCTTTTTTTTCTATCACTGAATACTTAACCTGATGCTTGTTTAACTTCTTAGAAAAATATGAAAAATCGGATGACTTACGCCATCCTCACACACCTGCAGCAGAACAGCACCTACCCCTTCATCCGAGGCATCTACCAGCAAGGCTAAAAGGAAGTTCAAAGTTTGGTGCCCTGGAGAACAGGACAAGAAGTCATACACATTTAACGATTTCAAATGATTCTTTACATTTGTCATCCCACACAAATTTGGAATGCTTTCTCAACAAGTTTGTTAAAGGTGCAACAACATCTGAATAATTAGCAACGAAACGGCTGTAGTAACCAGCCATTCCCAAGAATCTTTGCAATTCCTTCTTTGATGAAGGCACAGGAATTCTTTGATCTTTGCCACATTAACCTCTTTTAAGGAAGTACTTCACCTTTCCCAACTACATGACCCAAAAATGTTACAGTAGCTTCACAAAAGACAGATTTTTACGAGATTAATCACCAAACCAGCATTGGCCAGAGCAGTTAACAATTCCTCCAAAATCAACAGATGGTTTCAAAGTAATTAGAATAATTATTATATCATCAATATAAACAATACAATTTTTTATTCCACCCCGAGTAACCAGGTGGCCATTAATCGTTTGAAAAGTGGCAGCGGCGTTCCGCATGCCAAAGGGCATCAACTTCGAATTGATAACAAACCCATTAGCGGTCACAAATGCCGATACCTCTTTTGCTCGATTAGTCAAAGGGACCTGGTAATATCCTTTTAGGAGATCAATTTTCGTAATGAACGTTTGAATTCCTACCTTATCAATGCAATCGTCAACACGCGGAATAGGGGAAAAGAATCTGCCTTTGTTGCTTTGTTGACCTTGCGATCAATCAATGCATAATCGACTTTGTCCATTCTCCTTTGCAACAACTACAAATTGGTGAGAGCTCCACGAACTGCTGCTGCGGGTGTAATTAAATTATTAGTTAGCAAATAGTTTATTTCCTTTCAACAAATTCAAATTTCTTAACAGGATTTAATCGATAAGGGGGCTTGCTTAATTGGCGTTCACACTCCAATTCGACATCATGCTGTAATAAAGTGGTCCTACCTGGTGTATCTCTAACAGTCTCGGGAACTTCATTAACACTTTCCGTAATCCATTAATTTGGTTAGTACTCAGGATAGGACTTCTACACACATTAGGTAACAAAACAGAATTATTACACGGCAAGCAAATTCTTTCTCCGAAGTTACACATTTCGAATTAAACCTCCTCTGAAACAGACAAAACCACAGCTTTCTCTCGCTCTAAAGTACTTTAACATGTTAATATGACATTGGCAAATTACGATCAGGAAGCTTAATATGTAATTCAAATCATTCACTTTGCTTAGAACTTCAAAGGGTCCCAAAAACTTATTCTGTAACGAACCTCTTACACCCTGTTGACAAAACCAGTACTTTTATCTCCAGGAACAAAGAATCTTTCCTTACTTTTTAAATCATACAGAGACTTCATCTTACTTTGACTCTTCAGTAAAATTACTCTTTGCTATTTCCCACACTCGTAAAGCTTGCCCTTACCATCATGAATGAAATCAGCAATATTCACATCGCTCGGCCCATTAACCCTTCCCAACTTCTCTTAACAAGTCTAATGGACCTCTTACTTTATGAGCAAACACCAAGTTGAATGGAGCAAAACTTGTCGACTCATTTGGCATAGAGCGTACTGCAAACAACAAATAAGGAAGATATTCTTCCCACAAACCACCTTTTTCATTGCACATCTTCCGAATCATTGCCTTCAAAGTTTGGTGGAACCTTTCCACAACTCCCTGTGACTCTGGATGGTATGGAGTAGAGGGTGTTATGCTCAATTCCAAAATTCTTAAACTGCTGCAGCAATAATTTTTGGATAAAAATTTGTTTTTCCACGATCCGACTGGATGGTTTTTAGGAAGACCAACCTAGAAAAATAAGTGGATCAAATGTTTTGGCAATGACCCAAGCTTTCTGGGACATTTAGAGGATAGCCTCGGGATATCTAGTTAACCTGTCTATGATAGTTAGTACATATTCAGACCCTACTTTGCGAACGAGGTAAGGGACCCCACTACATCAATGACTACAATGTTCGAATGGTTTCTCCTAAGGAAGGAATGGGAGAAAGAAGCCTTAGGAATTAACCATATTAGGTTTACAGAAATTTGGCATTGGTGACACGTCTTACAATATTTCTTGACATCTCTTTTAGACCTTTCCAATAGAAATTTTCCCTAACCCTGTCAAAGGTTTTAGTAATACCCAAGTGACCAGCATCAAAATCATCATGAGCTTTTCTAATATACCATTTCTGAATTAGAAGGTACAACAATTAACCTATGCTTCAACCAATTTCCCTCTCGTTTTCGAATAGGAACAATTACTTTTATAAAGAACTTCATTATCCACTTCATAATCACTCCTTTACCCTCTTCCAACTTAATTTTAATATTTTTAATCTCCACGTCCTCATTTTGAACCTTTACTAAGTCATCTCTATTCCAATTCATTACTTCTTCAGAGCAAATAGATTTATTGTTACTTACGTGCCCCAATGAATCTGCATTAAACAAACTTCCCAAGTCAGGATGCTCAACTTCAAAATCGGTACTTTTACCTGACCTAGTTGTCACAAGCACAGTTTCAGGTTTAGGTACTAACACCTGTGGATTGACAAAAACTGTAGGATTACAGCTTACTTTACCCTGAGCAAGATCATTTGCCAAAACAACATCAACCTCAGGTATGGGGAGAGTATCAACAACTGCAAACTTAGACTCGCTGGCAACAATGTCTGAAAAAAAATATAGTTCAACTACCGGACAAG
>NC_061094.1:63524559-63534559 GCF_015104395.2 Macrobrachium nipponense
GGAAGCCCGATCAACAAAAAGGGTACAGGTGATTGGTACATGCCATTGTGGTCTCGTGGGGGACGCCCCAGAGCCCAAGCCCATAGTCTATGGAACAGTAGGGGATGTGGATATCCCGGTTTTCATAGACACTGGGGCATCAATAAGTCTAATGGACTATAATTTGTATCAATCCATGTTCTCCAATTACCCTTTGCAGCCCTCTAACGGAGACGGTTGTGGTGATGTGCAAGCCCATAGATTAAACACCCTGGGTTGTGTACAAATAAGGTTTGCTCTCGGTGACAGAGTGTGAACAGAACCTTTTTTGGTAATAAAAGGAATTGCCTTAGGTAATAAAATCTTGTTGGGTCATCCTGCTTGTAGAAGACAAGATTTCGATCCATGCGGGTGCTAATGGGATAACAATCGGGAAAATGAATTACCTCATACCATATGAGGACGTGAATAGAATGGAGGACATGGAGGTTATTGAAAGAGGAGAGGTGCTCGGTGGTATTAATGGCGGTGATACGAGTGTTATGGGGAAAGGTAATGTTAAAACACACGTTGGTGATCTGGGAGATGATTACGGGGGTTCTATCAGAGTTCATAGTGGTAACAATGATACTAACAATACTGGTGTTGATACTAATATGGATGTTGTTTCTGATACTAACAATGCTGGAGATAATACTGTATGGGGCAGTGGCAAGGGGAGATACTAACCACAAATATAGAGGTGTTTTATTTGAAGATATTATGTTACTAGCAGGTTCAAAGGTTATGGTAAAAGTTAAATTGAAGGAAATGAGAAAACCCACAGATGTGTGTGTTATTGAAAACAGTGAAAAGCTCAGGGGAGTTGTTAGCACGGCATCGTGAACAGTGTATCCAAGAATGGGGTTACGTGGGTGGAGCTATTAAACTGTAATGATACAGTTAGGAGAATACCAGAAAAATACATATATAGTAGACTTCCATGATTGGAACTGCGATAGTGGTTCTGTGGCTATCGTAGAGGGGAAACCTGAGTTTTCGGAGGCAGAAATACAATCAAGGAAACAAACATTTAGTGAACATTTGGCTAATGCGGATTATAGCGAACATGTTGAAGCGATAAGCGGGCTCTTGGCGGAATTTGGGGATACGGTAGCCTTGCAAGGTGATAAATTGGGGTTGACTAATGTGTTAGAGCATAAGGTAAATTTGGAGAGCAACTCAAAACCTATTTATATTCCTGCATATCGCATACCTTTCAAAATCAGAGAACAGGTAGAGAAAGAAGTTAATAGATGGGAAGAAGAAGGAATCATTAGACCTAGTGTGTCTCCTTACAACTTTCCCTTGTTAGCGGTACCTAAGAAAGACGGTTCGGTCCGTGTATGCGTCGATTTTAGACGTTTAAATGAGAAAACGATCCCTGACCGCTACCCAGTTGCGTGCATACCAGATCTTTTTGTCAAAATTGGGGGACATAATATTTATAGCTCAATTGATTTGGCGCAAGGTTTCTTACAGGTCCCTCTCAGCGAGAGTAGCAAGGAATATACCGCCTTTTCAGTGCCCAAGGGACACTATGAATTTACGCGAATGCCTTTCGGTTTATCGGGCAGTCCGATGACTTTTACCAGGTTGGTGAACACAGTTTTGCACGGGTTATTGGGCAAAAATGTTTTTGTGTATATGGATGACATCCTGATCGCAACGGACACGATCGCGCAACACCTGGAAGTGCTTACAGAAGTACTTAGGAGGCTTAGATTAGCGGGGTTGAAAATCAAGCTAGCCAAGTGTTCATTCTTGAAAAAGCAGATCACATATCTAGGTCACGTCATATCTAAGGAAGGGGTTAGAGTAAATGTTTCATCACAGGGGAATTAATCACAGCATTGAACCAAAATTGGGAGAGTGAGAAGCTGAACAAAGAAGGGGGTAAGTCACCTTGGAAGAATGGAAATGAAATACAGACAAAAGGCAAAATAATTCCCTGCCTGAGCTGAAATTTACGTCTCACAGTATTTGGAAATCCTTTGCTTAGTAGTCTTCTTATCTGCTAATATTTCTGTGCACTATGGAGGTATAAGAATACTCGGGATACCCCCAGAGGAGGCAGGGGGGCCAGAATGGGTGAAGTGGAGTCTGCAGGGCTTGAGAAAGTCTTGAGGAAGTCCTACTTCTGAACAGTTCCGAAGCGATTCTGATGAAGTTCTGAGAGTGTCTGAGAGCGAGCTGCTGTGGCCCCTTTCTTTTAAAATCTCGCCTGGGTAGGCTCCTCCTTAATCCGAGGTTCCCTATGGGGGGCAAATTCAAAACAGCCAATGGGAGCAAAGAGGGTTTTTCTAAAGAATGGTAGCTTTCAGTTCACAGGGGCAACTTACATATAGGCAAGGATGAATGAGTCTTGTTATAAAGAGGTCTTAACTTTCCTTGGTTTTGGCTTAAAATCCTGAACACCTCCCCGTTCTAGAGGACATTTCAACCCTAGATGGGTTTGAATGGACAAGACAAGCCAGAAACAAGGACAAAAGACAAATATAAATTACTGAGCATTCTGTACTCCCTTGAGTGGACTTATAATATAAACAAGATTCCAGTTCTGCCAATGATAATATTCATGAAGGTTTACGCGACAGGCAGAGGATTTACTGGTAAAAAATATCAGAAAATAAAGTGTGACGTGACTAAAAGACTAACAGCTTGCTATATTCCAATAAAGAATACTCTTAAAATATAACGCCACACTGAGAATGGGGGTTAAGATGAATAGCAAATAATGATTAGATAAAACTTAACATACAGAGATATAATTTACAGGGTAAATTATATCTCTCTCTCTCCCGATACCCAACTCTTCCATTTCATTAGGTCATCAAATCAGAGTCGGAACTACAAAAATAGACATTTATTCAAAGCAAAGTATTAATTGAATAAATCAGATTCTTACAGGATAATTAATAAAATGATAACTCAAGTTCAGATAACTTAGATAACCCCCGGTAAATAATAGTCTTAATCACTGTTAGTCAAACACCAATTATCTCCTCTCCAAAATATAGTTTCCTCCACACAGGACACAGCCCCCCTCACTAGATCCGCCTGTTTAAAAGACAGGAGGGACACACTAATGAGCACACACAATTGTAAAGACAAAGTCAAAAGATTAAATGAAATAGAACATCTTTACAAAATGTCAAAAAATAGACAAGCCATATCTTTGGCTAAAGCACAGTAACTCTTACCCATCTCCAGCCTGGAATCTTCAAGCACTTTTCACAAAACAGAAAAAACGTAGGCAGAGCCATCCCGGCATCTTGCCTTTTCTCCCCTTAACTGTCTCCATCGTTCTGGCTAATACATGCCATTATGAACGAAAGAGGCACACACGTACAGACAAACTCACTACCTTCGTCCATGCCCCAGGGAACTGGTTGCCGCTAGTTTTCAAAGGCACCTTCTCCAACGCCTGTAGCAACAGGACATGTACAGATCTGCACATACAGTAAAAAGACACATCAGCATTCCCAAAGCTCGTCACTCGGACTCTCCGTCTCCAGGGGAGTTAAAAATGATGAGCCTGTACATTCCCCCTTTATATATATATATATATATATATATATATATATATATATATATATATATAGATATATATATATATATATATATATATATATATATATATAGATATATATATATATATAATATATATATATATATATATATATATATATATATATATATATATATATATATATATCTATATATATATATATATATACACACACACACATCATACATATATATATAAATATATATATATATATATATATATATATATATATATATATATATATATATATATATATTATATATATATATATATATATATATATATATATATATATATATATATATTATATATATATATATATATATATATATATATATATATATATATATATATATATACTATATATATATATATATATATATATATATATATATATATATATATATATATATATATATATATATATATATATATATATATATATATATATATATATATATATATATATATATATATATATATATATATAGTATATATATATATATATATATATAGTATATATATATTTCCCTAGGCACAAAACGAAATGGCCAGTTTCAGGTGGCCCTAAACTCAAACGACTTGAGTTTAACGGGTACGTCATCTGGACGGGACAATACGTTTCCTTGGAGATCCTTCTGTGTACGCCTCAGCCTACGCCAAGCAAAGATGTTGACGGCGATAACCAATATGGCCGTCACGCTGAACACGGCCAGCAGAATGTAGTAACGAAGATTTTCTCCACCTGCATAAGTCGGTGACGCGTGGTTCATCTCAGCCAGTTGCGTCAAACGATGAGCCACCCGCGCGTTGTATGGGAGAGGTAGTGATGGGATAATTGTAGACGCCCAAGTATAGTTCGCAAAATACGCCTTCTCACGTATTATCGTGTTGACCCCTCTGACGGTGTAGTTTGTAGATGTCCCCATACAACCATCAGCTGCTACAAAGATTGGGGAATGGGCAGTGGTCCCATCCGGGCATACGACGTGGAAACCGGCTTTGTCGTAACGGATCCAGGAGCCATTATTCATTCTGTAATTGAATTTATTACTGTAAAAGGGATAAAGTTTCCCCAGACAACCTTCGCTTGTATGAGAGAGAGAGCCGTTTAGCACTATGCCTAACTCACATGAATCCGTTGATATAGGATAGAATTCAAAAGAGTCAGCTGTACAAATTTTATTATTCATGGCTTCTGAACAGTGAGTGAGTTTATCTAAGTCTTTAATGACTGTAAATGATTTCCTATCAGAAGAAATCAGAATTACTGGACTTGAGTTATTCGTCATGAAAGTAGGAAACGGTGCTATTTTGTATGATTGCCAAGCATCGGAAGAATCAAAAGGTATAGTGATCATAATCCTATAATTTTCAACGCTGACTGATATTAGGCTATAATAGAACTCTACTTTATGGGCGTCTAATAAAGGAATATAACCTAGTTTCTCCCGTCCGTTTTCCTAAGTTAACGTCAGATCTTTAATAGGCATGAGGTGTGGAGATGATAACACCCTTTGTCGCTAACGTAATAGCTTCTACATAATCTTTTGATTTCTCAATAAAATGTGATATTTTCACACGGATATGATCTATTTTCGAACTATAGTAAGCTAACGTAGCCAGCAAATGTTGAACTTCCATAACCTGATCGATATTATTTGAATGTTCGTTTACTAAACTCATTATTTGATTGATTGAAGATAACTGACTGCGAAGTTCAGACAAAGCTAATTCGGTTTTGTGTTGCAAAAACTCAATTCTTTTATTTTGATTATTTATCTTAAGGCGATTTGAAATTCCTAAGCCTAGATTCGCAACAGATCCTAAGATGTTTAGTCCAGCCAGAATAAGCGGGTTGCGGCGTTCGAGATTATTGTGCCACACAGACCACATCAGCAAGTCACGAGCAAGTTCCTCTGCCTCGGCGGTTTTATTTTGTATGTCATAAGACAACATTTCCGCGACGCTTAGGGTTTGAGCTAGCGAAATCTCTGAGTTAGCATGAAAATCACGTTGGTGCATTTCCTTAAGCGAAATGGCAAACCTCGTCAGGTCATTCTTTAAGTTAAGGACGTCATCTTCAGGCAAAAATATGGCCTGCATATCCACTTCTATGACTATATTACTTGACACTACAAAAATGTCGTCTGTTCTCTCGATAATCGAGCCATGATTAAATTCTATTTCTTTCGTCTTAGCGCTCTTTCCATACAACAAAGATGTCTGAACACACAATATCACTCCTAACAATAACAATTCATTTTTGAAAACCTGCAATGAGTAAATATATGTAATAACTCGTGTAAAAGATAGGTTTACATACAAATATGATTAATATATATATATATATAAATTATTATACAAATTTCATAAATACAACCATTTTTTCCCTCACTCCATCTACCTTTCTTTAGATTCTGATATGTGCCAATGGAACTATTCTCACATCAGGTGGTTTGGATACATTTTGAACCCTAAATCTATTGGCCGTTAATATTTCTAAAATGTTAAACGGGCCTTCAAACTTAGGTGTCAGTTTATAATTTAAACCTTTACGTACGTATACTTGTATGTATACCTGATCGCCCACGGCATATGTTCTAGTTGGCTTAGCTATTTTATCATGATTTCTTTTCATTATTATTTGTGCTTCTTCTAGATTCTTACGAAGTATATTATATCGACTTATGCTTGCATCCATAACATCCTTTAGAGGATTTGATAAATTAGTTGTAGGCGTTAGTACATGGAAAGGTGTTCTAGCTGGGATACCGTACAGTGCCTCGTGCGGTGTCATTTTAATAGACACATGATACGAGTGATTAAGTGTGCTTAGTACCGCAGGTATGGCAATGTCCCAGTTGGGGTCTGCCCCCCCTAAGGTGACCCTTAAAATGTTAAAACCTTACGATTTGCCCTTTCCCACTAGCCCATTAAACTCTGGGTGATAGATCATGGTATTGATTTTCTTTATGCAAAGGAATTCGCACAAGGAGTTAAGGAAATGATTATTGAACTCCCTGCCCGAGTCTGATATAATGGTGTGTGGAATTCCATGTTTACAAGTGTAGCACTCGTAAAACTTTCTAGCGCACTCGACTGCGGTTTTTGTTTTAAGCGCTATCAGTTCTGTATATCGAGTCAAAGCATCTATGATTACTAGGAGGTGCTTATTTCCTCTGTCTGACTCGTAAAATCCTGTTAATAAATCTAAGTGTACTCTTTCAAAGGGTTGATTTGGCACGGGGTAAGTCCCTAGGCTGACAGGTGTCTTCGTGTGCCCTTTGTATTCTTGACAAGTGCGACAATTTGCTATGTGCTTTTTTATATCTGTAAGCATCGTATGCCAATAAAATAAGGATTTGGCTTTCTGTGACATTAGGGAATAACCCGGGTGTCCATGCAGTGGATTTTCATGCAACCATTTTAAGACAGTGGGTATGAGTGAGATAGGTACCACCACCTGGTTGTTATTCAACTGTGGTGTGTTGCGGGTTTTCCTCGTCACGGATCTACACAGGATATTATCTTTGATTGTATAATTCTGCTGCTTATAAATATACTTTTAATGGTATTCCTTTTCCTTCGGATTTCCGTTTAACGCAATGATGATTTTTTCTATTTGCGGATCTTTTCTTTGTTCCGTCTGTAATAGTTCAGCACTCCAGCCCAGATCTTCCTGTTCAGATATAGTTTTAACAATGGGCGTGGAGGTTGAGATATCTATTAATTCAGCTAATGGCTCGGTACAAGATGAAGAGGGGTTGCGTGATAATGCGTCAGCAATGATGTTTGCTTTCCCAGGTAAATACCCGATCCTCGCGCCAAAGTCCTGGATGATCATGTGCCACCGTGTTCGCTTAGGGCTGTGACTAAAGCCTTTAAAGAAGTCGGTTAGGGGCTTATGATCAGTGAGAACCTTGACGGGATAACCGTATATTATAAATTTAAAATGCACGAGTGAATTAACAATAGCGAGCCCTTCCTTGTCTATTACTGCATATTTACTTTCGGAAGGTCTCAGTTTACGTGAATAAAAATCTATAGGGAAAAACTGTTTATCATATTGTTGAAGCAATACCCCACCTACTCCTAGGTCTGAGGCGTCTGTTGCTATGAAGAATTCCTTACCGAAGTCAGGAAATTTCAAGATAGGAGAACTACATAGTTCATCTTTCAATTTATCGAACGCCTGTTGATGAATTTCAGACCATATGAAATCTACGCCCTTTTTTATAAGATCGGTTAGGGGAGCGGCTATGATGGAGTAGTTCCTAATGAACCTCCTATAGTATCCGCTACACCCTAAAAATTGCTGTATTCCCTTGACGTTAGTAGGTATCGGAAAGTTACGGATAGCCGATACCTTATCATGGACTACTTTAAGACCTTCACTAGAAACCGTGAAACCTAAATAGACTACTATGAGATTCAGGCTCTCTGTAACACGGTTTTTTGGACTTTGCTCCTTGTCAAAGCATCGGATGTAGCTGAAAGTTGACATATGTATATTTTACAACCACACACAAATTTTGTCAGCATTATCAATAACCTAAACCCAATAGTTTTAATTTTTATAGAGTAAAAATGATCTAGCCGACGCCATGGCCAATGATTACGAGCCAAGAGTCGAAAAACATTCATTACGTAAGCAAGGTAAACAAACACCTCTTGACTAAATGTTGCCCCGCCCATCCACCAGACAGAAATTCCATCGGCTATGAAACCCAAAGACTTTATGAATGGCGGAACGATACATTGATGTGGGTCGGGTATCAGTGCTAGCGTAGTAATACTACTGTAGCAGTAGTGCCGCAACAGTATAGCAGTAATATACATGAATTAAACGTTTAGGCCAACTGCTGGGATCCTTGAGGATCATTTAGCACTTCTTACAACTACTCGAGAAATTAGTTTTTATAGCCAGAAGTTAAATTTTCTAATCCAACAATGCCCATGGTAGCCTTCAGTGCTATCCTGAATTATAACGAGGCGAAAGTGGGTGGAGCCTCATGAAGTCACCATTCTGACGATAATTATTGGTGAAGGTTTAAAGCCAATATACGGTACCGGCTTTCTTTTTTTCAGTAAATAGGTAGATAGCCAATAAATAAAAATTATTGACATTGGATATAGCAGTTATAAAATCAAGCTTGTCTACTATGTTTTTGATAATTACCAACTATTCCCTACATCTTGTCAATCTGATTGTGACCTATAAAGTAGACTGTAATTTCTTTGGAAACTTATTTTGGGAGTTAGACTAATAATCGAAGTGTTTTTGTATTTATTAACATATTTTGTGGGTTTGTTCATTATGACAATTATCAGTGGAGAGGTTCCAGTGTTCATAAAGGTGTACTGCTTTGCTTGTTATTTAAATTTGTATATGTCATTTGTTTGCCAGAGGTTTAAGGCCTTTCGCTTACGTATAGCCAATCATCCATCGAGAAAGAGGGAAGAAATTATGTCATAAGTTACGTAACGAGTGCGTTCGAAACCTTTTCTCTGAATAAGTTGGCCCGTCTTCAAAAAAGGTCACTTTTACATTATAAGTACCAAATTTATTCAACCTACGTAGTGCAGAATACACTCAAAATTTATGTGTTGATATAATATGTATTCTGAATAAACGTTATATTTATGAAAGGCATAGATAAAAAGTTATTGCGAAAAAATCGTGTTACAGAGGCCCTGAATCTCATAGTAGTTCTGTTTTTAAAAATTCACACTTACTTATCTTTACCCTTAAATTATGCTGCCTTAGTCTTTGTAGCACTAACTCTAATTTACGTAGATGTTCTTCTAATGTATTGGAAAAGATTACTAGGTCGTCCATGTAGGCATGTAGGATATCTCCTAACAAGTCTCCAAACACAATGTTTATCATTCTAGTAAAAGTTATGGGAGCACAACGTAAACCAAAAGGCATACGCAAAAATTCATAATGTCCCCTGGCTGTGCTGAAGGCAGTGTATGGGATACTCTCTTGTTCCAACGGAATCTGATGAAATCCTTTTAGTAGGTCCAAGCTGGTGAAATATATGTTCTGACCTAGTAGAGATAGGATATCATCAGTACATGGTACTGGGAATCGGTCAGGGATTGTCTCTTCATTTAAACGACGAAAATCGACGCATATCCGCCAAGTTCGATCTTTTTTCGGTACTACTATTAACGGAAAATTATAAGGCCTGTTTGATTTCCTAATGACTCCTTCTTTTAGCATTTTACCTACTTCCTCTGTTATCTCATTCTGAAATTTCATAGGAAGTCGGTACGAAGGTACATAGATTACTTTCTGTTTGTCCTTGAGCCTTATTTGATGCTCGATGACATCCGTTTTTCCTAAGGTTCCATCCGTAGTGGAAAAAACATCATGATATTCAGTTAAAAGATTCAAAAATT
>NC_061094.1:63539559-63553799 GCF_015104395.2 Macrobrachium nipponense
GACCGAGTTCGCTTCCAGCGGCCGCCAGTGCGGAATCAGAGGAACTTATTTCTGGAGAATAGTAATTCAGCAGTTGATATAATGTGCTTCCGATCCAACAATAGGCTGTAGTTCCCGTTGCTCAGTAACCAGCTGGTTCCTAGCCACGTAAATAAAAACCTAATCCTTTCGGGCCAACCGTAGGAGAGCTGTTGAATAGTCCAGTGGCCTGGTTAAACTAAGATATACTTAATCTCATCATAGAAAATAGGAAGCAATTAGAGACGGAGGGCATAAAAGGACCGACGCGATTGACAAGAGAGGAGAGACACACCTATATCGGCTAGGAAACATGTCCTTTACATAAAATACTGTACGTACAGAATAGGCACACTCAACAAACATCTCAACTAATGGGTGGCAGAGAGAGCACTCTGAGCAGAATTCTAATTTGCGATCCCGTTTGTTCGTATCTCTGAACATTCATATAAGTAAGGTGGTCGCCTTATTTTCAGGCGAGCGTAATATTATAGTAATAATATTTTTTTAAACATAGTGACTTTGAAGATATTTTAATCTATTGATGACAGACAGTTAGATAAATCAATGAGCTAGTGATTATTAGACTAATCAGGTCTTAGCATGTCATACAATTAGTCACTTTGATAAAAAAGGGGGGGATACGAACGTCTCTAGTGCATAGCACTCTAGATATACAGTGTTCCAGAACTTTTGGCTTCTAGATAATAGATGATATATATCTATATATATATATATATATATATATATATATATATATATATATATATATATATATATATATATATATATATATATATTATATGGCAATATCAACCAAAGAAAGAGTAAATAAAAAACGTGCAAAAAATGACTTAACTGATGGTTGCAAGAAATATAAAAAAAAAACAGAATATTTTTATTTCTGTTTTATTGCAACACAAGTGCATTACTAAAAATGTCATAATCTTTTAAGCTCTCTTTGGTCAATTAAAAGCGGTTTTTGCGTCAAAGAAAATACACAAAAAAAAAAAAAGGTTCAGAGTCGGAAAAAATAAAGCTAGCTAGGTTCCGAGAAAAACTTTTTTGATAGCTGATTTAACTTTTAGCAA
Source organism: Macrobrachium nipponense (assembly GCF_015104395.2). Lineage (NCBI taxonomy): Eukaryota > Metazoa > Arthropoda > Malacostraca > Decapoda > Palaemonidae > Macrobrachium > Macrobrachium nipponense. The sequence continues at coordinate 63,540,669 of NC_061094.1, forward strand.
AATGACGAAAGAAGATAAACCGATTTCGTTAATGATTCACTAACTTAATAAGCGTATCTAATCTAAAAAGTCGAAATTGCCTTTACACGCATATATATATATATATATATATATATATATATATATATATATATATATATATATATATATATATATATATATATATATATTATATATATATATATATATATATATATATTATACATTTATATGTATATATACACATACGAGTATGCACACACACAGACACAACACACACCCATATATATATATATATATATATATATATATATATATATATATATATATATATATATATATATATATACGAATAGATGCGCACACACACACACACACACACACACACACACACTATATATATATATATATATATAATATATATATATATATATATATGTGTGTGTGTGTGTGTGTGTGTGTGTGTGTGTGTGAGTGTGTGTGTGTGTGCGTGTGTTACATCTATTAAAAAGAACACAAAGTGAAAGTCTATGGTAATAATTAATAACAGTTTGTTCTGTATCATATTAGGTTTCACAACGCAAAACAAACCATTTTTACCTTAGAATTATTCATGAATTGTCGCATAGCGCTATGAAATAAAATACGAGATACTGCTTGTTCAAATCAGTAAATGTAAGTCAGGTAACACATACCCAATACATATCTTGCTTGAGTGCTGTTCTCGCAAATTTGCCCAGGTATTCGTTGAGCGTCAGCGTTTACCATTGGCTCTCATTAAGAATTCATTTAAGCGCTTTATGATCTTCAAAAAAACACCGCAAAACTTCACGAAAGCTTTATCAATATTGCAGGTAACACGAATTCTCTGAGTGGGACTCGACGAGGCGTTCTTACCAGAGAAAATGGTTTATGGACAAAATAAATCTATAATGAAAATTTACTCAGCTCACGCGAGGATGATTCTCATTCCAGCGACTGAATTTGAACTAATCGGTGTGCGAAGCTGACACTTACAGTAGGACAACAGATCTGACGGCGCTGAGACGGAGGTTAAATACCCCTCGGAAAGACGCTTCCAGAGCACTGGGAAGGATGAGTAAGCGCAAAATTAGCTTTTTTATATATACATATTTATAGGTATTTATATAGATAAGTATATAAACATTATACATATATATACATATATATATATATATATATATATATATATATATATATATATATATATATATATATATATATATATATACTATATATATATATATATATATATATATATATATATATATATATATATATATATATATATATATATATATATATATATATATCTAGGAGGTGAAAAGAGGGGGAATGGCTAATAATATGTTTAAAGTGTCATATATAGTAAAGTCACATAGCTCTCCTCACTTAGAGACAAGAGGTGGTGCACTGCAAGTTCACTTGGAGAAAAAGGTATTTGCTGAACAAGCAACTTGACTCAGAGATCGTTCCCCCGTTTGTGAGGCATGTACATTCGTTTGTACGCGTATTACAGGCCTGCTAGTTCAGGGTACTTGTGGAAGACGCATTCTTTGAGACGAACGAGAATAGATCAAGTGGTTGCTCTGAGTGTCGGGAGAAAACGCCCATCGAAAAGGTAGGACACATTCTATAAAAAACTTAGAAAAATTGTTACCTTTTGAAAAAGAGAGAGAAGTGTGAAAATACTCTCTTTACATAAATACTTTGAAAAGAGTGATGTGGCGGATGTCTCTATACCTATTATCTTTATTACAGATGGGTCCGATTCCATGGTTGATTAGAAACGGGATTCTCTAACCTGACTAATACAAGACATTAAGACACTTTTGGGTTTGGGAGTGTAACCTTAGTCAGGAGGGTAGAATGTTATCTTACTGGTTTCTTTATGGGTAGATTTGGGTGTTTATGCCATTATGACTTGTTAAATATTTTGTTCTATGTTATAACCAATTGCTTTGGGAAATAAATATAGTATTTTTCTATATTTACGCAGTCTTAATAAGCCTCGTGACATCTTACAGACAGGGCACCGTTGGCAACTGGTAAGAGTTCCTAGTTTGTGTAGTTTAGGGGATAAGGAGGGGAAAACAGTGGTAGCAGCGGTAAAGGCTTTTTATATATTTTTCAAGCTGTAGGTACGCTCCGAAGGGACTGGTGACCAGTTAGAAATAGGGGGTTTCGTCCTTTTTTTTTGGTAGGAAAAGGGGTTATTAATCATGTCACAGGCAACTCAGTGTCCTTACTGCTGATTCGACAGAGAGAAGCTGTTCCTCAGACTTCCTCTCCCAAGCCAAGTCAGTTTCGATTTCTTGAGATTACAGAATAAAGGTGTTTCAAAAAAACGTGAGGAGGAAAAGTTTAATTTTCGACATATTAAAGTGTTTCGCAGTTCGCGCATATTTGCGGTGTATATGAATTCGGTTCACGGTCATATGAAGACGTAAGTGTATTTCGAGTTTTTTTTTTCTTTCTTATTTTTTTTCTTTTTATATTTTGTGGATTTTCTTTACCCTTTTGTTCTTGTTCATGTTCCTTATATTTGTGTGTGGCAAACTTACCTGAGTGGGATTTTTGCGTCGAGTCACGCCAGAGAGAGAGAGAGAGAGTGAGAGAGAGAGAGAGTGGCGAGTTGGCTCTGAAACATCTTGCATTCTTTTTCTTTTCCTATCCCCTCCTTATTATTATTTTTTTTATTGTCATTTTTGTGGAGTTGATTTTGTGATTGGGGACGGGGCACGCTTACCTTTTGTTACCCATTATTGGGGGAAAATTTGTGTTGATTTTTCTTGATTGGGTTTAGTGTATATAAATACATTGATGTTATTGAGATCGGGGAAGTTTAGCGGAAAAAACAGCCTTGGGAAACAAGATAAAATGGCGGATGCTAAACCTAAGACGCTACTACATCACGCGACGAACATTACTGCTGGGGTCAGCCCATTCAAAGGGATTGTGGATGGCGTATTGTCACAGCCTGTAAATATCTTCATAGAAGGAGTTAATAACTATTTAGCGGGAAAGAATATAGTAGACGATGTAGAGGCATTCAGAGAGGCGAAAGCTTTTCTAGATTTCAATAAGGGAGACCTCAGTCATAGGTCAAGGAGTTTCCTTGACAAGGCACCTTTAGCAACAGGTAAGAGTGCCCAGTTTGTGTAGTTTAGGGGATAAGGAGGGGAAAACATATATATATATATATATATATATATATATATATATATATATATATTATATATATATATATATATATATATATAGTATATGATATATATATATATATATATACATATATAGATATATATATATATATATATATATCATATATATATATATTTTAGATATAATATGTATATATATAACATATATATATATATATAATATATATTAATATATCTATATATATTATATATATTATACAAATAAATCTCTCTATCTCATATATAATGATATATATATATTATATATATATATATATGTATATATATGTATATATATAATTTATCTATCTATCTATCTATCTATCTCTCTATTTATCTATTTTTCGATCTAAATATATATATATATATATATTATATATATATATATATATATATATATATTATATATATATATATATACGTGTGTCTGTGTGTCGTTCTGATATTATCTAAGACCCAGGAATGATTTCTTCCTCCTTAATTAAGGACACCTTTTTCCATGAATTATTATTTTCTAAAAGACTATACCAGTGGTTCTCAACCTGGGGACCATGGCAAGAATGTAATGGGGACATGGTGGGCTGTTGCAAATTATGTAAATAATGTTAGGAATTTGAATAAAAAAAACTTGCATCATTGTCTTGGATGTGGACCCCGACATGAGATGTGCATTGTCAGTGACACAACCTCGGATTCGTCAGCTGACTGAAAGGAAACAATATCGGCCTTCCCACTCATGTGTGATAAAACATGCACAGGTTAATTGAAATTTTTCTTAACTCTTGCTTCACTACGAAGTTCGCAGTCATAATTATTTTATATTTGATAGATTTCTGTGATATTCTTAATTTAAATCACTAGACTGCAAAAGACTAGAGGACAATAGCAAATTTGCTATTGTCCGCTCTTTTGTAGTCTACTGATTTAAGTTAATAATATCACAGAAATCTATCAAATATAAAATAATTATGACTGTGAACTTCGTAATGAAGCAAGGGTGTTCTCTTCATCAACATTTTATTTAATATTTTTTTTTTTACCTTTTTGTGCGGGGTGGGATTTGACAGAAAAATGAAGGGGAGCCACACGAATGTCGAGAATTCATGAAGGGGGGAATGGAGTGGAAAAGGTTGAGAACCTCTGGGTTAGACTTTAATGGACTATATCATTTTGACAGAAATAGTGAAATTTCAGCAGTTTCAACGGGAAGTGTGCTAAGATTACTTTCGTAGGCCATGAATTACAGGATCAGTAATGTTTATGCTTATTAAATGTTATGAAAGTTTATTAAGGTGTGTTAAAGGTTATTAAGGCTTGCTAAAGATTATTAAAGCTTATCAAAGTTTATTAAGGCTTATTCAAGCTTCCTATAGCTTACTAAGGCTTTTTAAAGCTTATTTATGCTTACTGAAGCTTAATAAAGCTAATTAAGGTTTATTAAAGTTCATTTATGCTTACTGAAATATTTATAATTTTATTACGGTCTATTAAAGGTTATTTATGCTTACTAAAGTGTTTTGAAGCTTATCAAGGCTCATTAAAGCATAGTACAGCTTATTTAGGCTTATTAAAGCTGGATGAAGCTTATTAAGACTTATTAAAGATTACTAAAGCTTATCAAAGTTTATGAAGACTCATGCAAGAACGTGAATGTTCTTCATAGTCTTCGAATAGAATGATACCAGCGATTCGACATCAAACGTCAAGTGTAGCAAACAAAGGTCCTTTAGGAACAAACGGGAGAACGAAAATTCATCTCTTCAGTCACTTAGAAGGGGAAAAGATTCGACCTGCCCAAAATTCTCCTCTCTACAATGGCCGAGTAGGATCATGTTGAAAGAACCAAACCATTCAGACGGAAACGCGAAAGCAAAGACCTAGACATAGAGCGCCTCAGTGGCGTGGTCGGTATGATGTTGGCGTGCCACCTCGTTGGTCGCGAGTTCGATTCTCGGGCATTCCAGTGAGGTGTGAGATATGTGTATTTCTGGTGATAGATGTGCACTCTCGACGTGGTTCGGAAGTCACGTAAAGCCGTTGGTCCCGTTGCTGAATAAACACTGATTTCACGCAACGTAAAAACAATACAAACAAACATATTGCGTCGATACTATCAGCAGTTTATACGAAATTGCGGACATAATGATGAATATCTAAACTGATTTAGGCCAAAGAATCGGAACACGTTGTCAATCTGTTGAAACAGAAGCTAAGGTGACGGCAACAGCTGTAACCCACTGCTAGTTCTGTGTCTTAGGCAATTCCAGACGGGTCAGGGTACGTCCTTTTCCAATTCCGTAGTGAATTTCACTGCCGGGAACTTTTCATTTAATTTCCACCAAAGAAAGTATTGTCATTTTCGTTCCTTGGCGAAATAGTGCGTATTATGCCTTAACAATATTATTCTGCGTGGAATGACTTTGTTTAACATTTTACTTTCGAAAAAATTCCTTGTACAAATTACTCAAAACTGGAACGAGAAGGGAAACACTCTTTTTGGTATATCGAATACCTGCCATAATCTCATCCTGTGTGTCTTCCTATTCTGGTCAAAGCAATAAAGCTAAGAAATCAGTTTTCACATCCAAATTTTAGGAGCACTGATGATGATACAGAGATTAGAAATAGATGTAAAAAATTAACACGTCCTTATTAGATATTACCTAATGCATTATAAGCTCAATCAAAAGATGAAACCTATTCATATGGAATAAGCCCACCAAAGGGGCCATTGACTTGAAATTCAAGCTTCCAAAGACTGTCATGGTGTTCATTTGGATTATACAGAACGAACAGATCAGATATTAAGAAAAGAGATGAAATAACCAATTTATAAAAACACAGATAAAACTATTTGAAATGCAAAAGGAAGTGTCTTTAGGTAGTGCAGCATAGCATCTTTGCTAGAAACGTTTATGGTTGCAATTACGCAACTTCCTCAGGGAGGCTTCCCCAGTCCAACAAGCAAGACGCAAGAATTTGTATTTCTGGAATATGAGCTCTCTTATTCTGCCATCGCAGATGACTGTATGATTGTTTTCAATAACATTTACGAGAATTCCACATTTCACCCATGCATATTTTATACTTTTTTTATGTGTTTTATTTTATTTTCTGAGAGATTTACAGTTTGACCTTTAGGAAAGTTAGCACGAAAATTTACATGGAATTTGATAAACATTCTTTAGTATTGTCGGGACTATTGTTGATAAGTGCCTATTTCACTTAAAAGGCTACATTAACCTCTAACTTCTGAAGCAGATGGGGAATGTCTTTGAAATCATTACTATAGCAAGTTCTTTGTATTGTTAGTTTCTTTGTATGGTAACAACAAATAAACTAATAACACAAAAAAACTTGCTATAGTAATGGTTTCAAAGACATTCCCCATCTGCTGCAGAATTGAGAGGCTAATGTAGCATTTTAAGTAAAATAGGCACTTATCAACAATACTCCCGACAATACTAAAGAATATGTTTATCAAATTCCATGTAAATTTTCGTGCTAACTTTCCTACAGGTCAAACTGTAAATCTCTCAGAAAATATAATAAAACAAAAAATCTATAAAATATGCATGGGTGAACTGTGGAATTCTCGTACATGTTATTGCTAACAATCATACAGTTAACTGCGATGGCACAATAAGAGCTCATATTCCAAAAATATTCTGGAAAGGAAGATCATCGAGTTAGAGATTTGATAAAAAAGAAAGTTTTCGTGAAAACATGAACGTCAGTCACGGCACGTTCAAACACGATCCATTAACTACGAAAAAATAAAGCAAAATGGATAGATTGTCGGTCCACTTAGAAAATAATGGAACTGCGAAGTAAAAGAAGAAAAAAATAACATCACTTTAGTCGCTAGCCAGCATACGGATCCATCTACTAAACCCCCACCTCCTGGTCACCTGTCGGGTGCGAATATTTGATTTCCAACGGTCTGTATATTCGTTTGCACTGTCCCTATATACGTTACAGGAATGTATACATATGTAATTGTATATATATATATATATATATATATATATATATATATATATATATATATGTATGTTTGTGTGTGTGTGTGTGTGTATGTGTGTGTGTGTGTGTGTATATATATATATATATGTATGTGTGTGTGTGTGTGTGTGTGTGTGTGTGTGTATGAACTGACCTCACCTGAACTTATGATGTCTTATAGAGTCATTTTCAGCAGTACTGACACAGATGCATAGAATTTCCCACTCTGCGTAGCATGTGTTGAATTGGGACAAAGTATTTCTTAAAACCATTAACATTATAGAATTTTAGGAGAAGTGACCCTTTTTTTTTTTTAAATGACAAGAGATTAGTAGATAATCCGAAGAATTTCATCTTGTTGTCTACGAGTGCTGACAGAAAGCGCTCCTTAACTGAAATCAGTCCAGCGTGAACAATTTTGATTTTCTCCAGCAGCAGAAAAGTACTCAGTTAATTTTATTTATTTTACTTAACCTTCAGATAGATAGAATATACAATTTATGCCGAAGGCCAAGCGCTGGGACCAATGAAGTCATTCAGCGCTAGAAGGAAAATGCAAAGGCTTAACAGGAGGAAAACCTTGAAGCTGGACTATGAAATATTGTTACAAGATGGCGGAAAGTAAGCTGGAAGAATGAATATAAATGGAGGCACAGTAAAAGGAATGAAAGAGGTTGCAAGTAGGGCTCGAAGGGACGCTGCAAAGACCCTTAAGTAATGTCTACAGTGCACCACGCCCCCTTCGGGGCGCACTCCTCATTACAGTTCATGTCTCTCGCCCAACCACTTTCTGCCCTGATCAATATAGAGTGCTTCTAGTTGTTTTTCTTGGTACTCTATTACTCCTAAATTTTTCATTTATTGTAAAGTTTTAAGTAAAAAGAAGAATAAATCAAACTCTCAAGTGATACAGGCATAAATGTTGTTAATATCCTATAATAAACACTCGTATTTCTCACTGTAACTCATTATACAATACTATTAACTCCATTTCTTGCCAGAATTCCAAATTACTTCTATATATCGTTTAATGCTATGCTCTTAAAACCACAGGTGCGAATGCAATTACTTTACTCTATAACTAAAACACAAATACTATTTGTGTAAATGTTATAACGTTTTGAAAGACTAAATCAGCTTCTCATATATGAAGGTTTCTTTATGCACGCGACACGTAATTTGTAGTTAAGAGCCGAAGCCTTTTGTTATGGATGATCCCAAATCCTCCCTTGAATGCTCTGTTCAGCCCTCAGCGATCCCTCAGCGCTCCTTTTGAGAGCCATAAATTTAATGGTTCGATTCCTTCGCACTTTTCCGATGCGCTTATCACTGCAGATGAAGAACCAAATGAAGAAATCCCAAATCCTGACGTCCTTAGTAGGATTCTGACCCCTAGACTTTGTATTAGCAATGTTATCCAAAACAAGTAGAAAATCAAGCCAAAGTTTCTTCGGCGCAATCGAGTTTTCTGTATGAGCCGCGGCCGCCCATGAACCTTCCAGCCATGGCACAACGGTGGCCTGTCCTATAGCGTTGCCAGACCCACGATGATGGCTAACTTTAACCTAAAATAAAATAAAAACTACTGAGGCTAGAGGGCTGCAATTTATTATGTTTTTTGATTGGAGGCTGGATGACCAACATGCCAATTTGCAGCCCTCTAGCCTCAGGAGTTCTTAAGATCTGAGGGCGGACAGCCGTCAAAATAGTTTTGTTTTACAGACAATTAAAAAGTGTGCAGAAATCGAGAAGCTAATAGAGGGCACTAAGGCTATGAAGATCATGCAGGTGCCTGGTAAAGACATAACCAGTACATTCTGTAACTATTTTCCGATATTTCACCGCGTGGTTTCTGATTCTTCACCAAGCGAAATGCGGAAAAAGACTTGTAACTTCAGTAGGAAAGTGATGCTAGCGCCATGATACGTTGGTAGGGAGGTCACGCAAAGTCGCGATAAATGTATAGAATAAAACCTCTGTTAAAAGATTGTCCGTTTAGTGAAACCTTGAAACTCTCTTTGACACATTTCATCTATATGATATATATATTATTTTTTTGCTGCTGGGGTTGATACTTTCCAGAATTTGTATTTAATTATTCATGCCAACAGACTTTCAGTGCAAGAATTCATCCTTCATTTAACTTGAGAATATGAGGTACACGTGGAAAGAATATTGCCGAGTACGACGGTGAGCTCTCGTTTTACAAGTTTATATGTTGAACAAAAAGGCAAGGATATATACAGTTCTTTTTTAGGTACATTTAAAGTGGGTGCTTTCGGTTTAACAATGTCATTTAAAAACTCTCTCAAGATTTTCTCAAATAGGTGGGATGGATAGCAATTTCTGCTAAAAGATACGTAGACGATACGTTTGTACTTTTTAAAGATAGAGATCATGCATTAATTCATTTCATCCAAACATTAATTTTACCATGGACATAGAATCGAATAACGAACTGCCATTTTTAGATATAACAATTTCACGATGTAATGATAAATTTTTAACAGGTGTGTTTAGAAAGAAAACTTTTACTGGTTTGGGAACAAATTTCTTTAGCTTTTGTCCGTTGGTTTTTAAACTTAATGCATGCAAGACATTATTGTTTAGAGCTTATAATTTGTCATGCATCTGGGTCAAATTCCATGAGGAAGTAGTTTTCTTGCAAAAATATTTTAGCAGAAATTGCTATCCATCCCACCTATTTGAGAAAATCTTGAGAGAGTTTTTAAATGACATTGTTAAACCGAAAGCACCCACTTTAAATGTACCGAAAAAGAACTGTATATATCCTTGCCTTTTTGTTCAACATATAAACTTGTAAAACGAGAGCTCACCGTCGTACTCGGCAATATGTACCCATATGTTAAATTCAATTTTATCTTCAAGAACCCCTTAAAAATCAGAAGTCTTTTCAAGTTCAAGGACACCCTGCCGCAGTTGATGCGTACAATGATTTTAAAATCTTATCACAAGCAATAGATAACCGGTCATTACCCATTCTCGAGTCCCTCTTCATTAAACAATTGTCACCAACCCTCAACAACCATTTAACTGCTGTACAACTGAACATTACTTAATAGACCATTCGCCCTTTCTACCTTCTCGCCTTTGTATTTGCCTCTCCCCTTTTGTCAAAAATAAATAATACTTATTCAGTCTTATCTATACTTCTGTACCGGTGAGTTCTCGTTTCGCTATTTTTTGCTTTGTGTCCGCCTTTATAATATATATATTATATATATATATATATATTATATAATATATATATATTATATATATATTATATATATATATATATATATATCTATTATATATATATATATATATATATATTAATGTTTAATTTTTTTTCTCCTTTAGTAATCATATACAGAAATGTTTTGCCTGTTAGGATTCAATATTTTTCTCCTGTCTTTAGTAATAATGTAATTTTCTTAGTTGTTCACGTGTGGTTTGTGTTTTTAAGTGTTTTGTTTGTTTATTTATTTTGAAAGTGTCATTGTACTTAATAGCTTTGTTTTTTACTGTTGATCTCTTATTCAATTAGTTACCGTCTTACTTTTATATAAAATTCGAATTTCACTGACATATTTCTAATTAATTTATATAATTCTTTTAAAAATGCATAATTTATTACTGTGCCCCATTTTAGTCTGATTTAATGTACAGAATTTTAATTTTTTCCCTGTTTTTAGCCCTGAAGATGAGATTTGTATCCCGAAACGTAGGCGTTGGATAAAAATAAAGTTTTAACGAAAAATGCTGAAGTTTCTGCTGGCCATACTCTTTTTATATATATATATAATTAATATATATATATATATATATATATATAAATATATATATATAATATATATATATATATATAATGTAAATATATAAAATATATCTATACTATATAGGTGGGGCCTAATGAACTCACCACAGGGATACTAGGATACTAATGATCTGAATATTCACCCACAATTATGAAACAAAAGAGACGGAAAAAGGCACGCTACTGGGGTCTTGCTGCAGCGCATAAAATGAATGATGAATTGTAATACATGGCACCGTTCATAAGGCTGTAATGGGACTTCCTCGGTGCAGCTAACAAGCATACAGTCGTGGCAGAGAGGTCCACAGCGACAAGCACTCCGTTCTGCAATTGGAGAAAGGCTTACAAACACTTGACGAATTAGCATTCATAACGAGAATACGAGGCTGGCGCTGAGGGCGACAGAATTCCTCTTTTCAGAAAACAACTTTGAATAAACTTGCGACAGAAGTTTATTATGACAGGTCATGTCTATGTAAGACTTGCTCTGTGAAACGGGAACATTTAGGAGAAGAAAAAGTGAATTAAGATACTATAGTTTGTCTAGAATGTCATGAAACATCGAGTAGGTGTCCGACGTTGTTAAACTTCCACAAGACTTTTAATCTGGCTCAAGCTAATCCCAGCGTCCTTCCATTCCGGGTCCTTTAATACGGTCGTCCAATTTCCTTTATAATCCCATAATCTGAATCTTTCCGATCACACAAAAGTTGGTTATAGTTGGTAGTCTTTTCCTTTTCCTTACGTTAAAAACGGGAGCTTCATTTTCTTCTAAGCTGTCTTTTCCTTCCGTACGTATTCGATATATCGAACTTCTGCACTGCTCAGTTACATCCATTGTACGTTGTACTGCCTTATCAAGACCATATATGACCGTTGTCTTTTCTTTCTCCCTTCTGAAATACTCGTGGACATTGAATATGACTACTTGTGTCTGAGCACTTCATAGCTGACGTGGGGAGACTTCCATCTTAATCCGTCATGCTTGGGTATCAGATCAAAAGTGATAAGCTACTTAACCTTCCTGACCTGAGACAGAGAGGCTTACAGCAGTCACAAGTTCAATGGAGGATAAAAAGCGACGAGGGAGATCAGGAGGAGATTGTAGGGGCAATTTTCCCTTGACCGACTATCAAGCGTGCCGGCAAATGAATGAATTAACAGAGGGTTATTTAAATTGTTTTTATTATGGTTTTTTTAAAATTCTTGACTAACGAGTTGTTGTGAAAGAGTTAACTCTCGTAGCAACACAACACAATATATATATATATATATATATATATATATATATATATATATATATATATATATATATATATATATATATATATATCTAATAAAAGGAGCCCATAAAAACACCAAAATGTAGAGAGAAAAGTACTATATTTCAGAGACTAACTGGTCCTACTCTCTTCAGGTATATTGAAATGAGAAAAGTTTTACAGAAAAGGTGGTATTTATACCAAGAGATTCGTCCACAAGTAAGCCAATTTAGGTCACCCCCGCTGATAATCTTACTTTAATCTTCTTAAGCGTTGGTTGAATGAACACTGCGTCGACGATATCTGATATCCAATTCCCTTTTGAGATGTTCATTACCTGCTCTTTTATTAAGGCCGATTCCATCATTTGACTCTTGTACCGGCAGTTGCTGCTATAAATTACACGTGACATATTCCAGTTTATTCTATGGTTATGTTCATTTATATGGTTGAAAATAGCCGAGTTCCGTTGTCCATACCTAACTGACCGTTTGTGTTGTATTAATCTCTGGGAAGTGATTTACCTTGTAAATCCGATGTAAGATTGGACACAGTCCTGGCATGGGATCTCATATACCCCAGAGTCTTTGGGAGATGTCTTTTGTTGGACGTTAATCAGGGATTTGGCTAAGGTATTTGGGTAGGTAAATGCAAAAGGTTGGATTTCCCAAGGGTGTGAGTTACTCTCTTAATCGTCTCCAGGTGGGGAATTTTTATTTTATTGTTGGGTGTGTCTCTGGTCTTGTCTTTAGGGGGTCGGTAGAAAATTACGTTTGCTTTTTGAATTGCTTTCTCAATTATATGGTCAGGATACTTTAAAGATGAAAGTTGCTTGCGAATT
>NC_061094.1:63554299-63564299 GCF_015104395.2 Macrobrachium nipponense
AATTCGCAAGCAACTTCATCTTTTAAAGTACTCATGACAATACTATCAAGATAGGTGTAGCTAGCAACCTATTCTTAAGAGCCCTTACGAATTTGTTCCCCAGATTTCCTGGAAAAAAGAATTTGAACTAATTCGCAAGCAACTTTCATCTTTAAAGTATCCTGACCATATAATTGAGAAAGCAATTCAAAAGCAAACGTAATTTTCTACCGACCCCCTAAAGACAAGACCAGAGACACACCCAACAATAAAATAAAAATTCCCCACCTGGAGACGATTAAGAGAGTAACTCACACCCTTGGGAAATCCAACCTTTTGCATTTACCTACCCAAATACCTTAGCCAAATCCCTGATTAACGTCCAACAAAAGACATCTCCCAAAGACTCTGGGGTATATGAGATCCCATGCCAGGACTGTGTCCAATCTTACATCGGATTTACAGGTAAATCACTTCCCCAGAGATTAATACAACACAAACGGTCAGTTAGGTATGGACAACGGAACTCGGCTATTTTCAACCATATAAATGAACATAACCATAGAATAAACTGGAATATGTCACGTGGTAATTTATAGCAGCAACTGCCGGTAGAGTGTCAAATGATGGAATCGGCCTTAAATAAAAGAGAAGCAGGTAATGAACATCTCAAAAGGGAATTGGATATCAGATATCGTCGACGCAGTGTTCATTCAACCAACGCTTAAGAAGATTAAAGGAAGATTATCAGCGGGGGTGACCTAAATTGGCTTACTTGTGGACGAATCTCTTGGTATAAATACCACCTTTTCTGTAAAACTTTTCTCATTCATATACCTGAAGAGAGAGACAGTAGTCTCTGAAATATAGTACTTTTCTCTCTACATTTTTGGTTGTTTTTATGGGCTCCTTTTATTAGATATATATATATATATATATATATATATATATATATATATATATATATATATATATATAAATATTGTGTTGTGTTGCTACGAGAGTTAACTCTTTCACAACAACTCGTTAGTCAAGAATTTTAAAAAAACCATAATAAAAACAATTTAAACAATTTAAATAACCCTCTGTTAATTCATTCATTTGCCGGCACGCTTGATAGTCGGTCATGGGAAAATTGCTCCTCCAATCTCCTCCTGATCTCCTTGTTGCTTTTTATCCTTCATTGAACTTGTGACTGCCGTAAGCCTCTCTGTCTCAGGTCAGGAAGGTTAAGTAGCTTATCACTTTTGATCTGATACCCAAGCATGACGGTTTAAGATGGAAGGCTCCCCACGTCAGCAATGATGTGCTCAGACACAAGTAGTCATATTCAATGTCCAAGAGTATTTCAGAAGGGAGAAAGAAAAGACAACTGTCATATATGGTCTTGATAAGGCAGTACAACGTACAATGGATGTAACTGAGCAGTGCAGAAGTACGAAATATCGAATACGTAAGGAAGGAAAGACAGCTTAGAAGAAAATGAAGCTCCCGTTTTTAACGTAAGGAAAAGGAAAAGACTACCAACTATAACCAACTTTTGTGTGACTGGAAAGATTCAGATTATGGAATTATAAAAGAAATTGGACGACCGTATTAAAGGACCCGGAATGGAAGGACGCTGGGATTAGCTTGAGCCAGATTAAAAGTGTTGTGGAAGTTTAACAACGTCGGACACCTACTCGATGTTTTCATGACATTCTAGACAAACTATAGTATCTTAATTCAGTGTTTTTACCAATTTCCCCTTCGTTCTTCCAACCATTGGTACGACTACAAGGAGCCATCTCTTCAGAATGTAGGCATAGCAAAATTCTGAGGTTGCATTGTCATGTAACTTTTTCTTCTCCAAATGTTTCCGTTTCACAGAGCAAGTCTTACATAGACCTGACCTGTCATAATAAACTTGTGTCGCAAGTTTATTCAAAGTTGTTTTCTGAAAAGAGGAATTCTGTCGCCCTCAGCGCCAGCCTCGTATTCTCGTTATGAATGCTAATTCGTCAAGTGTTTGTAAGCCTTTCTCCAATTGCAGAACGGAGTGCTTGTCGCTGTGGACCTCTCTGCCACGACTGTATGCTTGTTTAGTTGCACCGAGGAAGTCCATTACAGCCTTATGAACTGTGCCATGTATTACAATTCATCATTCATTTTATGCGCTGCAGCAAGACCCCAGTAGCGTGCCTTTTTCCGTCTCTTTTCTTTTGTTTCATAATTGTGGGTGAATATTCAGATCATTAGTATCCCTGTGGTGAGTTCATTAGACCCCACCTATAGATATCGATATATTTCATATATATACATATTATATATATATATATATATATATATATATATATATATATATATATATATATGTATATAAGCGAATACCACAGGAAAATGATAAGCAGAAATCCAAGCACTTCGTCTTTACTAAGACATTGTCAATGTCTTAGTAAAGACGAAAGCGCTTGGATTTCTGACTATCATTTTCCTGTTGTATTCGCTTATTTAATTAAGTCACGTGCATCTACTGTGATTTTTTAAATATATATATATATTATTATATATATATATATATATATATATATATATATATATATATATATGTATATATATATGTAATATATATATATATATATATTATATATATATATATCTATATATATTACACACACATATAAATATATATATATATATATATATATATATATATATATATATATATATATATATATATATGATGTATATATATATATATATATATATATATATATATATATATATATATATATATATATATATATATATATATATATATACACGCACGCGTAAATTCCTCTCCGCACATGAATATTGAAGTTTTTGCAATAAATCACTATTCCATTGTTTGAAAATTAAAATAAAATGACATTTTAAGGCAATGAAAATGTCATTAACGATAAAATGTAGGACACTCCTGAGTTACCTATTACATAAAAAAGTCAGACAGGAAAAAATAATGTCTAATGATTATCATTACGTAAAGTAGAAACATTTGGCCCACAAGCAATAATTTATAAATAAGATTAATTTTTACAATAATATTTGTCGCCAAATCTGACCTTGTTGGTTTTTATACTACCCTCTTTTGAAGATAAATATTCTTTTCCACGCGTACCTCATGTTCTCAAGTTAAATGAAGGATGAATTCTTGCACTGAACGTCTGTTGGCATCAATAATTAAATACAAATTCTGGAATGTATCAACCCCAGCAGCAAAAAAAATATATATATATCATATAGATGAAACGTGTCAAAGAGAGTTTCAAGGCTTCACTAAACGGACAATCTTTTAACAGAGGTTTTATTCTATACATTTATCGCGACTTTGCGTGACCTCCCTACCTACGTATCATGGCGCTAGCATCACTTTCCTACCGAAGTTACAAGTCTTTTTCCGCATTTCTTTTGGTGAAGACACAGAAACCACGCGGTGAATTCTCGGAAATTTTTTACAGAATGTACTGGTCATGTCTTTACCAGGCACGTGCATGATCTTAATAGCCTTAGTGCCCTCTATTAGCTTCTCGATTTCTGCACACTTTTTAATTGTCTGTATAACAAAACTATTTTTACGGCTTTTTCTGTCCGTCCGCACTTTTCCTGTCCGCCCTCAGATCTTAAGAATTCCTGAGGCTAGAGGGCTGCAAACTGGCATGTTGGTCATCCAGCCTCCAATCATCAAACATACTAAATTGCAGCCCTCTAGCCTCAGTAGTTTTTATTTTATTTTAGGTTAAAGTTAGCCATCATCGTGCAACGCTATAGGACAGGCCACCGTTGGGCCATGGCTGGAGGGTTCATGGGCCGCGACTCATACAGAAAACTGATTGTTCGGATATCATTGCTAATACGAAGTCTAATGGTCAGAATCCCTTTTACGAACGTCAGGATTTAGGATTTCTTCAATTAGTTCTTCATCTGCCCCCCCCCCCCCCCCCCCAGTGATAAGCGCATCGGAAAAGTGCGAAGGAATCGAACCATTAAATTTATGGCTCTTAAAAGGAGCGCTGAGGGATCGCTGAGGGCTGAACAGAGCATTCAAGGGAGCATCTGGGATCATCCATAACAAAAGGCTTCGGCTCTTAACGACAAATTACGTGTCGCGTGCATAAAGAAACCTTGATATATGAGAAGCTGATTTAGTCTTTCAAAACGTTATAACATTTACACAAATAGTATTTGTGTTTTAGTTATAGAGTAAAGTAATTGCATTCGCACCTGCGGTTTTAAGTGCATAGCATTAGACGATATATAGAAGTAATTTGGAATTCTGGCAAGAAATGGAGTTAATAGTATTGTATAATGAGTTACAGTGAGAAATACGTGTTTATTATAGGATATTAACAACATTTAACCGTGTATCACTTGGGAGTTTGATTTATTCTTCTTTTTACTTAAAAACTTTACAATAAATGAAAAATTTAGGAGTAATAGAGTACCAAGAAAAACAACTAGAAGCACTATATTGATCAGGGCAGAAAGTGGTTGGGCGAGAGACATGAACTGTGATGAGGAGTGCGCCCCGAAGGGGGCGTGGTGCACTGTAGACATTACTTAAGGGTCTTTGCAGCGTCCCTTCGAGCGCTACTTGCAACCCCTTCCATTCCTTTTACTGTGCCTCCATTTATATTCATTCTTCCAGCTTACTTTCCGCCATCTTGTAAAAATATTTCATAGTCCAGCTTCAAGATTTTCCTCCTGCTAAGCCTTTGCATTTTCCTTCTAGCGCTGAGTGACGTCATTGGTCCCAGCGCTTGGCCTTCGGCGTAAATTGTATATTCTATCTATCTGAAGGTTACGAAAAATAAATAAAATTAACTGAGTACTTTTCTGCTGCTGGAGAAAATCAAAGTTGTTCACGCTGGACTGATTTCAATTAAGGAGCACTTTCTGTCAGCACTCGTAGACAACAAGATGAAATTCTTCGGATTATCCACTAATCTCTTGTCATTTAAAAAAAGGGTTACTTCTCCTAAAAAAAAATTCTATATGTTAATGGTTTTAAAAAATACTTTGTCCCAATTCAGCTTATACTACGCAGAGTGGGAAATTCTATGCATCTGTGTCACTACTGCTGAAAATGACTCTATAAGACATCATAAGTTCAGGTGAGGTCAGTTCATACACACACACACACACACCACACACACACACAGATAGATATATATATATATATATATATATATATATATATATATATATATATATATCTCGTGTGTGTGTGTGTGTGTGTGTGTGTATATATATATATATATATATATATATATATACATATACGTATATATTGCCGATATCAACCACTAGATATATAAATAAATACTATATATATAATATATATTTATTTTGTGTATTTTTTTTATTATATAATTATAAGTTTATATATATATATATAACAAACTACACACAACACACACATATATAATATATATTAAATATATATATTATAATAGATATAAAAATATTAATATATATATATTATATATAATATATATATATATATACCATAATATATATAAAATATATATACATTACAATTACATATGTATGCATTCCAATATATACGTTACAGTGCACACGAATATACAGACGTTGGAAATCAAATATTCGCACCCGACAGGTGACAAGGAGGTGGGGGTTTAGTAGATGGATCCGTATGCTGGCTAGCGACTAAAGTGATGTTATTTTTTTTTTTACTTCGCAGTTCCATTATTTTCTAAGTGGTGCGACAATCTATCCATTTTGCTTGTATTTTTTTCGTAGTTAATGGATCGAGTTTGAACGTGCCGTGACTGACGTTCATGTTTTCTTTTTTTATCAAATCTCTAACTCGATGATGTTCGTTTCCAGAATATTTTTGGAATATAAGCTCTCTTATTCTGCCATCGCAGTTAACTGTAATGATTGTTAGCAATGACATGTACGAGAATTCCACAGTTCACCCACGCATATTTTATACTATTTGTTTTTTATTTATTTTTTTTCTGAGAGATTTACAGTTTGACCTGTAGGAAAGTTAGCACGAAAAAAAAATTTACATGGAATTTGATAAACATATTCTTTAGTATTGTCGGGAGTATTGTTGATAAGGGTCCTCTTTCACTTTAAATGCTACCTACATTAGCCTCTCAATTCTGAAGCAGAGGGGAATGTCTTGAAACCATTACTATAGCAAGTTTTTTGCTCTAGTAATGATTTCAAAGACATTCCCCCATCTGCTTCAGAAGCGTGAGGCTAATGTAGGCATTTTAAGTGAAATAGGCACTTATCAACAATAGTCCCGACAATAATGAGGAATATGTTTATCAAATTCCATGTAAATTTTTGTGTTAACTTTCAAACGGGAAACCATTAGAACATAGAATAAAACACCTCAAAAAAATGTATAACATATGCATGGGTGAACTGTGGAATTCTCGTAAATGTTATTGAAAACAATCATACAGTCAACTGCGATGGCAGAATAAGAGAGCTCATATTCCAAAAATACAACAAATTCTTGCGTCTTGCTTGTTGAACTGGAGAAGCCTCCCTGAGGAAGTTGCGTAATTGCAACCATAAACGTGTCTAGCAAAGATGCTATGCTGGACTACCTAGAGATACTCCTTGCATTTCAAATAGTTTTATCTGTGTTTTTATAAATTGGTTAGTTCATCACTTCTTAATATCTGATCTGTTCGTTCTGTATAATCCTAATGAACACCGTGACAGTCTTTGGAAGCTTGAATTTCAAGTCAATGGCCCCTTTGGTGGACTTATTCCATAGGTTTGATCTTTTGATTGAGTTTATAATGCATTAGGTAATATCTAATAAGGACGTGTTAATTTTTTACATCTATTTCTAATCTCTGTATCATCATCAGTGCTCCTAAAATTTGGATGTGAAAACTGATTTCTTAACTTTATTGCTTTGACCAGAATAGGAAGACACACAGGATGAGATTATGGCAGGTATTCGATATACCAAAATGAGTGTTTCCCTTCTCGTTCCAGTTTTGAGTAATTTGTACAAGGAATTTTTTCGAAAGTAAAATGTTTAACAAAGTCATTCCACGCAGAATAATATTGTTAAGGCTAATACGCACTATTTCGCCAGGGAACGAAAATGACAATACTTTCTTTGGTGTAAATTAAATGAAAAGTTCCCGGCAGTGAAATTCACTACGGAATTGGAAAAGGACGTACCCTGACCCGTCTGGAATTGCCTAAGACACAGAACTAGCAGTGGGTTACAGCTGTTGCCGTCACCTTAGCTTCTGTTTCAATAGATTGACAACGTGTTCCGATTCTTTGGCCTAAATCAGTTTAGATATTCATCATTATGTCCGCATTTTCGTATAAACTGCTGATAGTATCGACGCAACATGTTTGTTTGTATTGTGTTTTACATTGCGTGAAATCAGTGGTTATTCAGCAAAGGGACCAACGGCTTTACGTGGCTTCCGAACCACGTCGAGAGTGCACATCTATCACCTGAAATACACAACTCTCAACACCTCACTGGAATGCCCGAGAATCGAACTCGCGACCAACGAGGTGGCACGCCAACATCATACCGACCACGCACTGAGGCGCTCTATGTCTAGGTCTTTGGTCGCGTTTCCGTCTGTATGGTTTGGTTCTTTCAACATGATCCTTCTCGGCCATTTTAGAGGGGAGAATTTCGGGCAGGTCGAATCTTTTCCCCTTCTAAGTGACTGAGGCGATGAATTTTCATTTCTCCCGTTTGTTCCTAAACGACCTTTGTTTGCTACACTTGAATCGCTGGCATCATTCCATTCGAAGACTATGAAGAACATTCACGTTCTTGCATGAGTCTTGATAAGCTTTGATAAGCCTTAGTAAGCATTAATAAGCCTTAGTAAGCATTAATAAGCCTTAATGAGCTTTAATAAGTCTTAACAAGCTTCATCAAGCTTTGATAAGCCGTAATGAGCTTTAATAAGTCTTAATAAGCTTCATCAAGCATTAATAAGCCTTAATGAGGTTTCATAAACCCTAATAAGCTTTATCAAGCCTTAATAAGCCTAAATAGGCTAAATATGCTTTGATAAGCTATAAAAGTCTTTCATACGCCCTAGTAAACTGCAATAAACTTTAATAAGCCTTGATAAGCTTTAAAACACTTTAGTAAGCATAAATAACCTTTAATAAGACCTAATTATATTAAATACTTCAGTAAGCATAAATGAACTTTAATTAAACCTTTTAATTAGCCTTTATTAAGCTTCAGTCAGCATAAATAACCTTTAAAAAGCCTTAGTAAGCTATAGTAAGCTTGAATAAGGCTTAATAAACTTTGATAAGCTTTAATAATCTTTAGCAAGCCTTAATAACCTTTAACACACCTTAATAAACTTTCATAACATTTAATAAGCATAAACATTACTGATACTGTAATTCATGGCCTACGAAAGTAATCTTAGCACACTTCCCGTCGAAACTGCTGAAATTTCTCTATTTCTGTCAAAATGATATAGTCCATTGAAGTCTAACCCAGAGGTTCTCAACCTTTTTCACTCCATTCAACCCCCCCACCCCCCCTTCATGAATCTCAACATTCGTGTGGGTCCCCTTCATTTTTCTGTCAAATCCCACCCCGCACAAAAAGGTAAAAAAAAAAATAAAAAAATAAAATGTTGATGAAGAGAACACTATTGCTTCATTACGAAGTTCACAGTCATAATTATCTTATATTAGATAGGTTTCTGTGATATGCTTAACTTAAATCACTAGACTACAAAAGACTAGCGGACAATAGCAAATTTGCTATGTCCGCTAGTCTGTTGTACTCTAGTGATTTTTAAGTTAAGAATATCACAGAAATCTATCAAATATAAAATAAATATGACTGTGAACTTCGTAGTGAATCAAGAGTTAAGAAAAATTTCAATTAACCTGTGCATGTTTTATCACACATGAGTGGGAAGGCCGATATTGTTTCCTTTCAGTCAGCTGACGAATCCGAGGTTGTGTCACTGACAATGCACATCTCATGTCGGGTCCACATCCAAGAGAGTGATGCAAGTTTTTTTTTATTCAAATTCCTAACATCATTTACATAATTTGCAACAGCCCACCATGTCCCCATTAAATTCTTGCCATGGTCCCCAGGTTGAGAACCACTGGTATAGCCTTTTAGAAAAATAATAATTCATGGAAAAAAAGGTGTCCTTCAATTAAGGAGGCAAGAAATCATTCCTGGGTCTTAGATAATATCAGAACGACACACAGACACACGCATATATATATATATATATATATATATCTATATATATATATAGATAGATAGATAGATAGATCGATAAATAGATAAATAGATAGATAGATAGATAGATAAATATATATATACATATATATTATATATATATATATATATATATATATATGTATGTATATATATATATATATATATATATATATATATATATATATATATATATATATATATATATATATATATATATATATATGTTTTCCCCTCCTTATCCCCTAAACTACACAAACTGGGAACTCTTACCTGTTGCCAACGGTGCCTTGTCAAGGAAACTCCTTGACCTATGACTGAGGTCTCCCTTATTGAAATCTAGCAAAGCTTTCGCCTCTCTGAATGCCTCTACATCGTCTACTATATTCTTTCCCGCTAAATAGTTATTAACTCCTTCTATGAAGATATTTACAGGCTGTGACAATACGCCATCCACAATCCCTTTGAATGGGCTGACCCCAGCAGTAATGTTTGTCACGTGATGTAGTAGCGTTGTAGGTTTAGTATCCGCCATTTTATCTAGTTTCCCAGGGCTGTTTTTTCCGCTAAGCTTCGCCGATCTCAATAACATCAAAGTATTTATATACACTAAACCATATCAAGAAAAATCAACACAATTTTCCCCAAATAATGGATAACAAAGGTAAGCGTGGCCCCGTCCCCAATCACAAAATCAACCCCACAAAAATGACAATAAAAAAAATGATAATAAGGAGGGGATAGGAAAAGAAA
>NC_061094.1:63569299-63588541 GCF_015104395.2 Macrobrachium nipponense
GGGAAATGATCTGAATAGGGGGATAATTTTTTCCCTTAAAAACTGAAGAACGTCCTGTACTGAATTAAGATACTATAGTTTGTCTAGAATGTCATGAAACATCGAGTAGGTGTCCGACGTTGTTAAACTTCCACAAGACTTTTAATCTGGCTCAAGCTACTCCCAGCGTCATTCCATTCCGGGTCCTTTGATACGGTCGTCAATTTCTTTATACTAATCCCATAATCTGAATCTTTCCAGTCACACAAAGTTGGTTATAGTTGGTGGTCTTTTCCTTTTCTTTACGTTTTTAAAAAATCGGGAGCTTCATTTTCTTCTAGGCTGTCTTTTCTTTCCTTACGTATTCGATATATCGTACTTCTGCACTGCTCAGTTACATCCATTGTACGTTGTACTGCCTTATCAGGACCATATATAAGAATAAAGGCCATTGGAACAGAAACAACACACCCAGGCCTGATTTTAGCAAGAGTTCCTGTGACTCATGCAAAGTGCATGGGCACACTGCTGCCTTGCCAGGATGGGCAGGATGCCCCAAGAAAGCCCCTGTTTCTGCCATTGCTATGGCGGTCATTATGAGTCCTTCAGCTCTAGGCCCTCCTGCTCAGGGCCCCATATTTGTCACACCTTCAAGAGGTCGCTATCTTGCCCACCAGATCCGAGCTTTCGACGACACTGGTGAGCAGGTATCCATCATCCGAGAGGATAAAATTCCTTATGGAGCTCAGGTTGATAGGCACCAATTCATCATGATAGAGAGCCTCAACCACGTCAAGATGTTCTTGCCCACTGTCCAGTGGAGAGTCATATGACCTCACCGTTCTAAGGTATGTACCATGGCAGTAGCAACATATATGCCAGGAGGTTATGACGTCCTGCTAGGACAAGATTTTAAGTCTCCTCCTACCTTTGTACCGTATCAGGGCCTCCGCCCTCACTTAGCTCCCGGCCCGTTCCATTGTAGCCTCCAAGAACATGGAAAGTTTTTCTCTTGTCTTAGTTTTATTACCTCTAACGTTCGACACACTCTCTGATAGTCATTTACGAAGAGTGAATGAATTGACGTGCATATTCCAGTTAAATCTACCTATGTAACATGCATGTCTGTTCATTCACCAGCAAAGCATATGTCGAAACGTTAGAGGTAATAAAGGTAAGAGAACAGAAGAATTTTACATGTTCTTAGGGAACGTGATATACCAGCGACACACTGATGAAGAAGATTGTGAGTTAGTCATTATTATCATTACTATTCGGAAGATGGAATTAAAAGTATATGGAACAAGTCCAGAGCGGCCTTGATTCGAAATTTAAGCTGCCAGAGAACATGGTGTTCATTTGAAAGGAGTAACTGAAAGAACATATCGGTTATTAGGAACCTAAAAATAAATTGATAAATTAATGAATAAATAGACAAAAATTTAAGTAAATTATGAAATACAAGGAGAATTGAAATGCAGAAAAGGAGAGTTTTCAATCTTCCAGAAACTGGAAGTTTTTTTTTGTGTTTTGTAATTCTATCAAGAGGTCTTCCTGTATTAAAGAAGTTTTATTTTAGACTAAGAACCAAATTTCGTGTTTATTTTCCTCTTAGCAACAGAACTTGGGTAGCTGCGGATTCTACAAATGAAGGATCTGATATACCAGCTACACGCTGACGAAAACAAAATTGTTTGGCGAATGGCGGGGATTCTATACAAATTAAAGGCCGTAGAAACAGCCATTATTCTTTATGCTACTGCCCTTAAAGATGGCCCTCTCCCTAATTATTAACTCAGTTATTTACTTTGTAATTATTTCTAAGTACTACTTACCTATATACTTGAATGATAATCCTATTAATTGTGGACAAGCATAAAAGTATTTTAACAGAAGCATTTAGAATAGACGCCAACCCAGTCAACAACATTAGATTTAGATATCCAGACATTGTTTGTGCCCCTGATCACTGTAAATGAAGCCTCTTTTTAGAAAAAAACAACAGCTAGGCCCATTAGTGGAATCATTGCAACTGCAACACTGTTATTGCATTGCAAGATCCTAAAAATATTGGTTCTACAATTTCAACGGCCTTCGTCTCAAGGAATATATATATATATATATATATATATATATATATATATATATATATATATATATTTATATATATGTATGTATATATACTAATAATAATAATAATAATAATAATAATAATAACATAATAATAATAATAATAATAATAATAATAATAATAATAATAATAATAATAATAATAATAATAACAATGATAATAATAATAATAATAATCATAATAATAATAATAATAATAGTAATAATAATAAATCCGTATCCTGCTTCACAGTTATCAGAACTTCAAGCTTCGACCATCATTTCTGTGGACATCATCACTAAACTCTTTAGTGATCAAGTCCACAGAAGAATCGACGAAAGCTTTAAGCTCTGTAAATATTTTCATAAATACAGAATTACTGTGGATCTATCTCAGATATATAGATATATATATATATATATATATATATATATATATATATATATAAATATATATAATATATATATATATATATATATATATATATATATATATATATATATATATATATATATCAAGAGATAGATCCACAGTAATTCTGTATTTATGAAAATATTTACAGAACTTAAAGCTTTCGTCGATCGTTCTGATAACTGTGAAGCAGGATACGGAGTTTTATTATTATTATTATTATTATTATATATATATATATATATATATATATGTATATATATATATATATATATATATATATATATATATATATATATATATATATATATATATATATTATTTCCCAAAACGGAATGTGTACCGTTACAGAATCTGCTAGCGCAGCAACCCTATCGACCAGAAAAGACCAGAGAAAAAAATCCCCTACATGACACGTTCTCGTGAAATGCCATAATCAGCATCTCTGAAAACCGTGCAAATCTCCGAGTAATCAATTCCAAAGGGAAGATTCGCAACCGGACTCCTTACAGCAACTTTAGCAAAAGAGAAACCCACCTATGAACACGTCAGGTGCTTCGCATTGCAGCATATTCAGACTCGCGACGCTAGAAACTCATGACTCTCAAAAAAAAATTTTTTAGTACTGAACTTCGTAAGCACTCTCGCAGAACCATCTCATTATACATAAACCATCATCTTAATAATAACACCACCCAGGTGATATAAATAATTCCTCTATTTAATTACTGACCCCACGCCAAAAAGACCATCCCGTTTCTCAGCTAAAGCAAAAATTTGCCGAAAAATATTAACCCCGAAATCGTACGCCAAAATGCCGCAGATTTACATATAATAAGAGAAAAAACATTAGAAGGAAATAAAGGAGAAGGAAAAAAAATGTGAAGCCATTCTGTCATCAAATTACAAAAACAGATAACAAGGAAAAAAAGGAAAAACGAATGTAATTGCGCTATCATATATTAATTGCCACAACCAATTCTTTTCAATTTCGAGATATGTGTTAGCCTCGACTGACCTGTTCGTTCATTTAAAACTACAAACCTATTTCCAATTTTCTCTTCAATGACTTTAAAAGGACCTTCAAACTTCGGGCCTACTTTGTAATTTAACTCATTTCTCACGTTAAGTTTTAAAAATACCTTATCACCGACATTGATCTTGGGATCAGATGATTTACTAATACTCTTCTGAACCATATCTCTGGTTGTGGATTCGAGATTACGGCTGAGACATGCGTGTCTCTCTCTCGCTGTGGATATCAGCGCTTCAACCGTATCCTCCCCCTGGTGAGGCGTAGTTAGCAAATCAAATGTGCCTCGCGCTGGATAACCAAACAAAGCTTCAAAAGGGGATATTTTAATTGAATCGCTAACCATGATGTTAATGCTATGTCTAACAACGTTAATATATCTGTCCCAATTTCTATCATTACCACCTACCGTTTTTCTGAGCGCTTCGAGCACTTTCCTGTTTGGTCGTTCGCACAACCCATTAGCCTCGGGTCTGTATGGAATAATTGTTACTTTCTGTATCCCTATGACTTCAGCTAAACACTCCAAGGTTTTGTTCACAAATTCCCTCCCATTGTCGGTTAATAGAACTTCGGGTGAACTATATCTGGAAACGATACCATTGAAAAACGCTATGGCTACTTCTTAGGCCGTTTTATGCTTAAGTGGGAAAATTTCTACTATCCTTGTAAGTTCATCTATTATCACTAGCAAGTACTTGTTCGCATATATAGACTCACAAAAATTCCATATGTATTCTCTGAAAAGGCCTACTCGGTATCGGGTACTATCCTAATTTGCACGATGTTGTCCTAGCAGGCTTAAATGCGTTGCACACCGCACAATTCCTTACGCAATTTTCCACATCTTTACCCATATTTTTCCAAATGTATTTAGCCCGAAGTGAGGACTTCCGAACCTGCAATGAACTATATCTAAAACCACTGGAATTAGGACTTTCGGAATTACGATCTGTGTCGTATCTCCTTTACTTTCACTGGTTCTCAACTTATATTTAATTTTCCTAACCAACAGATTTCCTTTCTAACCTCCAAACCCGAAAAAGGCAAGCTATAAACGTTTCTTGACTAATTCTCCTCTCAGAAATGCTTTCGCATCTGCTAAAACCTCGTCTTCATCTTGCCTTAGCTCTATGAGAGGTATATCCCATTGTATGGCTTCGCTAGTGACCTGCGCGACTTGGAAACCTTCCGCGTCATGAAAACTCCTGCTGAGAGCATCAGCAATAACATTAAATTTGCCCTCTATATATTTGAGCTTTGCATCAAAATCTCTGATAGTTAGAAACCATCGAGCTCTTTTGGGAGACAAATCGGGTTTATTAAAAAGGAGCGCCTCGAGTAATGGTTTGTGGTCTGTAAGAACTTCTACTTTGTTCCTTCCCCATTCAGTAACAATTTTAAAATATGAAACTAAAGGCTCGGATACTATTGCCAAAATTGGCTTCCTTATCTATGGTGGCCATGGACTTCTCGTTGCTGCCTTTTGTCCTCAACTTCCTGCTATAAAAAGCTATAGGATGAAATTTCCCATCAAACTTTTGCATAAGGCTTGCATCAGTCACTAATGTAAAAGGTTCCTTAAAATCTGGAAACTTTAAAACCGGGGGATTCATTAGCGCATCTTTAACTTTTGAAAACTCTCCGCCTGGGGTTCCTTCCATTGAAAATTGTTTAACGTCTTCCCGCAAACACATCAGTTAGGGGAGCTGCTATGTTAGCAAACCCTTTTACGAACCTCCTGAAGAAACCGGCGATACCCAGGAATGACTTAATCTCTTTCTTTGATCTGGGGTGTGCGAAAAATTCGCTATTACTTTGACTTTATCGTCATTTACTCTAACCCCTTCCTTAGATATGACGTGACCTAGATATGTGATCTGGTTTTTCAAGAACGAACACTTGGCTAGCTTGATTTTCAACCCCGCTAATCTAAGCCTCCTAAGTACTTCTGTAAGCACTTCCAGGTGTTGCGCGATCGTGTCCGTTGCAATCAGGATGTCATCCATATACACAAAAACATTTTTGCCCAATAACCCGTGCAAAACTGTGTTCACCAACCTGGTAAAAGTCATCGGACTGCCCGATAAACCGAAAGGCATTCGTGTAAATTCAT
This sequence comes from Macrobrachium nipponense, assembly GCF_015104395.2. Classification (NCBI taxonomy): domain Eukaryota; kingdom Metazoa; phylum Arthropoda; class Malacostraca; order Decapoda; family Palaemonidae; genus Macrobrachium; species Macrobrachium nipponense. The sequence goes on from NC_061094.1 coordinate 63,574,949, forward strand.
AGTGTCCCTTGGGCACTGAAAAGGCGGTATATTCCTTGCTACTCTCGCTGAGAGGGACCTGTAAGAAACCTTGCGCCAAATCAATTGAGCTATAAGTATTATGTCCCCCAATTTCGACAAAAAGATCTGGTATGCACGCGACTGGGTAGCGGTCAGGGATCGTTTTCTCATTTTAAACGTCTAAAATCGATGCATACACGGACCGAACCGTCTTTCTTAGGTACCGCCTAACAAGGGAAAGTTGTAAGGAGACACACTGGGTCTAATGATTCCTTCTTCTTCCCATCTATTAACCTCTTTCTCTACCTGTTCTCTGATTTTGAAAGGTATGCGATATGCAGGAATATAAATAGGTTTTGAGTTGCTCTCCAAATTTACCTTATGCTCTAACACATTAGTCAACCCCAATTTATCACCTTGCAAGGCTACCATATCCCCAAATTCTGCCAAGAGCCCGCTTATCGCTTCAACGTGTTCGCTATAATCCGCATTAGCCAAATGTTCTCTGAATATTCGTTTCCTTGATTGTATTTCTGCCTCCGAAAACTCAGGATTCCCCTCTACGATAGCCACAGAACCACTATCACAATTCCAATCTTGGAAATCCACTATATATGTGTTTTTCTGGTATCTCCTAGCTGTATCATTACAGTTTAATGGCTCCACCCACGTAACCCCATTCTTGGATACAATGTTCACCGATACCGTGCTAACAACTCCTCTGAGCTTTTCGCTGTTTTCAATAGCACACACATCTGTGGGGTTTTCTCATTTCCTTCAATTTAACTTTTACCATAATCTTTGAACCTGGTATTAACATAATATCTTCAAATAAAACACCTCTATATTTGTGGTTAGTATCCCTCCTTGCCACCGCCCCATACAAATTACCACCCTCAGTATTATCCCCAGCATTGTTAGTATCAGAAATAACATCCATATTAGTATCATCACCAGCATTGTTAGTATCATTGTTAGCACTATGAACTCTGATAGAACCCCCGTAATCATCTCCCATATCACCAACGTGTGTTTTAACATTACCTCATATGGTATGAGATAACCCATTTTCCCGATTGTTATCCCATTAGCACCCGCATGGATCGAAATCTTGTGTCTTCTACAAGCAGGATGACCCAACAAGATTTTATTACCTAAGGCAATTCCTTTTATTATTCTGTTAACACTCTGTCACCGAGAGCAAACTGTATTTGAACACAACCCAGGGTGTTTAATCTATTGGCTTGCAAATCACACACCGTCTCCGTTGAGGGCTGCAAAGGGTAATTGGAGAACATGGATTGATACAAATTATAGTCCATTAGATTTATTGATGCTCCGGTGTCTATAAAAACCGGGATATCCACATCCCTTACTGTTCCATAGACTATAGGCTTGGGCTCTGGGGCGTCCCCCACGAGACCACAATGGCATATACCAATCACCTGTACCCTTTTTGTTGATCGGGCTTCCAAAAATTTTGCCGATCCCTTTGCCCTCTGGTTTGACCTGCCTGGGAAGTTCTCACATTATAATTACCAGAACCTTGAGGTGCAGGCCTCGCATCTCTCCGTATCTGAGACGGACAAGACTGCCAATAATGATCAGTACTTTTATTCATTCCACAATATTTAACCCTAAACAATTTCTTTGGATGTCCTGGTTTATTGCAGTTGAAACAACGCAACTGCTGTTGCTTTTGATCGATCGATCTTTTGTTATACTCAACTTTTGCACACAGACGATGAGGAGAAAGTTCCGTGTCTCTCTGTACTCTATCCCTCGGGCCTGTCCCGCTAAAAATTGTGCTATCTACAGTGGGACATTTAGACCTGTGTTTATCTATTTGGGAATAAAGTAATTCTTTGTCTGAGGTAGGCTCAACCTTTTCATCAAAGCTATCCACTATTGCATCGGGTACCTCGAGTAAGAGCAGGGAAAAATAGATCAGTTTATGAACATTATTTAAAGGGAGATTATCCCCTGTAACCCATTTAGATGTTTTCAATTTTCCTACCAATCTACCACTGCATCAAACAGCATTGAACTATGTTCTATAAGGCCATTATTGCCTTTCCGTGGTTTATAAAGACCTCGAAGATCTCTCACCATATCTCCGTGTTCCTTTGAGCCATATGCTGTTTTCAAAAATGCTTGCAAGTCTGTCCAGGTACGACATTTTGTAAATTGGAAACTCCTTGACCTATGACTGAGGTCTCCCTTATTGAAATCTAGCAAAGCTTTCGCCTCTCTAAATGCCTCTACATCGTTCCTATATTCTTTCCCGCTAAATAGTTATTCACTCCTTCTATGAAGATATTTACAGGCTGTGACAATGCGCCATCCACAATCCCTTTGAACGGGCTGACCCCCGCAGAAATGTTCATCACGTGATGTAGTAGCGTCGTCGGTTCAGCATCCACCATTTTATCTTGTTTTCCAAGGCTGTTTTTTCCGCTACACCTCCCCGATCTCAATAGCATCAATGTATTTATATACACTAAACTCAATCAAGAAAAATCAACAGAAATTTTCCCCAACTAATAGGATAAACAAAAGGGTTAAGCGCTTTTGAAACCCCGTCCCCAATCACAAAATCAACCCCACGAAAATGACAGTAAAAAAATAATAATAAGGAGGGGATAGGAAAAGAAAAAGAATGCAAGATGTTTCCGAGCCAACTTACCCCTCTCTCTCTCTCTCTCTCTCTCTCTGGCGTGACTCGCCACAAAAATCCCACGCAGGTAAGTTCGCCACACACAAATACAAGGAACATGAACAAGAACAAAAGGGTAAAGAAAATCCACGAAACCAAAAATATAAAAATGATGAAAAAAAAATAAGAAAGAAAAAAAAAACTTGAAAATACACTTATGTCTTATATGACCGTAAACCAAATATATATACACCGCAAATATGCGCGAACTGCGAAACACTTTAATATGTCGAAAATTAAACTTTCCTCCCCCTGTTTTTTTTTAAACACCTTTATTCCGTAATCTCAAGAAATCGAAACTGACTTGGCTTGGTATAGGAAGTCTGAGGAACAGCTTCTCTCTGTCGAATCAGCAGTAATGACCCTGAGTTGCCTGTGACATGATTAACAACCCCTTTTCCTACCCAAAAAAAAGACGAAACCCCCTATTTCTAACTGGTCACCAGTCCCTTCGGAGCGTACCTACATTGAAAAATTATATAAAAAGCCTTTACCGCTGCTACCACTGTTTTCCTCTTCCTTATCCCCTAAACTACACAAACTGGGAACTCTTACCTGTTGCTAACGGTGCCCTGTCTGTAAGATGTTCACGAGGCGTTATTAAGACTGCGTAAATATATAAAAAATCTATTTATTTCCCCAAAGCAATTTTGGTTATAACAAAGAACCAAAATGATTAACAAGTCATAATGGCATAAACACCCAAATCTACCCATAAAGAAACCAGTAAGAAATAACATTCTACCCCCTTGACAAAGGTTACACTCCCAAACCCAAAAGTGTCTTATTGATTGTCTCGTATTAGTCAAGTTAGAGAATCCCGTTTCTAATCAACCATTGAGTCGGACCCATCTGTAATAAAGATAATAGGTATATAGACATCCCCACGTCACTCTTTTCAAAGTATTTACGTAAAGAGAGTATTTTCACAACTTCTCTCTCTCCAAAAGGTAACAGTTTTTCTAAGTTTTTATAGAATGTGTCCTACCTTTTCGATGGGCGTTTTCTCCCGACACTCGGAGCAAACCACTTGACCTAAATCTCGTTCGCACAAAGAATGCGTCTTCCACAAGTACCCTGAACTAGTAGGCCTGTAATACGCGTACAAATGAATGTACATTCCTCACAAACGTTTGAACGACCTCTGAGTCAAGTTGCTTGTTCAGCAAATACCTTTTTCTCCAAGTGAAATTGCAGTGTACCACCTCTTGTCTCTAGGCGAGGAGAGGTATGTGACTTTACTTTCATATATGACACTTTAAACATATTATTAGCCATCCCCCCCTCTTTTCACCTCCTAGATATATATATATATATATATATATATATATTATTATATATTATATATATAGATATATATATATATATATATTATTATTTATACGTGTGTATGTATGTAGGTATGTATATATATATGCATGTATATACTAGCCACTGTTATCTGAAAAGTTTTGGAAGTGAATGTATTGGACAGGTGCAAAAAGCATTTATTGACAAGTGACAACCAGTTCGCTTACAAATCCTGTCATGGAGCGGAAATGCCAGTTCATATTATCAAACACGTAACCGAGGAGTATAATGTTCGTAAAACACCTGTATTTGCTCGTTTCATGGATATGTCTAAAGCCTTTGGTAAAGTGTCTCATAAGATGCTATTTGAAGTAGTGTAAGAAAGAAATGCTCCTTGCTATATTATGAAGCTGCTGCGTGAGTGGTATAAAAATCTGGAAATGATTGTCAAATGGGGCCATGTATTTTCGCGTGAATTTTCAAAGTCATGTGGAGTGAGACAGGGAAGTTTGCTTTCACCTTACTGGTTCAATGTATATATGGATGACCTCTCACGTGGCTGAGTCAAATTAAAGTGGGATGTTATTCAAGCAACATGAATTTAAACTATTTTTTGTACGTTGATATATAGGGATATATATATATATATATATATATATATATATATATATATATATATATATATATTATATATATATGTGTGTGTGTGTGTGTGTGTGTCTGTGTGTGTGTATGTATGTATGTATGCATTAAGCTACAAATGTCCTTTTATATCTAATTCGCTCTACTTGGAATTGATATATTTTCATATATGTTAACCGAAGGGGGAATTTTTAGTTGGTAATAATTTCGTCGGCTCCCTGGGCGCGAACCTCGGGGAAACCAAAGAAATCAGGTAGCTATGCGGTTGAAGGTGCTTCACTGTCACGTCCCCCTGAGATCCTGGTTCTTAGGGTCGCGCCCGAGAGCCGAAGAAATTAATTATCAACTAAAAATTCCCTGTCGGTTAACATATGCGAAAATATATTAGTTCCGAAGTACAGCGAATTAGATATTAAGGAATTTGTAGCTTAATGTGTACATATATACACACACACACAAATATATATATATATATATATATATATATATATATATATATATATATATATATATATATACACACACACACAAACACACACACATATTGTTACATTTATTGACCGCCTCGTCTCCCAGCAGTGTTTAATAATTGTATGTATAAATGACCAGCCATGTTTTCTCCTAAAGCAACTGTTTTTGAGAGAGAACACGCGGTAGTAAGGGTGGAAAGGAATTCCGGTCTGATGGAAGCTTAGGGTAAGATAGGCAAGTCATGAGAGTAGCTAGGCCTCGAAATGGGTTTTAGGGACCTTTACAATAAGGCCTATTTTCCTTCCAAATCTGCTGGCTGTTGTTTACCACTTTCAGGCAGTGCCCGAGGCAGTGTATGGAATCCCCATGATTCAAAGAGACCCAGGATCTATCTCGGTCACAAGCGACTCTTACAGCAAGGCGGACGCGCCTCTACTCTCCTCCTCTGACAGGGACGTCAGCCCTTCTCGTCCAAAACGCTGGTGGACTATCTTCAGAGCACGACACATAATCCAAGCCTCAAGTAATTAAGGGTACGTCTTAGAAAGTGTAAAACTCCAAACCAGCTCCTTTTTTATCCAAGACGACTCTTGCTAATTTCATTTTCAATTCTCACTTTTATCCCTCTTACATCAAAATCCCTTTGTCCTCATCGGGCCATGTGCTTCTCCTTGTGACTTGTTAAAGACTAAGTCTTCAGTGCATACCTCAGTTAAACACTAGAGTTCCGATTCCCAGTGTTAGAGAAACTGAATAATCGTGACTTGTGCAAGAAGTCCTTTTTTTTTTATCTTGCCTAATCTGGGATCTTTTCCAGATTCCCTGAGTCACGTGTCCAAGTCTTCGCTCCACAAGTGTTGCATTACCGCAAGATTTTGAAAGCCAGCTTTTACGGGAACCTCATTTTAAGCCAACTATTATCCCCTTGTGAGAGATAATTTTAGTCCCCGTGTGGACCAGTTGCATTTACTTTCCCAGGCTTATAAGCAGCCTCTTGTAAATAAATATATGTAAAGTAATTAGCTGAGTTTTGGCGACCTTTTCCTATAGAGTAAATCCTTTAAGGTAAGTTCAAGCAATTTATCCTGCCTTTTTCCCTTCCCTCTCTCGTTTTCGTTTACGTATTTGAACCCCTTAAGGCCAGGGTTAAAAGTTACACGTAATATATATATATATATATATATAATATGTATATATAGTATATATATATATATATATATATATATATATATATGTATATATATATATATATATATATATATATATCTACATATATATATATATATATATAATATATATATATATATATATATATATATATACATATGTAGATATATATATATATATATATATATATATATATATATATATATTATATATATATATATACATACATATATATATACAAATATAACCCTAGGTCAAAACAGGCCACGCCACAACATTACAAGTTCCCACAACTGCTCCTGACAGACACTGGATTATTAGTTCAGTGAGGTAGCTCTCCCTCCTCTGACCACAAGGCGTTGACTTAAATTCTAACATTTCAAATGAAGAAGGAATGTTATACGAGAATAATGTTATCCCTAATGGTCCAGTCATCCTCATACTTGATAGTTCTGGTTCTCTTAAATTCAGTATTGTAATTTGCAATGATAGATTATTTGGTTAGATTTTTTTTTTTTAAATTTAGGTGGGGCTTATGTCTAACACGTGAAGCAGCCCGGTTAGTTCATTTTTTGAGATGGTAAGGCTACAACCAGATAAGTGTGGGTTATTATTTCTAAAATAGGATACATTCTTTACCTTTAACGAAAACAAATGCTTGAAGTAATTTCTGTATGTATAAAAATGTACAGAGCAGAAAGAAGTATAATTTACGTATCAAAGCAAGTCAAGTCGCATTACAATTAAAAATCCAACCAGTTTGGATATTTTCTTCTCTAAGTAATAATAAGGAAGTTACAAAAATGAACTCAATTAAGAAAAATCTCTGAAACATGACTCAGCAACAAACTGTTGAAATCGGACTAAGAATTTTGAAAATTACGACAGGTCTCTCCAAAAGCAATTACTGGAACAATGGAGGTTGGAACAATTACGCATCGGATTTCGTAAAAAGCTTCCTTTTCTGCTTGTAATACTTTCACGTGCGCTTGTGCTTGCAGCCTAAAAACCAGCTTGAACTCTTTCACGCTTACTCAGTTTGCAGGTTTAATCACAAAGTACACAGTGCTCGGACACGTGTACTGTAATTATATGGGAGTTGTTTTAATTAGAAACATACAAAGGGACAGCCTGACTTCTCTACCTCCCACACATCGTGGATGCGCTTCTCATTACTACGCCGAAAATCCAAATGAAGAACCATATGAGGAAATCGGGGGCATCAGAATTCCTTCATTTCGTTCTTCATTTGGATATTAAGAGGTCGCTGAGGTTACTGCAAATACATACGTGTCGGTTAAAAAGGGACGGTAGTCTCGCTCTCTCTCTCTCTCTCTATCTCTCTCTCTCTGTGATATATATATATATATATATATATATATATATATATAAGGATATAACTGATATATATATATATATATATACACACACACACACACACAATTATATATATATATAATATATATATATATCCTATATATATACAATATATATATATTATATATCTATATATACTATATATATATATATATATATTATATATATATAACATAATATTATACACTATATATATATATATATATAATATATATATATATATAGTATATATATATATATATACATACACAAAAGACATTTGAATGTATTAAGGACACTCATAATAAATAAATTTCGACATGAATTCGTTGATAATTATTAAGATTTTGATGTGGATGACCTCAATACTGAACATTTAATGCATTAATCCTGATGCATCGCAATAAATTTGATGAATCAAACCCAGATACTAAAGCAGACATTTCGCAACCCCCACATTGCAATAATTTGAGCAGAAGGTACGAATCATATCAAACCAGATTTGAAAACTATAACGACTGACAACCTCAATTTACGAGTCAAATTGTTTCCTACCGAGTAAGAGTATTGTGATGAATTATGTAACCTTGATTCAATCTCTTCGCAACTTAATTAATGATTGGACTGAGCTCGTTAGGTACAAGGAAAAAAAGGAAAACCCATTATACCAGATACACTTTGATCAAAGGGAATGTAATAAGAGAACACATAACAAATTGACATTCAACAATATTGCCCCTAAACAGCCACAGCCTTTCCTCCCACTGAAAAAAATAATAATAATAAAATAATAATAATAATAATAATAATAATAATAATAATAATAATAATAATAAAATAATAATAATAATAATAATAATAATAATATAATATTAATAATTAATAATAATAATAATAATTACAGTAGCCATGATTCCCATGACAAAAGTACTACAGAAGATGGATGCCGGGTACCAACTCCAAGAAAAGAGGCAACAGAATCAAACCATCTGATGTTCATGGGGACGACATCAAGCTGTATGGTAAGAGCAATCAAGGAAATGGATACCCTAATCCAGACTGTAAGGATTGTATCTGGGGACATCAGGATGGAGTTTGGAATAGAAAAATGCGCCTTAGTCAAACATACAAAAGGGGCAAAGTAACGAGAACTGAAGGGATAAAGCTACCAGATGGGAGCAACATCAAAACACATGTTAGATTGAGACAGGATACAAATACCTGGGAATAATGGAAGGAGGGGATATTAAAAACACCAAGAGATGGAAGGACACGATCAGGAAAGAATATATGCAGAGACTCAAGGCGATACTCAAGTCAAAAAACTCAACGCCGGAAATATAATAAAGCCATAAACACATGGGCAGTGCCAGTTAATCAGATACAGCGCAGGGAATAGTGGAATGGACGAAGGCAGAAACTCCGCAGCATAGATCAGAAAACCAGGAAACATATGACAATACACAAAGCACTACACCCAAGAGCAAATAACGGACAGACTATACATAACACGAAAGAAAGGAGGGAGAGGACTACTAAGTATAGAGGACTGCGTCAACATCGAGAACAGAGCCACTGGGGCAATATCTGAAAAACCAGTGAAGACGAGTGGCTAAAGAGTGCATGGGAATGAAGGACTAATAAAAAGTAGACGAAGACCCAGAAAATATACAGAGACAGGAGAATGACAGACAGACAGAGGACTGGCACAATAAACCAATGCACGGACAACACATGAGACAGACTAAAGAACTAGCCAGCGATGACACATGGCAATGGCTACAGAGGGGAGAGCTAAAGAAGGAAACTGAAGGAATGATAACAGCGGCACAAGATCAGGCCCTAAGAACCAGATATGTTCAAAGAACAACGATAGACGGAAATAACATCTCTCCCATATGTAGGAAGTGCAATACGAAAAATGAAACCATAAACCACATAGCAAGCGAAATGCCCGGCACTTGCACAGAACCAGTACAAAAAGAGGCATGATTCAGTGGCAAAAGCCCTCCACTGGAGCCTGTGCAAGAAAACATCAGCTACCTTGCAGTAATAAGTGGTACGAGCACCAACCTGAGGGAGTGATAGAAAACGATCAGGCAAAGATCCTCTGGGACTATGGTATCAGAACGGATAGGGTGATACGTGCAAACAGACCAGACGTGACGTTGATTGACAAAGTCAAGAAGAAAGTATCACTCATTGATGTCGCATACCATGGGACACCAGAGTTGAAGAGAAAGAGAGGGAAAAAAATAAAAAAGGATAAGTATCAAGATCTGAAAAATAGAAATAAGAAATTTTAAGGAATATGGGATATGCCAGTGGAAATCGTACTTATAATCATAGGAGCACTAGGCACGATCCCAAGATCCCTGAAAAGGAATATCGAAAAACTAGAGGCTGAAGTAGCTCCAAGACTCATGCAGAAGAGTGTGATCTAGAACGGCACACATAGTAAGGAGAGTGATGGACTCCTAAGGAGGCAGGATGCAACCCGGAACCCCACACTATAAATACCACCCAGTCGAATTGGAAGACTGTGATAGAGCAAAAGAAAAAAAAAAAAAAAAAAATAAAATAATAATAATAATAGCGTAATGTAGATGTATATTTAAAGAAACTAATAATAATAATAATAATAATAATAATAATAATAATAATAATAATAATAATAATAATCAATAATAATATAATAATAATAATAATAATAATATGTATAAGTATAGGTACATGTATATGAATAAGCGTCTTTAAACCTAAGGTTTAAAACATTGCAATTATTATTTTTATAGATAGAGAGAGAGAGAGAGAGAGAGAGAGAGAGAGAGAGAGAGAGAGAGAGAGAGTAAAATAACAATCACAAACTCACTTTTAGCTCGGAAAACATGGTAATCATCGCACAGAATCACTGTAGACAAGGTTAACAAGGCCTTAATTGAAGCGGTATAATGAAAACCCGAAGGCGTTCTATAGAAGCGTTTTTCCGAGGTACCTGAGCATAATAGAAGCTCACTTAAGGCTCCCTATCCATAGGATTTATGAGAGAGCGTCCCAAGCGTTCTAAGTAAGACCCTCTCGACTCTCTAAAGATCGTCAATGGCCTTTTACGTAAGTCGCATTAGCGAGCACTAATTGGCCTCGTGTACCGTTCATTCATTCCTCGGTGAAAGAGTGTTGTGTCTACGTTGGGTAGCAGGTGTGTGTAACATACATAACATACATACATACATGCATGTTTATCAGCAAGGGACAAATAAGTTACCAGCTCCTATCACTTACATACATATATTCAGTAGAGAATCAACAACATAAGACATCTGTTACATATATACTTTTAATACATAAATACATATATACATATATATTTTTCCGTGCACGGACGGGATGCCGAATGCATTTTAGTCGAAGGTCAAGAAGCAGAAGTCAGGAAGCCGAACGGACAGAAAGCCGAACAGACATAATGCCGAATAGACATAATGCCGAACAGACATAATGCCGAACAGACATTAATGCGAACGGACAAAATGCCGAATATTGCTAAGATTACGAAAGATAAATATAAGCAAAAATAATAATAGGATGATAACATTTGCTGAGAGATATAGATAACTTTTCACTAATTTGATAATTACTATTTAACTGCTTGTTTAATTAACAATTACATAGTTTACTAATACTGCTTTGTAGTTATATATTTTTTTCTTTATTCAAATTTGACTATAAGAAAAAAACAATAATAGTTTTTTTGTCTTCAGTCGTTAGGAAATCGATAAGAAGGCTTTTTCTTTGTTTGTTTTGAAAATTTCAGAAGACATATAAAAGACAAAAGGAGCAAAATAAAAGTAAAATGCTTGATAATTATTTTATTTCGACAATGTTTTTAAAAGTAAAATATTTAAAAATTGTGAGCCAGAGATCGTAGAAACGCTAATCCTTCGTCCTTATCATAAGAACAAAATATGGATTTTATTCTATCGTTAATGGCATCGTATTTCTTGTTAGGTCATGATATATCAATCCCTGTAGAAGCCTGCTCAATTAGAATTTCATTAACTGCTTGTTCATTTCTGATAACCTTTAGTAATTTGGTGAGTGTTGGATGGGTTACATTAATTCTCTTTTTAAAGGCCTGATGCCAGCCTTCAAGGGAATTGTTTGTTCTCGGTAAATCATTAACTCTAGTGTGAACCGACCTCAAATCAACATGAAACAATGGTTTCCTCCTTCGACCTCGCTGGATTATCCCTAACCACGTACTTTCGAAGTAAACCAAAAAATCACTTAGTAATTCATCAGTTTCAGCATCTAAGGAATTCACCAATTCGTCAAATAAATCATGTATGTCTGCAGGTGGGACGTAAGCAAGTGCTTGTAACTGCTTGATGAAAATAGCATTACTGGGTTCAACCACAAGACTGGATATTACGCCATAAACATTGGCCGAAATGAAAGAAACAACCTGATATAGATGTATTAGGAAAGTTCTTTTTAATGCTATTTATTGTTGCTCTTTCGAAATCAATAGTTATTGAATCAGGCTCCTGAACACCTCTGCTTTTTAAAAATCCAAAAATTTCGTCATATGTTTTTTCTTCTTTGTTACTGGCACTACAATACACCAATGGCAAGGTTTTACTTTTTAAAACAATGGCATGTATGGTATAAAACTGTTTGCTTAAAGGAGCGGAGTCAAATGTGCCATCGGCAAACCATACTTGTTTTTTAGAAAATAATTCCTAGTTTTTTCTGTCGAGAAAATTGTAACAGAGGTGGTTTCATAAAGACGAAAATTCTCGCCACGGGTTGTCATGTCCAAGTCTCCACTTTCTTCATTCTTTCTTGCTCGCTTTACCATTCTTGCAAGTGTTTCTCTTTTAGGTATAGAACCAGCAATGCTGAGCGGCAGTTCTTCCAAGACATTATTTATTACACGGCTTGTTACCGCTTCTGTTTTTTTCTGCTGTAGTCTTCTTTTTATCCAAAGCTTTAAAATGGTATTATGAGCACCGTCGGGAGGATGTGAATGATCTGCAGCTTGTCCATGTTCGGTATCACTGATCGTTCTAATTCTACCATTGCACACTTTTCGTCGCTCACATCTCCAGTAAGTAGTTTCTTTAACAGTTTTATCGACAACGTATGAATATCCATTATGAAGCAATTTTCGGCCACCACGTCCTGTCCTAGTGAATTCCATGGTTGAACTCGCAAAAAATAAATTCCATGGTCACATTTGAATATAGAAAAAAAATATATAACTACAAAGCAGTATTAGTAAACTAGGTAATTGTTAATTAAACAAGCAGTTAAATAATAATTATCGAATTAGTGAAAAGTCAAACTTCATTGAAGAAAAAATCTTAACTATTATTATTTTTGCTTATATTTATCTTTCGTAATCTTAGCAATATTCGGCATTTTGTCCGTTCGCCTTAATGTCTGTTCGGCATTGTGTCTGTTCGTCATTATGTCTGTTCGGCATACTACATAAAGGCCACTGATACATATATAATACATACATACATAACGACCACTGAACCATACATACCTGTATTTTAAGCTATCTAAGTGTCTATAGATAGATAGACACTGAAAAATATTATTGAAGATCTGACACTGACACCAAACCCAGTAAAATTCCACGAACTGCATCCGATACTGAGACACCACACGAAACTGGGAGTGGCAGGTTACTCATTATTCAAAGGTATAACATTTATTAATTCTTCTCCCCCCCTTTTTTCCCCCCCTTTTTTTTACCAAACTCTTTTTCATTTTGAAACAACCTATCCCTGGCAGCTGAGAGATAACAAATTACCTGAGCACCTCTTTTGTAGCTACCGGATCTGCCTGGATGCCGAGAACTTGATTGAAGTAGCACAGTTGAAGGTTCTGAAGATTGCAATCGTGCGTCAAAGAATAGTACAACTCCCTTTGACGTCAGTTCA
>NC_061094.1:63589041-63651929 GCF_015104395.2 Macrobrachium nipponense
AAGAAATTCAAGAAGAAGATTACTGGAGCTAGAAACTGATTCTCTCAGGCTGAACGAAGACAAAACATACCTCCTTCCAACTCGGGCGTTCCAGGTTCCAGCAACACTTCTTTCGTGAACGAGTTGGCTACATCAGCTTGGGGATCAGTCTTGCTCAAACGAAGGTACAAGAACTCAAGGAATGCAATTGGAATGGACTGAGTAAACATCAAATGCTGTACACCCAGTCCAACTCCATTTGATCCTTTCGGACCAGCCAGAGACCAGTTGGCATAAAACGGCGAATGAATTAATTTGCAATTCACGGCTGCTCGATGTTTACGACTGACAGGAAGTACGGGTCGGAAATTCTCTCTACGTTTTATTGTGCCTTGCGCGATGCCAGTGTGCAAAGAAAGCTTATAGTTTAAATGAATATATATATATATTATATATATATATATATATATATATATATATATATATATATATATATATAATATATATATATATACACACATAAATATATACATAGTACATGAACACACACACACACACACACACACACACACACACACACACACACACATATATATATATATATATATATATATTATATATATATATATATATATATATATATATATATATATATATATGTATATATGTGTGTGTTTGTGTGTTAGTGTTTATTCTTCTGTAAGCATTCTAATAGCACAGCTTTTGCTCATTTTATCTCATGAATCCCAATCAATAATTGACCGAACGCGTCCAAAATCCTTACAACCATTCCAGACTTGTATTATTCCAGCTTGCAATATCGACGTCTCATTTGCGTAGGAGATTACATTACGCATTGCGTTATTGCGCTGCATAATCGATCTTCTCTCGTGATTCCGATATTGTTCGCTTGAAATACCTTCACCCATTATTATCAGTTTCATTCTTGTACAATGGGCTTTGAATATTAACTTATAATCTGTGTTGAACAATACAGGTTCTCCTTTTGTTAACCCTAGTTTGATGATGACTTTTTAACACAGAGTTCGTTGTAACGTTTCGTTGTACTAAAATGTAATATTTCATTTTTTTTGTAGATTTTTTTGGTTGCATGCTAACGGTGGCCTTCTCGCCTTCCTTCAAAGATTCTTTTTTTTTTCTTTTTTTAGTGACTTCGAGGTAATGCATCTTTTACCAAAAGTGATGTGTCTTATATTTAAAGTGATGTATCTTTTGCTAAAAGTGATGTAACTTTTAACTTAAAGTGATGTATCTTTTACTGAAAGTGATGTATCTTTTACTGAAAGTGATTTATCTTTTACAGAAAGTGATATATCTTTTAATGAAAGTGATTTATCTTTTACTGAAAGTGATGTACCTTTTACTGAAAGTGATTTATCTTTTACTGAAAGTGATGTATCTATTACTTCCATGCAAAGCTTTTTCTGATTTGAGATTACAGTGAAGTCTGGAACACAATTCTCGAGACGAATTACTAATATGATATTTATCTATCTTTACAGACATTTTTCCTATTGCTTATTCTATGTTGCTAATTTTAACTTGTCAATGCGAATTTTACATCCCTGTCTCTTTTCTTCCCATTTTTCTCAGGTAGTAATTATATCCAGTGGAAGGCTGCCAAGTGTCCTGGCCGCCATCGGAGAGAAGCCAGCCCAACTCAGTGACGCTCCCAAGTCAGTTCGAGATTGAAACAGATGGTGGAGGATCATTAAGCTGTGAAGAAGAAGAAGAAGAAGAAGAAGGGGAGATTCGTGATATTTATGGTAATGGAGTCTTTCTTTCCTCCAGTTTGCTATCCAACTTCTCTAGCTGTGTGGGTTTCTCCCACTTCCACCTTTAGATCCCTGTACTTCATCTCATTGGTTCTCTGGATGTCTTTTTCCATGCTGTCTAACCACTCTATCTCCCTCTTGTCACTTGTGCGTTGAATGGCTGAAAGTACCGCAGTGCTTGTCTTTACGGCCGCAGTTTCATTAAGCATTTATTAAAAAATAAAAAAAACGTGTGAGGTCATATTAAGCTACGAGGAACTCTTTGATAAAATAAGCTTTAAAGGAAGCTCTCATTCAAACCCAGTAGTGCGATTAGGGACGTGGCATTTAGAATAAGTGAAACAAAAGGACTTCTGGGAGATCAGTTGGTTGAATTACCGTCCTGGTTTTAATCACGATACGCTCCATTTTCAACTTTCTTCGAAACGAACCTTTCAGATCCGCTTCCTCGCAACTTGTAGAACGATGTTTGAGTTTTAATCGGATTAAAAAAAAAAGGAATAATTTCTCCGTAACCTCGATTCAACTTTCCATTCAGGGATAAAAGTCTCTAGCATAGGAAGCGAAAAACATTTTGGGAGAAGATTATTCTTTTGTTTCTCTCCGTCAGAGTTAATGCAACCGGGAACTTGTGCCTCAGTCACGAAAGAGAATATTCTATTATCCAGAAAGCTTTGTGAAGGCGCCTCGATGCGTCACAAGGCGCGGAAGGGGATTTCTATAATGGCAGCCAGCAATTATTAATGCGTTTGGGAGGATTATAGAACGATCCCACGAATTGTAGTTTCTCTAAGGAATTATGTGGTTTTTATCGACCAACCAGCCTCCGCCCACCGTCCCCACAAAATAGAAAACAAACATATTTAAGATTATTATCATTATTGTTATTATTATTATTATTATTATTATTATTATTATTATTATTATTATTATTATTATTATTATTATTTTTTTTTTTTTTTTTTTTGCTCTATCACAGTCCTCCAATTCGACTGGGTGATATTTATAGTGTGGGGTTCCGGGTTGCATCCTGCCTCCTTAGGAGTCCATCACTTTTCTTACTATGTGCGCCGTTTCTAGGATCACACTCTTCTGCATGAGTCCTGGAGCTACTTCAGCCTCTAGTTTTTCTAGATTCCTTTTCAGGGATCTTGGGATCGTGCCTAGTGCTTCTATGATTATGGGTACGATTTTCCACTGGCAATATCCCATATCCTTCTTATTTCTATTTTCAGATCTTGATACTTATCCATTTTTCCGTCTCTTTCTCTTCAACTCTGGTGTCCCATGGTATTGCGACATCAATGAGTGATACTTTCTTCTTGACTTTGTCAATCAACGTCACGTCTGGTCTGTTTGCACGTATCACCCTATCCGTCCTGATACCATAGTCCCAGAGGATCTTTGCCTGATCGTTTTCTATCACTCCCTCAGGTTGGTGCTCGTACCACTTATTACTGCAAGGTAGCTGATGTTTCTTGCACAGGCTCCAGTGGAGGGCTTTTGCCACTGAATCATGCCTCTTTTTGTACTGGTTCTGTGGGCAAGTGCCGGGCATTCGCTTGCTATGTGGTTTATGGTTTCATTTTTCGTATTTGCACTTCCTACATATGGGAGAGATGTTATTTCCGTCTATCGTTCTTTGTACATATCTGGTTCTTAGGGCCTGATCTTGTGCCGCTGTTATCATTCCTTCAGTTTCCTTCTTTAGCTCTCCCCTCTGTAGCCATTGCCAATTGTCATCGCTGGCTAGTTCTTTAGTCTGTCTCATGTATTGTCCATGCAATTGGTTTTGTTGTGCTAGACCTCTTTTCTGTCTGTCATTCTCCTGTCTCTGTATATTTTCTGGGTCTTCGTCTACTTTTATTAGTCCTTCTTCCCATGCACTCTTTAGCCACTCGTCTTCACTGTTTTCAGATATTGCCCCAGTGCTCTGTTCTCGATGTTTGACACAGTCCTCTATACATAGTAGTCCTCTCCCTCCTTCCTTTCGTGTTATGTATAGTCTGTCTGTATTTGCTCTTGGGTGTAGTGCTTTGTGTATTGTCATATGTTTCCTGGTTTTCTGATCTATGCTGCGGAGTTCTGCCTTCGTCCATTCCACTATTCCTGCGCTGTATCTGATTACTGGCACTGCCCATGTGTTTATGGCTTTTATCATATTTCCGGCGTTGAGTTTTGACTTGAGTATCGCCTTGAGTCTCTGCATATATTCTTTCCTGATCGTGTCCTTCATCTCTTGGTGTTTTATACCCCCTCCTTCCATTATTCCCAGGTATTTGTATCCTGTCTCATCTATGTGTTTGATGTTGCTCCCATCTGGTAGCTTTATCCCTTCAGTCCTTGTCACTTTGCCTTTTTGTATGTTGACTAAGGCGCATTTTTCTATTCCAAACTCCATCCTGATGTCCCCAGATACAATCCTTACAGTCTGGATTAGGGTATCTATTTCCTTGATGCTCTTACCATACAGCTTGATGTCGTCCATGAACATCAGATGGTTGATTCTGTTGCCTCATTTCTTGAGTTGGTACCCGGCATCCATCTTCTGTAGTACTTTTGTCATGGGAATCATGGCTACTACGAAGAGTAGTGGGGACAGTGAGTCGCCCTGGAAGATCCCTCTCCTGATATTAACCTCTGCTAGTCTTATTCCAGAGCTTGTAAGTATTGTATTCCAGTTGCGCATTGTATTTTTGAGGAAGCTGATGGTGTTTTCCTCTGCCCCATATATTTTCAGGCATTCTATTAGCCATGTGTGTGGTATCATGTCGAAGGCTTTCTTATAGTCTATCCATGCCATGCTTAGGTTGGTTTTCCTTCTCCTACTGTTCTTCATTACCATTTTGTCTATCAGGAGCTGGTCTTTTGTGGCCCTACACTTCCTTCTGCAGCCTTTCTGTTGGTGGGGGATGGTGTTTGTCTCCTCTAGGTAGTTGTATAGCCTTTCACTGATGATACCTGTTAGTAACTTCCACATTATTGGTAGGCAGGTGATAGGCCTGTAGTTACTGGCTATATTTCCCTTACTCTTGTCTTTTTGTACTAAGGATGTTCTTCCTGTGGTCATCCATTTGGGTGCATGGTGATTTGAGATACAATGCTGGAGTTGTTCTGCTATTCACGGTGTAGGGCCTTGAAGTTTTTTGAGCCAGTATCCATGGACTTCATCGGGACCTGGGCTTTCCAGTTTGGCATTTTCTTTATTGGTGTCTAACTGTGTCTGTCGTGATGTCTGTGAATCTTTGTTTTATTCTCCTGTTTCTTCTTCCTTGACTTCCTGGAGCCATGTTGCATGTTTGTTGTGTGATACCGGATTGCTCCATATGTTTTCCCAGAGTTCTCTTACTTGGTTCGGCTTCAGAATTCTGGGTGTTGTCTTCCCCTCTTAGTTGGCTGTATAGTCTTCTCTGGTTGGTTCCGAATAGTTTGTTCTGTTGGTATCCCTTATTCCTGTTCATGTACCGTTGGATCTTATGTGCTTTGGCCTTAAGCCTCTGTTTTACATCTTCTATTGTGTTGTTTAGTCCCCTCTCTTGTACTTTGTATTTCTCGTTGAGTTCCTCCCTTGTTTTCTTGCTTCTTAGCATTTTTTCTGCCATCTCTTTCAGTTTACTCAAGTCAGATCTCATCACCATGATTTGCTTTTCCAGGCGCCTTTTCCAAGGAGGTTGCTGTTTTGGTTTCTGTTGGGTTTGGTTGGTGTGCTGGTGGTGTTGGTGTTTCGAATCCCCATCAGTTCTGCTACTAATCTTGCTCCTGCATACACCAAGTTATTTGTTTCTGTGATACTGGTGGTGTGTATTATTATTATTATTATTATTATTATTATTATTATTATTATTATTATTATTATTATTATTATTATTATTATTATTATATTATTATTATTGTTATTATTATCATTATTATTATTATTATTATTATTATTATTATTATTATTATTATTATTAATTATTATTATTATTAGTAATACATTTTTTCCCACTGAAAAACCCATTATCGATCTAAACCCATGTATATATATATATAATATATATATATATATATATATATATATATATATATATATATATATATAATATATAATATATATATATATTGCGAATATGTTGAGAAATGTGTTATAATTATCAATGTTTGGTCGTGAATTGTACCGTGAAAAAATGTGTTTCTGGGCCTAATTACTGTTTAGGTTCCCAAATGTCAATGTTTAGAGAATCAGAGTTTAAACACAATGTTATTGTTATTGTTTTTCAAAGCATATTAATTTTCTTTAGCATGTTATACTCATTTATTATAGTATATTGTTTACTATAATGTGTATATTTCGAAATGTTTGTTATATAAATTATATTTACTCAATTTTTCATTATTTATTGTTGAAATTATTCTCTCATTTTGAAATTTTGTATAAATATATTTGTCATCTATATATCAAATTACTTCTTAATATATTATTTATTTATATATATATATATATATATATATATATATATATATATATATATATATACCTATATATATATATATATATATATATATATATATATATATATATATATATATATATATATATATATATATATATATATATATCTACATGAAGTACCTGGCATCTCATTTTCTTACTTTTCCTTTGTAGCTGTGACTCTCTTGTATATTCCATCACGTTTTTTACTTTTTCGTCAACTAAAATCTAACATACACAGACATATATATATATATATATATATATATATATATATAATATATATATATATGTATATAGTATATATATATATATATATATATATATATATCTATAATTATATATATATATATATAAAGAGGTGAAAGAGGGGGAATGGCTAATAATATGTTTAAAGTGTTTTATATAATAATAAAGTCACATAGCTCTGCTCGCCTAGAGACAAAGGGTGGTACACTGCAAAGTTCACATGGGAGAGAAGGTATTTGCTGAACAAACAACTTGTCTCAGAGGTCGTTCCCGTTTGCGAGGCATGTGCATTCGTTTGTACCCGTATTACAGGCCTACTGGTTCAGGGTACTTGTGGAAGACGCATTCTTTGTGCAAAGGAGAGAACAAGCGGTTGCTCGAAGTGTCGGGAGAAAACGCCCATCGAAAAGGTAAGACACGTTCTATAAAAACTTAGAAAATCTGTTACCTTTTGGAAAAGAGAGAGAAGTGTGGAAATATTCTCTTACGTAAATACTTTGAAAAGAGTGACGTGGGGTGTCTATAACTATTATCTTTATTACAGATGGGTCCGATTCCATGGTGATTAGGAATGGATTCTCTAACTGATAACTGACAAATACTGAGACATGTGATGTTTGGGGTTTGAGAGTGTAACCTTAGTCCGGAAGTAGAATGTTATCTTATTGGTTTTCTTTATGGGCAGATTTGGGTATTTGTGCCATTATGACTTGTTAATCATTTTGTTCTTTGTTATAACCAATTGCTTTGGGAAATAAATGATATTTTTGTATATTTACACAGTCTTAATAAGCCTCGTGACATCTTACAGACAGGCCACCGTTGGCAACAGGTAAGAGTTCCCAGTTTGTGTAGTTTAGGGAATAAAGGGGGTGTAATAGTGGTGCCAGCGGTAAAGGCTTTTTATATATTTTTCAAGCTGTAGGTACGCTCCGAAGGGACTGGTGACCAGTTAGAAATAGGGGGTTTCGGTTTTTATTTTCATAGGAGAAGGGGTTATTAATCATGTCACAGGCAACTCAGGGTCATTACTGCTGATTCGACAGAGAGAAGCTGTTCCTCAGACAGTCTTCCTCTCCCAAGCCAAGTCAGTTGATTTCTTGAGATTACGGAATAAAGGTGTTTAAAAAGAGAGAAAAAAAAAGGGGGGGGAGAAAAGTTTAGTTTTCGACATATTAAGTGTTTTGCAGTTCGCGCATGTTTGCGGTGTATGTGAATTCGGTTTAGTACGTCATATGAAGACGTAAGTGTATTTTCGAGTTTTTTTTTCTTTCTTATTTTTTTTCCCTCTTTTTTGTTTTGTGATTTTCTTTAACTTTTTTGTTCTTGTTCATGTTCCTTGTGTTTGTGTGTGGCGAACTTGCCTGAGTGGGATTTTTGCGGCAAGTTGTGCCAGAGAGAGAGAGAGAGAGAGAGAGAGAGAGAGAGAGAGAGAGAGAGGCGAGTTAGCTCGGAAGCACCTTACGTTCTTTCTTTTCCTATCCCTTTCTTGTTATTATTATTTTTTTTTATTGTAATTTTCGTGGGGTTGATTTTGTGATTGGGGACGGGGCACGCTTACCTTTTGTTATCTGTTGTTGGAAAAATTTATTTTTTCTTGATTGGGTTTAGTGTATATAAGTACATTGATGTTATTGAGATCGGGGAACAGCCTTGGGAAACAAGATAAAATGGCAGATACTAAACCGACGACGCTACTACATCACGTGACGAACATTTCTGCGGGGGTCAGCCCGTTCAAAGGGATCGTGGATGGCGCTTTGTCACAACCTGTGAATATTTTCAT
The DNA here is from genome assembly GCF_015104395.2 of Macrobrachium nipponense. NCBI lineage: Eukaryota > Metazoa > Arthropoda > Malacostraca > Decapoda > Palaemonidae > Macrobrachium > Macrobrachium nipponense. The sequence goes on from NC_061094.1 coordinate 63,597,323, forward strand.
AGAAGGAGATAATAACTATTTAGCGGGAAAGAATATAGTAGACGATGTAGAGGCATTCAGAGAAGCGAAAGCTTTGCTAGATTTCAATAAGGGAGACCTCAGTCATAGGTCAAGGAGTTTCCAATTTACAAAATGTCGTACCTGGACAGACTTGCAAGCATTTTTGAAAACAGCATATGGCTCAAAGGAACACGGAGATATGGTGAGAGACCTTCGAGGTCTTTATAAACTACGGAAAGGCACTAATAGCCTTGTAGAACATAGTTCAAAGCTGTTTGACGCAGTGGCAGATTGGGTAGGAAAATTGAAAACATCTAAATGGGTTACAGGGGATAATCTCCCTCTAAATAATGTTCATAAACTGATCTATTTTTTTCTGCTTTTACACGAGGTACCCGATGCAATAGTGGATAGCTTTGATGAAAAGGTTGAGCCTACCTCAGACGAAGAATTACTTTATACCCAAATAGATAAACACAGGTCTAAATGTCCCACCGTAGATAGCACAATTTTTAACGGGACAAGCCCGAGGGATAGAGTACAGAGACACGGAACTTTCTCCTCATCGTCGTGTGCAAAAGTTGAGTATAACAAAAGATCGATCGATCAAAAGCAACAGCAGTTGCGTTGTTTCAACTGCAATAAACCAGGACATCCAAAGAAATTTGTGTAGGGTTAAAATATTGCGAATGTGTAAAAGTACTGAGCATTATTGGCAGTCTTGTCCGTCTCAGATATGGAGAGATGCGAGGCCTGCACCGCAAGGTTTGGTAATATAAATGTGAGAACTTCCCAGGCGGGTCAAACCAGAGGGCAAAGGGATCGGCGAAATTTTTGGAAGCCCGATCAACAAAAAGGGTACAGGTGATTGGTACATGCCATTGTGGTCTCGTGGGGGACGCCCCAGAGCCCAAGCCCATAGTCTATGGAACAGTAGGGGATGTGGATATCCCGGTTTTCATAGACACTGGGGCATCAATAAGTCTAATGGACTATAATTTGTATCAATCCATGTTCTCCAATTACCCTTTGCAGCCCTCTACGGAGACGGTGTGTGATGTGCAAGCCCATAGATTAAACACCCTGGGTTGTGTACAAATAAGGTTTGCTCTCGGTGACAGAGTGTGAACAGAACTTTTTTGGTAATAAAGGAATTGCCTTAGGTAATAAAATCTTGTTGGGTCATCCTGCTTGTAGAAGACACAAGATTTCGATCCATGCGGGTGCTAATGGGATAACAATCGGGAAAATGAATTACCTCATACCATATGAGGACGTGAATAGAATGGAGGACATGGAGGTTATTGAAAGAGGAGAGGTGCTCGGTGGTATTAATGGCGGTGATACGAGTGTTATGGAAAGGTAATGTTAAAACACACGTTTGGTGATCTGGGAGATGATTACGGGAGTTCTATCAGAGTTCATAGTGGTAACAATGATACTAACAATACTGGTGATGATACTAATATGGATGTTGTTTCTGATACTAACAATACTGGTGATGATACTAATATGGATGTTGTTTCTGATACTAACAATGCTGGAGATAATACTGAGGGTGGTAATTTGTATGGGGCGGTGGCAAGGGGAGATACTAACCACAAATATAGAGGTGTTTTATTTGAAGTTATTATGTTTCTACTTACAGGTTCAAAGGTTATGGTAAAAGTTAAATTGAAGTAATGAGAAAAACCCACAGATGTGTGTGTTATTGAAAACAGTGAAAAGCTCAGGGGAGTTGTTAGCACGGCATCGGTGAACAGTGTATCCAAGAATGGGGTTACGTGGGTGGAGCTATTAAACTGTAATGATACTGTTAGGAGATACCAGAAAAATACATATATAGTAGACTTCCATGATTGGAACTGCGATAGTGGTTCTGTGGCTATCGTAGAGGGGAAACCTGAGTTTTCGGAGGCAGAAATACAATCAAGGCAACAAACATTTAGTGAACATTTGGCTAATGCGGATTATAGCGAACACGTTGAAGCGATAAGCGGGCTCTTGGCGGAATTTGGGGATACGGTAGCCTTGCAAGGTGTATAAATTGGGGTTGACTAATGTGTTAGAGCATAAGGTAAATTTGGAGAGCAACACAAAACCTATTTATATTCCTGCATATCGCATACCTTTCAAAATCAGAGAACAGGTAGAGAAAGAAGTTAATAGATGGGAAGAAGAAGGAATCATTAGACCCAGTGTGTCTCCTTACAACTTTCCCTTGTTAGCGGTACCTAAGAAAGACGGTTCGGTCCGTGTATGCGTCGATTTTAGACGTTTAAATGAGAAAACGATCCCTGACCGCTACCCAGTTGCGTGCATACCAGATCTTTTTGTCGAAATTGGGGACATAATATTTATAGCTCAATTGATTTGGCGCAAGGTTTCTTACAGGTCCCTCTCAGCGAGAGTAGCAAGGAATATACCGCCTTTTCGGTGCCCAAGGGACACTATGAATTTACGCGAATGCTTTCGGTTTATCGGGCAGTCCGATGACTTTACCAGGTTGGTGAACACAGTTTTGCACGGGTTATTTGGGCAAAAATGTTTTTGTGTATATGGATGACATCCTGATCGCAACGACAGATCGCGCAACACCTGGAAGTGCTTACAGAAGTACTTAGGAGGCTTAGATTAGCGGGTTGAAAATCAGTTAGCCAAGTGTTCGTTCTTGAAAAAGCAGATCACATATCTAGGTCACGTCATATCTAAGGAAGGGGTTAGAGTAAATGACGATAAAGTCAAAGCAATAGCGAATTTTCGCATCCCCAGATCAAAGAAAGAGATTAAGTCATTCCTGGGTATCGCCGGTTTCTTCAGGAGGTTCGGAAAAATGTTTTCTAACATAGCAGCTCCCCTAACTGATGTGTTGCGGGAAGACGTTCAATTTCAATGGAAGGAATCCCAGGCGGATAGTTTTCAAAAGCTTAAAGATGCGCTAATGAATCCCCCGGTTTTGAAGTTTCCAGATTTTAAAGAACCTTTTACATTAGTGACTGATGCAAGCCAGGAAGGCATAGGTGCATGCCTTATGCAAAAGTCTGATGGGAAATTTCATCCTATAGCTTTTTATAGCAGGAAGTTCAGGACAAAAGGCAGTAACGAGAAGTCCATGGCCACCATAGATAAGGAAGCCTTTGCAATAGTGTCGAGCTTAGTTCATTTTAAAATGTTACTGATGGGGAATAAAGTAGAAGTCCTTACAGACCACAAACCGTTACTCGATCTTTTTAATAAACCCGATTTGTCTCCCAAAAGAGCTCGATGGTTTCTAACTATCAGAGATTTTGATGCAAAGCTCAAATATATAGAGGGCAAATTTAATGTTGTCGCGGACGTTTTGAGCAGGAGTTTTCATGACGCGGAAGGTTTCCAAGTCGCGCAGGTCACTAACGAAGCCATACAATGGGATATACCCCTCATATCATAGAGCTAAGGCAAGATGAAGACGAGGTCTTAGCAGATGCGAAAGCATTTCTGAGAGGGGAATTAGTCAAGAAACGTTATAGCTTGCCTTTTTCGGGTTTGGAGTTAGAAGGAAATCTGTTGGTTAGGAAAATTAAATATAAGTTGAGAACCAGTGAAAGTAAAGGAGATACGACACAGATCGTAATTCCGAAAGTCCTAATTCCAGTGGTTTTAGATATAGTTCATTGCAGGTTCGGTAGTCCTCACTTGGGAATAGAAAAAACTTATGATGAGGTTCGGGCTAAATACATTTGGAAAAAGATGGGTAAAGATGTGGAAAATTTCGTAAGGAATTGTGCGGTGTGCAACGCATGTAAGCCTGCTAGGATAACATCATGCAAATTAGGATCGTATCCTATACCGAGTAAACCTTTTCAGAGAATACATATGGACGTCTTAGGGAATTTTTGTGAGTCTAGATACGCGAACAAGTACTTGCTAGTGATAATAGATGAACTTACGAGGATAGTAGAAATTTTCCCACTTAAGCATAAAACGGCCGAAGAAGTAGCCATAGCATTTTTCAATGGTATCGTTTGCAGATACGGTTCACCCGAAGTTCTATTAACCGACAATGGGAGGGAATTTGTGAACAAAACCTTGGAGTGTTTAGCTGAATTCATGGGAATACAGAAAGTAACAATTATTCCATACAGACCCGAGGCTAATGGGTTGTGCGAACGAGCGAACAGGAAAGTGCTCGAAGCGCTCAGAAAAACGGTAGGTGGTAATGATAGAAATTGGGACAGATATATTAACGTTGTTAGACAGCATTAACACCATGGTTAGCGATTCAATTAAAATGTCCCCTTTTGAAGCTTTGTTTGGTTATCCAGCGCGAGGCACATTTGATTTGTTAACTACGCCTCCCCAGGGGGAGGATACAGTTGAAGCGCTGATATCCACAGCGAGAGAGAGACACGCATGTCTTAGCCGTAATCTCGAGTCCACAACCAGAGATATGGTTCAGAAGAGTATTAGTAAATCATCTGATCCCAAGATCAATGTCGGTGATAAGGTATTTTTAAAACTTAACGTGAGAAATGAGTTAAATTACAAACTAGGCCCGAAGTTTGAAGGTCCTTTTAAAGTCATTGAAGAGAAAATTGGAAATAGGTTTGTAGTTTTAAATGAACGAACAGGTCAGTCGAAGCTAACACATACCTCGAAATTGAAAAGAATTGGTTGTGGCAATTAATATATGATCGCGCAATTGCATTCATTTTTCCTTTTTTTTCTTGTTATCTGTTTCTGTAATTTGATGACAGAATGGCTTTGCAATTTTTTTTCCTTCTCCTTTGTTTCCTTCGAATGTTTTTTCTCTCTTATTGTATGTAGTCTGCGGCGTTTTGGCGTAAGATTTCGGGGTTAATATTTTTCGGCAAATGTTTGATTTAGCTGAGAAAACGATGAAATGTGTTTTTTTTTTTTTTTTTTTTTTTTAGCGTGGGGTCAGTAATTAAATAGAGGAATTATTTATGTCACTTGAGTGGTGTTATTATTAAGATGATGGTTTATGTATAATGAGATGGTTCTGGGGAGTGTGCTTACGAAGATCAGTACTAAACATTTTTTTTGAGAATCGTGAGTTTCTAGCGTCGCGGGTCTGATTATGCTGCAATGCTAAGCACCTGACTGTTCATAGGTGGGTTTCTTTTTTTTGCTGAAGTTGCTGTAAGGAGTCCGGTTGCGAACCTTCCCTTTGGAATTGTTGACTCGGGGATTTGCACGGTTTTCGGAGATGCCGATTATGACATTTCACGAGAACGTGTCATATAAGGGGATTTTTTTTTTTTTTTTTTTCTTGTCGATAGGGTTGCTGCGCTAGCAGATTCTGTAACGGTACACATTCCTTTTTGGGAAAAGATGTTGAATTATATGTTTTTTTTTTTCTTTCTTAACGTCGTCCGAGATGATTAAACAACTGATGGTTTTCTTTTCTTTTCTCTTATGTGCGCTGTGTAATGGGGAGGGGAAAGTTCACTTACTATTGTTTTGTATTATCTTATTTTTATTTATTTATTTATTTTTTTTCTCTCTCTTCTTTTTCTTTTCTTACGAGAGATGTTGCAATGAGGGTTAAGCTCTAAATAACATTTATCTATTAGATAGAAGATATAATTTGTCAGGGTATGTGGGTTGGATAGAAGGGGTGTTCGGCATTATATTTTATGGAGGCTAGTTATATAAACCATAAAGGGGTTTTTACTGTTAGACTTTATGAGTTCTCTTTTGATAGTGTGTTTGTCAGATATGGGATTATTTGTGAGAATTCAGTGGGTAAGATTATTTGGTTTAGCGAGGAATTTTTGTTTTTCTTTTTCTAATATTTGATTAGTAGATTGAATATATTAATTAGTGATGAATTTGTGGGGTAAAACAAGACTTTAGTTATTTTATGACCATGTAGACCTTTTTTAAATACGGACACACAATGACTTTGGAGAATTCCCAACTCTACGTGAGGATGCCAAGGGAGACGAACTTCGTTCTACAGTACCAGAGATTGAGTCAAGTCTACACACGAAGGGCATTTTTGTGGACTGCCTTGGCAAAGGATGAGATGTCTTCGATATAATTTCTGGGATTAAACCAGGAGTCTACAGTCTTCGATGAGGCGGGTGCGAGTAGCACTATTGCATAGAATAACAGGGGTGGTGACCACGTTTACTTCAGTAGAAAACGTCGAATCTACAGTTTCGCGACGGGAGGGTGTTGGATACACTCACGAGGGTTGCAGACGCTGAATAATGGCGCGTGCTGAGTTGTTTCGAGTTGGGTTACGTACTCGACCTGCGTCTACAACAATTCGCTCATTCTACATGGGGGGATCCCAAGCTTGTTTGACAGTTCCTGCAGGATTCTTACAGACTTCTTCATGGTACTTAGTCGGCGTGTCTACAACTCGTCGATAAAGGAGTTTCACACCGACACCTTCACGGAAGCCATAAGGCGGTTCGAATCCCGCCTACAGTGGAGTCCATTACTGTCCCGCCACTCGAAGATAGTGGTGAAGATGAACCTTTTTTTTTCGATGACCGCTATACTATACCAATAGTAATAGATCAATGTTAGGCGCTATACTGATCGCCATTTGTGTACTTGGAGTCCTTAAACTTTTATGCATTCGACGAAGCACAAGTGCTCCGGCAACGGAGGTGGCTCTAAGTCATGTGGTACATTGATACATTGGGCATTAGTTGCCGATATGGTGTGAGACGGGAGTGCATTATTTTCTTTTTTGAGCCAGCCTCTGGTTTTATATATATTGTAAGACGCTTGTGTGTTAGAGCTAGGCGGGTGCTAGCATAGGGGGTAGCCGAGCTCCTATAAAGAGGTGAAAGAGGGGGAATGGCTAATAATATGTTTAAAGTGTTTTATATAATAATAAAGTCACATAGCTCTGCTCGCCTAGAGACAAGGGGTGGTACACTGCAAAGTTCACATGGGAGAGAAGGGTATTTGCTGAACAAGCAACTTGTCTCAGAGGTCGTTCCCCGTTTGCGAGGCATGTGCATTCGTTTGTACGCGTATTACAGGCCTACTGGTTCAGGGTACTTGTGGAAGACGCATTCTTTGTGCAAAGGAGAGAACAAGCGGTTGCTCGAAGTGTCGGGAGAAAACGCCCATCGAAAAAGTAAGACACGTTCTATAAAAGTACTTAGAAATCTGTTTACCTTTTGGAAAAGGAGAGAGAAGTGTGGAAATATTCTCTTACGTAAATACTTTGAAAGAGTGACGTGGGGTGTCTATATAACTATTATCTTTATTACAGATGGGTCCGATTCCATGGTTGATTAGGAATGGGATTCTCTAACTGATAACTGACAAATACTAGACAAGTGGACTTGTTTGGGGTTTTTGAAGAGTGAACCTTAGTCCGGAAGCAGAAAGTTATCTTAGTGGTTTTTCTTATGGCAGATTTGGGTATTTGTGCCATTTATGACTTGGTAATCATTTTGTTCTTTGTTATAACCAATTGCTTTGGGAAATAAAGATATTTTTGTATATTTACGCAGTCTTAATAAGCCTCGTGACATCTTACAGACAGGGCACCGTTGGCAACAGGTAAGAGTTCCCAGTTTGTGTAGTTTAGGGAATAAAGGGGGTGTAATAACAAATTCTATATTATATATATATATATAATATATATATATATACCTATATATATATACATATATATATATAATATCAGCCGTTTCTCCACTGCAGCATTCTATACCCGCAAATTCTCTCAGCTCGTCAGTCCCCATCGCTTCTCTTCCTTCCCTGCTTCGTTTGCAATCGGTAGGGACCCGTTCTGTTATTCTTTTCGTCCAATCTAATTATCTGACATTTTTCCATGAAATTTCTTTTTTAGTTCTCTTCGGTTACATTCGGCGATCTTGTTTTTAAAACACAATGATATAAGTAAACGGTTGATGCAGATTTAATTTTAGCATAAATGAATTTAAAAGAAAAACAAGAAAAAAGAAAAAAAGAAAAAAGAAACATATGGTACACCTAACAAGTCTTTTCCTGCTCTGAATCTAAATTTATTTACTTGTTTTTCTTTGATGAAAAGCCACTTCAGTTGACCCAAGAGAATTTAAACACAGGAAATTTTAGTCACGTATTTTTGTAGCATCAAAAGGAAATGAAAATGCTTTTTCATTTCTCGAAACTGTATATTTACCATTTTGTGCACGTTTTCAATACTAGACGGTTTTCTGTTAAATATATATATATATACATATATATATATATATATATATATATATATATATATATATATATATATTATATATATATATATATATATGATATATATATATTTATATTATATATATATATATATATATATATATATATATATATATATATAGTATACATATGTATATATAAATCATATGCATATGTATATCTATGCATATATACACATATACGTGAGTTTCTTGAGCCATATTTCAAAAGCTCTCAGGGACTGCTCTTTTGTCCCCACCGAAGAGGTGTTACTCTCCTCCGTTTAGAGGTCCCGAAATTACCTCCGAGCATTTTCTCTCTCTCTCTCTCTCTCTTTTTTTTTTTTTTTTTTTTTTGGTAGGTTTCAGCCACTGCACTTCTTCAAGATAAAGGGGCTCCTCGTTCTAGTCCATGCTTGTCTTAGGAGTACAGTGGATTTGATCCATTGTTCAACCGTTTTGTGATTTTGAGAGAATCTTGAAGTACAGACCGTAATCTTATCTATCCAAGCCACTAAATAATTTGATTTAGGCTTGCATCAAGTTACTGTGATAGATGGGCACAAAATTTCTGGTTGGTACGTGTCCTTCCAGTGCTATTGAATTCAGTTATATGGCCAATCAAAAAGCCATCCATGAAGGCAAAGGGGAAAGAGAGAAAGCAAATAGACCAAAGCAAAATGGCAAAAAAAAAAGACAAAAAAAAAAAAAAAAAAAAAAAAAAATTTCGAATCCTCTACCACATTGCCGGAAAACTAGTTTTGTTGCACCATGATTGCCAGGATCGCGATGTCAAGTTCAGAAATGACGTTTATGATGATTTTATTCTCTCCCAAAGTTCCAAAGGATTTACATGATATATCCACAGATACCGTCTTTCAAGTTTTATGTTGATACAGCGAAAACTGAGCATGCTTACCGAATTTGCTGGGTAAATGGAAAAAGGGCCTTTTGAAATATCCAGTAGCTGTGTTGTATTGCAGAAAGTGTTTAGTTATTCACGACATCAAAGACTTTCATATCCTTAAAAATTGTCACTGTATTAATATTTCTAAACGAGTCTTTAATGTGCCTGTAATTATAGGCCACTTAAAACATTCACCGATTAACTCATAATGGAATTTTGCGTGCATTAAGAGATATTACGAAAATGAGTTTAGAAACTATAATAAAAACATGAATAATCTTCCATAATATTTAGATAATTATTATAGGCCATAAAGAACAGTTTAGATTCTAGATCCTGTCGGTATTTATAGAGCAAACAATGTTTATTTGCAGATCAGTTGCCAAAACTATTTACAATTGCCGTTACATGGTTGTTCCCGACCCCAAGACTTCTGTTGCATGCATCATGTAACTTTTCCACCCGGTAAACAAAATAACAGATTCGTTTGAAATAACAAGATTTTTTTTCTATGTAAAATGGAACCTAAAGTTTGAAGAACATTGCGTTTGGCCAGTTCCGGTTCTCGAGAAAATTTTAATCAGAGAGAGAGAGAGAGAGAGAGAAAGAATATACTCTAAAGTAAGAATATATATATATACTATATATATATATATATATTATATATATACATACATACATATATGTGTATATATATATATATATATATATATATATATATATATATATATATATATATATATATATACTAGAGAGAGAGAGAGAGAAGAGAGAGAGAGAGAGATTGATAGTTACATACATACATATATTATGGCAATCATGGCTCTCACGATCCATCGAACACACGTCTACAATCGCCAACCATACTGAAAAAGACCTCCTTCAATTTTATTCCCCGTCCCCCGCCCCCCCCCTCCAACCCCTTGACTTGATGCAGAGTTCTCTATCGCCATGAGCAGTAGTATAACTATATTTATCCGAACGTGGGATGAATTGTAAGGGACACAAAATAGGAATTATAAGGGACACGAACTGGGAATTGTAAGGACACTAAATTGTAATTGTAAGGGGCTCAACAGCTACATAAAATAGTACTTGTGCAGGACACGTAATATAAACTGTAGAGGGCAAAAAACAGGAATTGTAAAGGACACTAAAGAGACACAAAATAAAAACGAAATTGCTCAACTTCGATTTCCTGTTGGATTTCTACAGTCAGAAAGCAGGAGGGCGCTCCACCTGGCGTCTCTGTAGAGAGAATTGGAGGTCCTTATCGGTCAGCTTAGGAAACAGAAGGGGGAACGTCACCTCACTCAGCTGAGGGCGATCTTATAGCCAAACTTAGGTATACATCCTGCTGGTTGTCTTTGCTGTTGACTTGAAGATGATTTTCCCAGCCAGTCCCTCCTCGTCATGACACACTTGTGTTTTTGCTGCTGGCCAATTACCTACTTGAAGAGAGACGAGGAGAGAGAGAGAGACGAGAGAGGAGAGAGAGAGAGAGAGAGAGAGGTTTGAGCTGTGAGAAGTAGTTGTTCCCTTTTGCTTAATGCAACTTATAGCATCACTAATACTTATAATTATATTTTAAACATTTTTATAAGACGTACATGATTAGAAATAGTACATGTAGCAAGAAGCTGTCATGACTGTGAATAATTACTACGCATTCTAGGGGTCATGAAGAAGTGTTTTTCGTAAACAACTTTTAAGCCGACGTATGGATTTCCATGTTACTGAAGCATTGAGTGTTTCTAACATTGTCCTAATTTATGGTAGTGCACTGAATTGACAGATGTGCTTAATTAAGCCGTTTACTCTCAGAACAAAGACGAACTTCAAGTCTTATCTCAGAGCATTTCAAAATTTCGTATGGCCCAGGATAAGTAACATGACATTTAACCATAAGCCAAACAACCATTTGAAAAGGTATAATGGAGGATACGATATACCGACGTCAATAATACCACCACTTATGTAGAGGGTTGAGTGGCTAAGAGCAGCTTTTACGTCATTTTCTGAAATAGAATAGTTAATGAAACGCATAAGGCAGTGCACAGTACTTCCGAAAATTAGGACGAAGTCAGATTGAAAGTGGTTTACGAAAAACACTATTTCATGGCATAGAAATTATACATAGTCATGACAGTTTCTCGCTTTATGTATTCTAATCATGCATGTCTTATAATTTTTTTAGAACATAATTATAAACGTTAGTAATGCTATAGGTTGCAATAAGCAAATAGGGACACCTACTTCTCACTGCCCAAACCTCTCTCTCTCTCTCTCTCTCTCTCTCTCTCTCCTCTCTCTCTCTCTCTCTCTCTCTCTCTCTCTCTCTCTGGAATACATAGTAGGTACCCTTAAAGCGCTGCATGTGGAAGGTACAATAATAAGGTTCAAATCTGTAAACCTTACGTTGGTGAGGGCATTATCTAAGGTGAAAAATTACCACTATATATATATATATGTACGCTTGTATGTATGTACGCATGTATGTATGTATGTATGTAGTATGTATTCTTACTATACCTTCCCCTTACACTTCTACTTCTACTGCAAAATTTCTCTGCCCCATTTCTTTCCCTCCCTCATTATGCTATCCAGTAAAACAAGTGGAATTATTCCGCGTTATTTAATATTCTCTTCATTTACTTCATCGTGATTACCAGGAAAGTATTCCACACAGTTCTTTCCCGTCCCGTATATTATTCATGTGTTAAATTCCTCAATACGCTTGCGCTGAACTTTGTTTAAAATGCTCTTTAAAAACACCGAAAATATTGTTTGGTTGAACGCGGGTATCTTCCGAGTATCAGAATATTTTGATATTTTATCTCAAAAATAAAACCTTGTTGATGAACACATTCGATGCAGATGTTCATTTTTCTGGTTATTTTTCAGTCTCGATCCTGGAATTTTGATAGGCTCCCTATACTTAATTAGCTCTCTCTCTCTCTCTCTCTCTCTCTCTCTCTCTCTCTCTCTCTCTCTCTCTCTCTCTCTCTCCTCCTTTCTCTATCTTTTTTCTCTCCTCTCTATGAGAGGTAGGAAGATGAGAAGGAGCTTAGGGCAGGAAGGGAGGTCCCACTGAAGTTTTACTCACCATTATTAACTTTACTATAATTGTGTGGTTTCGCTTGTTGACGATATTTTTGCTTTTATTCCAGATTTTATTAATGTTGAACATTTACTAACTCAATTGAAGAATTGACACCAGTGTATCAAATTTAAAGAAGAAAATGAGGATGATAACAGGTTACATTTTGTAGACACTTTATTATGTCGTTTAGAAGATAATAGAATTAAATATGCAGAATATAGAAAACCGACCCATGAAGAGCCATATATCGATGCTTTTTTCTTTCCATTCAGACGATGTGAAGATAGGTGTTATTTCTAATATATTCTTGAGAGCGTAAAAAATTTGTGATGTTGAATTTTTAGAGACTGAAATAAATCATATCAAAAATGTTTTCACTGCACTTGGTTACAATACAAATTTTATTCACAGCGCGCATTTTAAGGCACGCAGAATATATTATGTTGCAAAGGAAAAAAGGAGCTTCCTACTATGAGATTCAGGGCCTCTGTAACACGGTTTTTTCGCAATAACTTTTTATCTATGCATTTCATAAATATAACACTTATTCAGAATACATATTATATCAACACGTAAATTTTGAGTGTATTCTACACTACGTAGGTTGAATAAATTTGGTACTTACAATGTAAAAGTGACCTTTTTTGAAGACGGGCCAACTTACTCAGAGAAAAGGTTTCGAACGCACTCGTTACGTAACTTATGACATCATTTCTTCCCTCTTTCTCGATGGATGATTGGCTATACGTAACGAAGGCTAAACCTCTGGTAACAATGACATACAAATTTAAATACAAGCAAAGCAGTACACCTTTATGAACTCTGGAACCTCTACACTGATAATTGTCATAATGAACAAACCAACAAAATATGTTAATAAATACAAAAACACTTCGATTATTAGTCTAACTCCCAAAATAAGTTTCCAAAGAAATTACAGTCTACTTTATAGGTCACAATCAGATTGACAAGAAGTAGGGAGCGTAATTACCAAAAACATAGTAGACAAGCTTGATTTGATAACTGCTATATCCAATGTCAAGCAAATTTTATTTATTGGCTATCTACCTATTTACTGAAAAAAATAACCGGTACCGTTTATTGGCTTTAAACCTTCAGTAATAATTATCGTCAGAATGGTGACTTCATGAGGCTCCACCCACTTTCGCCTCGTTATAATTCAGGATAACACTGAAGGCTACCATGGGCATTGTTGTATTAGAAAATTTAACTTCTGGCTATAAAACTAATTTCTCGAGTAGTTGTAAGAAGTGCTAAATGATCCTCAAGGATCCCAACAGTTGGCCTAAACGTTTAATTCATGTATATTACTGCTATACTGTTGCGGCACTACTGCTACAGTAGTATTACTACGCTAGCACTGATACCCCACACACATCTATGTATCGTTCCGCCATTCATAAAGTCTTTGGGTTTCAGAGCCGATGGAATTTCTGTGTGGTGGATGGGCGGGGCAACATTTAGTCAAAAGGTGTGTTTACCTTGCTTACGTAATGAATGTTTTTCGACTCTTGGCTCGTAATCATTGGCCATGGCGTCGGCTAGATCATTTTTACTCTATAAAAATTAAAGCTATCGGGTTTAGGTTATTGATAATGCTGACAAAATTTGTGTGTGGTTGTAAAATATACATATGTCAACTTTCAGCTACATCCGATGCTTTGACAAGGAGCAAAGTCCAAAAAACCGTGTTACAGAGACCCTGAATTTCATAGTAGGTAAAAATAATAGTGTTCTAGTCTTACCACAAACCAAAGAAAACCCCGGACTATTAAAGGAATATTTGAAATTTTGCAACATTGTCCCAGTATATAAGAATACAAACACTGTTGAAAAGTTCCTGAAAAAATGTAGACAAAAAACAAGGATGCATTGATGAAGTTCCCTGCCAAGAGTGAAATAAAACATATATAGGTGAAAAGATTGATTTTGATAGAAGAAAAAGACAACCTCGTGGCTCATTAAGAAGGAAAGGCGATGAAAACAATGCCCTCTTTCAACAGACAAATTAAAAATCATATTGTTAACCTGGACAAAATGAAAAAGATAAAGGTTGTTAATAACACTGAAAAAAGAAAACTTTTAGAATCTATTTTAATCCAAAATGTTGAAGTTTTCTGTTCTGTAATGCAATTAGGACAAAGCATGTAGTTAGTGTAACTAAGCTGTTAAACAAGATTGGCAAACCACCGTAGGGCAGTTATTCTGATACAACTATATGCTTGTATGTTATTTCTTTTACCTTGACCGTTGTTTTCAGTTTTTGTAACTTTTATTTCTCTTTCTGAAAGGGAGAGAATGTACTCTCCGAAAGCTCAAATAGAGACTTTCAATTTTTTCCAAATTTAAGTTGGCTTCTTACAACATAATATTCTAATACACTGATACTGTGTTAAACTTTGCTACACACACACACACACACACACACACACACACACACACACACACATATATATATATAATATATATATATATATAAAGATATATATATATATATATATATATATAGTAGATAATACACATACTCATTCTGTCATTCATTTTCGTATATCAAATCTATTCTGTTACAAAAAGTTACCTTAGGAGTTCGTTGTGAATCGGAGGAATCCTTTCGTTATATTTCCATCCCTTTCCGTTTAGTTAATTGCATTACTTCCTCCATCGGAAGCCTTATGACCTAATGAGCTCATTATGCTTTGTCTCCTTTTATTATTGCATCTCAGCTACCTTCCTCTAGAGTATCCAAGACGCCGGAGCGTATCACTTACGCAATCGTCAATAAATGGTCACTTTTATCTCACATCTCTATTGAGGGTTTTCAGATGCTCTTTTGTTCAGTTGTGCAATAGCGTTCATAATATCAATTGCTCCGATTTCCTATTTTTCTTCAAGATGGCAGGAATTGGGAAGGAAAATAAGTGATGAAATTCTCAGTCTACTAACTTGATTGGAATTTCGTAATCGTCACTGTCATGGCTTCCTTTAGTCTTCGCCAAACGTATCCGTAGCAGATTCAGTCAGGCGTGTTCGCGCGCTGTGCTGACTCAGAGGTTTTGCTTATCACTGGGGTTTGATAACCTTGCTGGTTCTTCAGGGAGGTTGAGCAGCGTGTAGGTACTTTTCGACTAGAATTATTTATCAAAAAATCTTGAATTTGTTTTGTCTCTTATGAGCTGTTTTTTTGCTCGGCACTGATATGAGACATTATACATACATGCAACACCCCCACAAACACACACACACTACATATATATATATATATATATATATATATATATATATAATAGATATATATATATATATATATATATATATATGACTGGTAAAAATGTTCTGTTACAACAATTCTATCTAATAAAAGGAGCCCATAAAAACGAAAAATACTATATTTCAGAGACTGCTGTCTCCCTCTTCAGGCAGATGAATGAGAAAAGTTACAGTAAAGGAGGCATTTATACCAAGAGATCCATCCACAGGTAAGCCAATTTAGGTCACTCCCACTGATAATCCTCCTTTAATCCTCTTAAGGGTTGGTTGAATGAAAACTTTATCAATGACATCTGAATCCCATACGCCCTTTGAGATGTTCATTACCTGTCTCTGTTTAATCAAGGCCGATTCCATCATCTGACTCTTGTACCGCAGTTGCTGCTATAAATTATACGTGACAAATTCCAGTTTATTCTATGTAACCACAGAATAAACTGTTCATTTATATGGTTGAAAATAACTGAGTTCTGTTGTCCATACCTAACTGACCGTTCGTGTTGTATTAATCTCTAGGGAAGTGATTTTCTTGTAAATCCGATGTAAGATTGGTCACAGTCCAGGCTAGGGATTTCGTAAACGCCTGTGTCTTTGGGGGATGTCTTTTGTTAGACGTTAATCAGGGATTTTGCTAAGGTGTTTGGGTGAGTAAATGCAAAAGGTTTAGATTTTCCGAGAGTCTGGGTCACCGTCTTAATCCTGTCCAGGTGTGGAATTTTTATTTTATTGTTGGGTGTCTCTCTGGTCTTGTCTTGAGGGGGTCGGTAGAAAACTACGTTTATTTTGTGAATTGCTTTCTCCATTATATCTCTTGTTCCCCAGATTTCCTGGAAAAAAAATTTGAACTAATTCGTAAACAGCTTTTGTCTTTAAGGTATCCTGACCGTATAATTGAGAAAGCAGAATAAACTGGAATTTGTCACGTATAATTTATAGCAGCAACTGCCGGTACAAGAGTCAGATGATGGAATCGGCCTTGATTAAACAGAGACAGGTAATGAACATCTCAAAGGGAGCAAGGGATTCAGATGTCATTGATAAAGTTTTCATTCAACCAACACTTAAGAGGATTAAAGGAAGGTTATCAGTGGGAGTGACCTAAATTGGCTTAGCTGTGGATGGATCTCTTGGTATAAATACCACCTTTTCTGTAACTTTTCTCATTCATCTACCTGAAGAGGGAGACAGCAATCTCTGAAATATAGTATTTTCTCTCTATATTTTGGCGTTTTTATGGGCTCCTATATATATATATATATATATATATATATATAATATATATATATATATATATATATATATATATATATATATATTGATATAAAATCACATCACTAAAGGTAGAGAATTGAGAAACTGGGTGTATGTAGGTCCTGAATGGTTTATGCAATATTTCCTAGCCATTGACGGATGCCATTGACAACCTCTGGTGATGTTTGTAAAATGAATCATGTGTTAAAGTGATTATAATATATATAATATATATATATATATATATATATATATATATAGATATATATATATATATATATATATATATATATATATATATATATATATATATATATATATATATATATATATATAGGGGGAGAGATAGGAGATATAAAAGGGGGAGAGAGAGAGAGAGAGGAGGAGATTGAGAGAGAGAGAGAGAGAGAGAGAGAGAGAGAGAGAGCTCTTGCTGCGTGAGTTGCGGGACAATGAAGAAAGGTTGTCAGGAAGGTAAATATTACTGATATACTGAGAGAGATAAGAAAACCCACAAATAATTTAACATATGTACATTTTTATTCTGGCCACCATCTTAATATTAAAATTTCAATTTTTTCTTCTATGTTCCTACGTGCTTTGCGTATCACGAGTCCACAATATCTTGACCAAGAAATAAAATACATAAAAAAGATAGGAAACGATCTCTGCTACCCACCTCATATAATTGATTTATGTTATCAAAAAGCACACAAAAAGTTTTATAGTGTTGCTAGTAATAAAAAAGAAATGCATAAAAATGTACTTAGCTTGCCTTACTTTTGTGGATTTGAAACCATAAAATCAATATTTAAATCGTTTAATGTTAATGTAGTGTTCTTTTATAACAATACCATTAAAGATATGCTAATTAAGAATAGTCCCGTAACAAATAACAACATCATTTACAAAATTCCTTGTAAGGATTGCCCATCTTTTTACGTTGGACAGTCAAGTAAAAATTTAAGTGTACGTATTAAGCAGCATATGTATTCAGTTAGAACAGCCCATACTTCAACTGCACTGTTTATCCGTCTGAGTGAAGAATCTCATTGTATTAATTGGGGCGATACCTCTGTAATTGCTAGATCTAATGATGATGTTTCAAGAAATTTACCAGAATCAACAATTATACAAATCACTAATAAAAACAACCTAAATATTAGTCTGGGATTGTACCATTTGGACCCGTATATTTGTAAAATGTTTATGAAGGACCTTAAAATAAATGAACTACTAATTAATTAGCCCCACATGTATATAGTTATTATTTCTCTCTCTCTCTCTCTCTCTCTCTCTCTCTCTCTCTCTCTCTCTCTCTCTCTCTCTCTCTCTTGCTCGATATATTTATATCCTTTTTTTCGTCTTTTCATTAATAATTTTTTTGGGGGAACATTTTTGTAAATTTCATGGTAATAAGTTGTATATGCCTCATTGTTTTTTCAAAATGTATTGTTTTCTGGATGAATCATCTGTTGAACACGTGTGTGATCCTCCAAGGTGTGGCTGCCTAAAAATTCGCTTATCCTGCCCTCAGGCGTTTCCTCTTTTCTGTAGAGTGAAATCGACCTTATTGCTAATCTTGTAATGTCAGTTTGAATATTAAGCTTACTTTGACTATGTATTTCCTCTGTACGATCAGTTGTGCCTGAGTAAAGGGTCGCACTAGACCGAAAGTGGTTGGCTATCTAACTTTTCATTTTTCCTTCGTGGCAAAAACCTTTATTTATACATAGCATCATATTTTATATGCTTCGTGATCAAGTTATTCATATATATATATAATATATATATATATATATATATATATATATATATATATATATAGATATATATAATTACAAAGAAAGTTCATGTAAATGACAGATAGGGATTATAAAGGAAAATATGTACCTGGAATCCACCAGAGCTGAAGAATTAGTAGACCTGCCCAAAACAGGGGTACAATTTTAGAGATTTACAAAGGATTAAACCCTCAGAAGCAGAGACCAGACAATTAAAAGATTATACAGGGAGGTGACTGACCACCAAATAATGTTATAAAAGTACAATTCATTACATCTAAGTTTGGTAAACAATTTTTGCAAAGTAAGCATTTTCACAAAAAATGTTTTAGATATACAGATACATAGAACATTATATATAAAGAAAACTAATTTGTGATTAAATCCGTGATTTTATCTTTAAGGTCATTCTTAAACATTTTACTTATGCAAGGGTCCAAATAAGGTCACAGTTCCAGTTGGAAGTAAGTTGTAAAATGACAGGTTCTAAATGATTTCGCGAAAAGAAATCTTTCGATCTAGCAATCATTGAACTGCTGGTCCAATTTAACCATTGAGTGTTTCCACTTAAATAAATGAATATTGCTTCGGATGTTTACCTAGTTTTGACAGAATACTTATTCTGTTTAATTCTTACTTCTAAATCCTTGCTAGATTGCCCGATATATAAAGAGGGGCAGTCCAAGCATCTAATTTTATATCTTATGTTGTTCCTTTCCTTAGGGCCTTTTTTTATTGGCTTTCCTTTTTGTGTGTTATTATAGGTAAAAACGAGGTTGACTTTAAAAGATTTTAACAATGATTTTATGGTTTCAAATCCGTGGAAATAAGGCAAGCTAAGAATGTTCTTAGAAGTTTCTTTTCCATGTTACTTTCACTACAAAACTTTTTGTGGGCTTTATTATAGCAAATATCTAATATATGTGAAGGATAACATAAATCTATCCCTATTTTTCTTATGTATTCGATTTCTTGATCCAAATATTGGGGACTGACAATGCGCAATGCTTGTAAAAACATAGAAGAAAAAATTTATATCTAAATATTAAGATGGTGACCCGAGTAAAAATAGACATAAGTTAAGTTGTTGGTTGGTTTTCTATAAATACTGAATTTACATTGAAATGGTTCTCTATGTATTAAAACATCTAAGAAAGGGAGGCGAATGTCATTTTCTAATTCTAAAGCAAACTTAATTGATGGTGCCTGGTTATTCACATTAGAGAGTGATCATTTACATCTAAACTTACGATACTATTTGACTTAACAGCTTTTGTGATGTGGACTGTATTGTCTTTTTTAAGATCGGTCAAATTTTTCTTATAGCTAGTGGGCAGTTACTTTCATAGCTAACATATGTCAATGGTTTCGAGGAAGATCACAATATATTTCGAATTCACTTATGGACGACGCAATCGTTAAAGCAGAGGGTCTATTCGATATGAGGAATGCTAAACCATATCCGAGGGCACTCGCAACATTTTCACTTATTTGATTACTTAATAAGTTGACAACAAAATCATGACGTGCACTGTTAGTGCAGTCACTACCACCCATTCAATGAATTCAGTGCCAAGATGTTAAAAACACTACATAGCAGCCGCCAAGGAAGAAGAGAGAGATACATTCAAGAAATTAGATAAAACCAATCATCCTATCTCGGCTGATTGGAAGGAATCGCTGCGACAAGAAATTTACAAAAAACTTCGTAGGACTACAGATGCTTAACAAAAAGAAAAAAAAGGAAAGAAAAATATCAATGAGATTATACATACATTAATTAGTTATATATATATATATATATATATATATATATATATATATATATATATATATATATATATATATATAGTATATATATATATATATATAGTTTGATATTCACTGGACCCCTATTTTAGATATTTTTTTCATATTTATATCTCACATTTCTTATCATTCAACGAAGCTGAAAAGAGACATAGACTAGCTCATGTCCACAAGTGTGAACGGACGACATCGAAACAGACAGTCTCGAGTGTTGTCTTTCGGGTCCGGAGTAGAATCACGAGAATTTGAGCTGGTTCGTAGAGTTCGCTTTAATTGCGTATCCTCCCTAAAGGTATACAGGAAGCTCAAATTGCTGAGCTGATATCACAGAGAAGGGGAATAATAAGGGAGTTTGGGCGATGAGTTTCTCAGAGTGACTTTAGTTTGATGCTTTTTACTCACATTCTGGGAGCGAAATGAGTTTATGGGAAGATATTCAGAGCCCCGAAACAAAGAAACAAGTGAAAAAGGCGCCGAAGAAACGAGGTTTCTGTACAACGTATAATTCTGCATAAAACCATCAGCTACGACCGGTAGCGCTAAAATTGATTCCCAGATGCGGTAGAGTGAGTGTGCGTTCCGTGCTTCCAAAAGCGCTGCCAGATGCACGATCCAGGGCTAACTTGAACCTTAAATAAAATGAAAACTACATAGGCTAGAGGGTTGCATTTTTTTATGTTTGATGATTGGAGGGTGGATGATCAACATACCAATTTGCAGCCCTCTAGCAACCGTAGGGCTTTAGATCTGAGGGCGGACAGAAAAAGGTGTTTACAGAAAACTGAAAAGGGACAGGGAAGGACTGAAGTGAATAAGTATTAGGCAAATAAGTACGTATTCAATTCCACTGACGTATTGTCAAGTTTCTTTGCTTGTATTCAACTTTTATGTTTTTTTATTTACATAATCAAATTAAAATAATCTGAAGTGGCATCCAAGAAAGCTATATGCTTGCAAGTCTAAAATATGTTCCAGACATGTTTGCAACTTCATCTTTTGTGTGATCAGTGAACAAACAAGTAGTGATGTTAAGTTTGATACTGAAATGATATTCTAGTTCATTTCACGCAGTTTATTAAGTATATTAATTATGTTGAACAATACCAGAAGCCACGTTAATGAAATGAATGATACGGGAATCTAATTAAGACAGAATGAAGCCATCATAATTTACTTCGGGGTCAAGCCTTAATTATACCTGAAGAAAACTCGACAGTTGGGTAAGAGCAATCGTAAAAGTAATTGCGCGATGAAATGCTGGGAATTGAGAAAACATAATGAACTGCATAATGAACTGTTATTATAGACAACACAGACCGAACATAAATGTTTCATTACATTGCGAGACTTCCCTCACGCTCACTGTTGAAAAGGGAATCAAAGAATAACAATGGAACAGCGTATTTAGACTTTGAGCGTTTTCTGGCGTTGCCATGGAAACCTTGTTTTATCACCAGCTTTCTGCTTTCTTCGACAAACAAGAAAAGGACCTTTGCATGAAGTCTTTCGTGTACAATTTAGGTAATTGCGATGTAAGTGTTAAGAGTGTTGGTTTTTTAACGTATTTTGTTATTACAAGTCCTCAAGACACACACACACACGCACACACACACACACACACACACACACATATATATGATATATATATATATATATATATATATATATATATATAGATATATATATTATATAGATATATATATATATATATATATATATATGTGTATATACAACACATATCTATATCTATCTATCTTCTATACTATCATCTATTCTATATATATACATAATATATCCATATATGGATATATATGTATATATATATCTATATTAATATATATATATTATATATTTATATATATATATATATATATATATATATATAATATATATATATATATATCTATATATATATATATATATGTGATACAGAGCACAGGAAACTACTCTATGTAACATAATCAGAGGAAGACGGACGAATACCACACATCATTTGGCTGTCTTTTTTATTATTTTGCCATCGTTCCGTAATTATTTACAGAATTACATCTTCTGGGCTGCACATAAAAGATAAAAACATAAAAAAACAGTTAAAAGTATGGTCTAAGAATTCATTTAAAATGTAACAGAGTAAAATTGAAATAAATTAAAAATAAAAACACAACCAACCTAGAGGTCAGACAGCAAGAACTAAATGGAAGGAAACACCTCAGTACTAGATATAATGGTCTCGCAGATGTATGAGTGTTTAACGATGGTACACATTGTTATATAAAGTATATATATATATATATATATATATATATATATATATATATATATATATATATATATATATATATAAATATAAATATATATGACTGGAAATAATGTTCTGTTACAACAGAATTCCATCTAATAAAAGGAGCCCATAAAAGCACTAAAATATAGAGAAAAATACTATATTTTTTGGTGTTTTTATGGGCTCCTTTTATAATATATATAATATATATATATATATATACATACATACATACACACACAAACACACACAAAGCAGATAAGATTCACAAACTGGGCTTGGGAAAATAGGGCAATAAAGGTCAAATACATAATTATTCAGATGGGACGATAAACAAGCACCTATGTTATCGATAACAATAAGTCTTGAACCATAATTATGACAGGACCGGAATCTCTGTCACACCTCCCACTGAGTGATGACTAATTAGCAATCTCAACTAACAAAATAAGTTTAAGAAGCAAGTCATAGCAATTAACCTGAATTGTAAGGCATCAAGACAAATTTCAAGGAGAAATTCACGGTTTCAAAGCTCTTATCACCAATGAAAGGAGCTTGATTGCGATATGTCATTAGATTTGACATTATTGATGATGACAGCAAGTGAATCTAAGGTCCTTGACTTGATGCAGAGTTCTCTATCGCCATGAGCAGTAGTATAACTATATTTATCTGAACGTGGGATGAATTGTAAGGGACACAAAATAGGAATTATAAGGGACACGAACTAGGAATTGTAAGGACACTAAATTGTAATTGTAAGGGGCTCAACAGCTACATAAAATAGACCTTGTGCAGGACACTAAAGAGACACAAAATAAAAACGAAATTGCTTAACTTCGATTTCCTGTTGGGTTTCTACAGTCAGAAAGCAGGAGGGCGCTCCACCTGGCGTCTCTGGAGAGAGAATTGGAGGTCCTTATCGGTCAGCTCAGGAGACAGAAGGGGGAACGTCACCTCACTCAGCTGAGGGCGATCTTATAGCCAAACTTAGGTATACATCCTGCTGGTTGTCTTGCTGTTGACTTGAATGATTTCCCAGCCAGTCCTCCTCGTCATGACACACTTGTGTCTTTGCTGCTGCCATTACCTACTTGAAGAGAGAGAGAGAGAGAGAGAGAGAGAGAGAGAGAGAGAGAGAGAGAGAGAGAGAGAGGTTTGAGCTGTGAGAATTAGTTGTTCCCATTTGCTTAATGCAACTTATAGCATCACTAATACTTATAATTATATTTTAAACATTTTTATAAGACGTACATGATTAGAAATAGTACATGTAGCAAGAAGCTGTCATGACTGTGTATAATTACTACGCATTCTAGGGGTCATGAAGAAGTGTTTTTCGTAAACAACTTTTAAGCCGACGTATGGATTTCCATGTTACTGAAGCATTGAGTGTTTCTAATTATGGTAGTGCACTGAATTGACAGATGTGCTTAATTAAGCCGTTTACTCTCAGAACAAAGACGAACTTCTCGTCTTATCTCAGAGCATTTCAAAATTTCGTATGGCCCAGGATAAGTAACATGACATTTAACCATAAGCCAAACAACCATTTGAAAAGGTATAGTGGAGGATACGATATACCGACGTCAATAATACCACAACTTATGTAGAGGGTTGAGTGGCTAAGGGCAGCTTTTACGTCATTTTCTGAAGTAGAATAGTTAATGAAACGCATAAGGCAGTGCACAGTACTTCCGAAAATTAGGACGAAGTCAGATTAAAAGTGGTTTACGAAAAACACTATTTCATGGCCGCTGGAATGCATAGAAATTATACACAGTCATGACAGCTGCTTGCTTTATGTATTCTAATCATGCATGTTTTATAATTTTTTTTAGAATATAATTATAAACGTTAGTAATGCTATAGGTTGCAATAAGCAAATAGGGACACCTACTTCTCTCACTGCTCAAACTCCTCTCTCCCCCCCCCCCCCCCCCCCCCCCCCCCGCTCCCCCCCCCCCCCCCCGCTCCCTCTCTTTCTCTCTCTCTCTCTCTCTCTCTCTCTCTCTCTCTCTGGAATGCACAGTAGGTACCCTTAAAGCGCTGCATGTGGAAGGTACAATAATAAGGTTCAAATCTGTAAACCTTACGTTGGTGAGGGCATTATGTAAGGTGAAAAATTACCACTATATTTATATGTATGTATGTATGTATGTATGTATGTATGTATGTATGTATGTATGTATTCTTACTATACCTTCCCCTTATCCTTCTACTTCTACTGCAAAATCTCTCTGCCCCATTTCTTTCCCTCCCTCATTATGCTATCCAGTAAAACAACTCAAGTGGAATTATTCCGCGTTATTTAATATTCTCTTCATTTACTTCATCGTGATTACCAGGAAAGTATTCCACACAGTTCTTTCCCGTCCCGTATATTATTCATGTGTTAAATTCCTCAATACGCTCGCGCTGAACTTTGTTTAAAGTGCTCTTTAAAAACATCGAATATATTGTTTGGTTGAACGCGGGTATCTTCCGAGTATCAGAATATTTTAATATTTTACCTCAAAAATAAAACCTTGTTGATGAACACAATCGATGCAGATGTTCATTTTTCTGGTTATTTTCTGTCTCGATCCTGGAATTTTGATAGGCTCACTATACTTAATTAGCTCTCTCTCTCTCTTCTCTCTCTCTCTCTCTCTCTCTCTCTCTCTCTTATTGGTTAGCTGGATTATTCACAGTCCGTGGCAATGTTAAAAAAAAAAGCCATATCGTTTTAATAGTGTGAAAAGGAGTTTTGGGTGAATTATTTCTTGTACGTAATCACTGGCGTATTGCAATTATGATGATTGATTAGTAATTACCTTCTCATCCACTTGTGTAAGAGTTTTGAGATTTATAGTTTGAAACGAGCTAAAATTTCTTGTTTTGGATATACCATAACTTTGTTAAAGTCAAACATAAGAGTCTATCTTTCATTGCCATGCACACATATAACACATACACACTCATATGGTATATATATATATATATATATATATATATATATATATATATATATATATATATATATATATATATACTATATATGTATATATATATACATGATTTGTTTTTTCTATACCTTTCGAGCTGTTGGGTTTATAAAAGATTGATTAGGCATTAACTGTAATATGTAGACGATAAAATTTGTAATATCATGTCCCCTACTTATTATATAATATATAATCCCTATTCAAAGGTTGGAAAATATTAAATTGTTTTCCGCAGGCTTAATTATATATTCAGTCTGATGTAATTAATTTGCATAATGACCATTTTTTTCCCCATACTGAAATGAGCCGCGTTTTTGTAACCGATTGATACACGGTAGTTTAATAGGTCGGATATCTATTTTTTATGACATAAGCAAAATATTATTACTGGAGCGCTTTTACTGAGAGAGAGAGAGAGAGAGAGAGAGAGAGAGAGAGAGAGAGAGAGAGAGAGAGAGAGAGAGAGAGAGAGAGGTGGGTGTGGGTGGGTTACGTACAATTATTCCTCAATGATTTAAATTTGGCTTCATTTCTCTAATAGCCCAAATAAATAGTGTTCTTTATGTGACTGCATTGACATTGTAGGGCATTTACTAATTTGAATTGAAAAGCTAAAGGTTTATTATAGAATTACCGTTAGAAAGTTTAGCTTTTATAATGATTCATGTCGCAGTACCACGGGACACCAGAGTAGAAGTGAAAGAGAGAGAAAAGATTGATAAGTCTCAAGACCTGAAAATAGAAATAAGGAAGGAACACTAGGCACGATCCCAAGATCCCTGAAAAGGAACCTGGAAAACCTAGAGGCCGAAGTAGCTCCAGGCCTCGTGAAAAAGAGTGTTTCTTGAAACAGCGAACATAGTCAGAAAAGTGATGGACTCCTTCTAATGAGGCAGGAAGCAACCTGGAACCCTACACTATAAAAACTACCTTGTCGAATCGGGTAACTGTGATAGAAAACAAAAATAATGATAATAAGATGGTGGGCAGGCATTTCTTTATCATTTCATTACTGCCAGTGGTGACAAATTTGAAAATTATTTACTAAATGAATCTTTACTGACCACAACTGCTCCATTTTTTGTTTTTACAAGGTAGTGGATCATCTATAAATTGATTAAGATAAAAAATGATCCCCTATGATGATATTGATATCCTTAGCTATAAGCATACCAAATGCAAGTTATTATATAGATTATGATGATTTAAATGATGTAAGTTTTAAATATTATTTGCTGTTTGCAACGAAAACGAGAAATGTTTCGTGACTTATTTAAACTAAGTTTCCATCAAAGAATTTGTCGTAGGTTTCAAAGAAAAGTATCCGCTATTTACAGCGAGAAAGAGAAATCTGTTGTCACTCATTTAGTCAAGGTTTCATCAGAAGAAATTCAAGAAGAAGATTACTGGAGATAGAACTGATTCTCTCAGCTGAACGAAGACAAAACACCTCCTTCCAACTCAGGCGTTCCAGCAACACTTCTTTCGTGAACGAGTTGACTACATCAGCTTGGGAATCAGTCTTGCTCAAACGAAGGTACAAGAACTCAAGGAATGTAATTGGAATGGACTGAGTAAACATCAAATGCTGTACAACCCAGTCCAACTCCCTTTGATCCTTTCGGACCAGCCAGAGACCAGTTGGCATAAAAGGCGAATGATTAATTTGCAATTCACGGCTGCTCGATGTTACGACTGATAGGAAGTACGAGTCGGAAATTCTCCTCTACGTTTTAATTGTGCGATGCCAGAGTGCAAAGAAAGATTT
Organism: Macrobrachium nipponense; assembly: GCF_015104395.2. Taxonomy (NCBI): domain Eukaryota; kingdom Metazoa; phylum Arthropoda; class Malacostraca; order Decapoda; family Palaemonidae; genus Macrobrachium; species Macrobrachium nipponense. The sequence continues at coordinate 63,624,690 of NC_061094.1, forward strand.
ATAAGTTTAAAGGAAGATATATATAATATATATATATATATATATATATATATATATATATATATGTCTATAGATCACATATTATAGATATATATATATATATATATATATATATATATATATATATATATATATATATATATATATAATATATACTATTAATATATTACATAAATATATACATAGTACACTCGGCAAGGGAAAGTTAAGATACAGTTTTTTTCGGAGCTTCAAAATTATAGCATTTGTTGCTTTCTAGATTTCTATTAACTTTACACCATAAAGATTCTGTAGAGGTCCTATAATCATTTATACTTTAATGTAGAATCAGGCCTCTATATTATTCGTTAATTAATGTTGGTTTGGTAACGCCAGTTCAGGGTAGAATATCGATCATCCTTTTTAAAAACCTACTGTGAAACCTTATTTATAAGTAATGTTTGACACTAAACTGACGTAAAATTCATACGTAATTAAAGACGGATCTTAAACAATGATAGAGATACTTAATTCATTATATTTACTTTGAGAGATTAAGATGAATATTTGTTCAAATGTTTCAAAAGTGGAGAGAGAGAGAGAGAGAGAGAGAGAGAGAGAGCAGAGAGAGATAGAGAGAGATGACTTGAGAGAGAGAGAGATGGGGAAAAACTTGAGAGAGAGAGGGAGAGAGAGAGAAAAACGAGAGAGAGAGAGAGAGAGAGAGAGAGAGCAGAAAAGAGAGACTTAGGCCTATTTATAACTACTTAATTTCATTATATTATCTTTGGGAGATGGAGTGGTAATATATATTTTTATAGTATGTTTTAGAAGGATCATGATATTCAAGTTAATTCTCTAAGTAATTCACACCCTGATCTTGATTTCATTCGAATGTTGCCTTAACATTCAGACTGTAAAAAGACGTGGAAAATTTTAGATACAAGCTGCGGTAATTCTTGCTCTCTTGATATAGTCTGTACTTTTGAAAATCGGGTTTCATCCATAAATCATTCACGAAAAAAGCTGTGTTAAGTAAAAATGTTTATTACCACAAATAACTCTATGTAGTGCACATGCAATTAAAGTTTTATATCGTGCAAAAAATGCAGATGTGCTGGGAGATCTTTCAGCCTCGCTGCAAAGAAATGCAGTCGTGTAGAGCTGTAGGCTACTACAACTGCTTTATAATGGGAGCATATAGCCAGAAAATCTTTGAGCTGACATGCTACTTTAACCTTGATAAAGATTTATGCTTAAAGGCAGATATCTTTGTAAACAGCAACTAGCATTCGATCCATGTCAACGTCAAAGTAATCAAAGTGTGAAATCCGTTACGTAAGCCAGTATCCAGTGACTTGCGCTTTCCCGCTCGAAGTTCTAGGGCTCTCCTCACATCATAGAAAACGCTCTTGCGGATGCAACTAGATTTGCTCAACTACCTTAGCCGTCGCATCATTGACTGCCATTGACGTCAGCTAACTTTAAACGCTTGGAATACAAACATGAGTTTTGTAGAAACTAAAATAATTGCATTCACCACTTACGATGATGCAATCATCCCGTTCATAAGGAAAACGAGTAAATATTGTCGTCGTGATACATAGTACTTCAATCAGAAATTCACATTCTATCTACCAGATCTCTATGAACGAATCCATCTGAGAAATTCCAATTACTTCGGACAAATATCGTGTTTTTAAGTATCTGAACGGTTTTGTTTTGCAGTTTTGTCTTATATGATATAATTTGCAATGTATTTCCATATTCTAGGGGAAAATTTAGCGATATTATGTCTTTTCAGTAAAAACAAATGGGAAATTCGATGAACGAAAGCTAATGAAAAATATATCTTCATGTGTCTTGTCGACTGCAACATGCACACACACACACACACACACGCACTATATATATATATATATATATATATATATATATATATATATATATATCATATATATATCATATATGTGTGTGTGTGTGTGTGTGTGTGTTAGTGTTTATTCTTCTGTAAGCATTCTAATAGCACAGCTTTTGCTCATTTTATCTCATGAATCCCAATCAATAATTGAACGAACGCGTCCAAAATCCTTAAAACCATTCCAGACTTGTATAATTCCAGCTTGCAATATCGTCGTCACATTTGCTTAGGAGATTACATTACGCATTGCGTTATTGCGCTGCATTATCGATCTTCTCTCGTGATTCCGATATTGTTCGCTTGAAATACCTTCGTCTATTATTGTCAGTTTCATTCTTGTACAATGGGCTTTGAATATTAGCTTATAATCTGTGTTGAACAATACAGGTTCTCCTTTTGTTAACACAGAGTTCGTTGTAACATTTCGTTGTACTAAAATGTAATATTTCATTTTTTTGTAGATTTTTTTGGTTGGATGCTAACGGTGGCCTTCTCACCTTCCTTCAAAGATTTCCTTTTTTTATTTTTATTTTTTTAGTGACTCGAGGTAATGCACTTACTAAAAGTTGATGTATCTTATTTTTAAAGTGATGTATGCAAAATCTTTTTAACTAAAAGTGATGTAACTTTTAACTTAAAGTTATGTACTTTTTAATGAAAGTGATTTATCTTTTACTGAAAGTGATTTATCTTTTACTGAAAGTGATGTACCTTCTACTGAAAGTGATTTATCTTTTACTAAAAGTTATGTATCTGTTACTGAAAGTGATTTATCTTTTACTAAAAGTTATGTATCTGTTACTGAAAGTGATTTACCTTTTAGTGAAAGTGATGTATCTATTACTAAAAGTGATGTATCTTTTACTAAAAGTGATGTATCTTTTACTAAAAGTGTTGTACCTTTCACTTGAAGTGATGTGGGCTGTGGGCTGTTCCATGCATGGCTTTTTCTGATTTGAGATTACAGTGAAGTCTGGAACACAATTCTCGAGACGAATTACTAATATGATATTTATCTATCTTTACAGACATTTTTCCTATTGCTTATTCCATGTTGCCAATTTCAACTTGCCAATGCGAATTTTACATCCCTGTCTCTTTTCTTCCCATTTTTCTCAGGTAGTAATTATATCCAGTGGAAGGCTGCCAAGTGTCCTGGCCACCATCGGGGAGAAGCCAGCCCAACTCAGTGACGATCCCAAGTCAGTTCAAGATTGAAACAGATGGTGGGGGATCATTAAGCTGTGAAGAAGAAGAAGAAGAAGAAGAAGAAGGGGAGATTCGTGATATTTATGGGAATGGAGTCTTCCTTTCCTCCAGTTTGTTATCCAACTTCTCTAGCTGTGTGGGTTTCTCCCACTTCCACCTTTAGATCCCTGTACTTCATCTCATTGGTTCTCTGGATGTCTTTTTCCATGCTGTCTAACCACTCTATCTCCCTCTTGTCACTTGTGCGTTGAATGGCTGAAAGTACCGCAGTGCTTGTCTTTACGGCCTCAGTTTCATTAAGCATTTATTTAAAAAAAACACGTGTAAGCCACGAGGAACTCTTTGATAAAATAACCTTCAAGGGGAGCTCTCATTCAAACCCAGTAGTGCGATTAGGGACGTGGCATTTAGAATAAGTGAAACAAAAGGACTTCTGGGAGATCAGTTGGTTGAATTACCTTCCTGATTTTAAGCACGATACGCTCCACTTTCAACTTTCTTCGAAACGAACCTTTTAGATCCGCTTCCTCGCAACTTGTAGAACGATGTTTGAGTTTTAATCGGATTAAAAAAAAAGAGGAATAATCTCTCCGTAACTTTGTTTCAACTTTCCATTCAGGGATAAAAGTCTCTAGCATAGGAAGCGAAAAACATTTTGGGAGAAGATTATTCTTTTGTGTTTCTCTCCGTCAGAGTTAATGCAGCCAGGAACAACTTGTGCCTCAGTCACGAAAGAGAATATTCTATTATCCAGAAAGCTTTGTGAAGGCGCCTCGATGCGTCACAAGGCGCGGAAGGGGATTTCTATAATGGCAGCCAGCAATTATTAATGCGTTTGGGAGGATTATAGAACGATCCCACGAATTGTAGTTTTTCTAAGGAATTATGTGGTTTTTATCGACCAACCAGCCTCCGCCCACCGTCCCCAGATAATAGAGAACAAACATATTTAAGATTATTATTATTATTATTGTTGTTATTTTTTTTTTGTGCTCTATCACAGTCCTCCAATTCGACTGGTTGGTTTTTATAGTGTGGGGTTCCGGGTTGCATCTTGCCTCCTTAGGAGTCCATTACTTTTCTTACTATGTGCGCCGTTTCTAGGATCACACTCTTCTGCATGAGTCCTGGAGCTACTTCAGCCTCTAGTTTTTCTAGATTCCTTTTCAGGGATCTTGGGATCGTGCCTAGTGCTCCTATGATTATGGGTACGATTTCCACTGGCATATTCCATATCCTTCTTATTTCTATTTTCAGATCTTGATACTTATCCATTTTTTCCCTCTCTTTCTCTTCAACTCTGGAGTCCCATGGTATTGCGACATCAATGAGTGATACTTTCTTTTTGACTTTGTCAATCAACGTCACGTCTGGTCTGTTTGCACGTATCACCCTATCTGTTCTGATACCATAGTACCAGAGGATCTTTGCCTGATCGTTTTCTATCACTCCCTCAGGTTGGTGCTCGTACCACTTATTACTGCAAAGTAGCTGATGTTTCTTGCACAGGCTCCATGTGGAGGGCTTTGCCACTGAATCATGCCTCTTTTTTGTACTGGTTCTGTGCAAGTGCCGGGCATTCGCTTGCTATGTGGTTTATGGTTTCATTTTTCGTATTGCACTTCCTACATATGGGAGAGATGTTATTTCCGTCTATCGTTCTTTGAACATATATCTGGTTCTTAGGACCTGATCTTGTGCCGCTGTTATCATTCCTTCAGTTTCCTTCTTTAGCTCTCCCCTCTGTAGCCATTGCCAATTGTCATCGCTGGCTAGTTCTTTAGTCTGTCTCATGTATTGTCCGTGCATTGGTTTGTTGTGCCAGTCCTCTTTTCTGTCTGTCATTCTCCTGGCTCTGTATATTTCTGGGTCTTCGTCTACTTTTATTAGTCCTTCTTCCCATGCACTCTTTAGCCACTCGTCTTCACTGGTTTTCAGATATTGCCCCAGTGCTCTGTTCTCGATGTTGACACAGTCCTCTATACATAGTAGTCCTCTCCCTCCTTCCTTTCGTGTTATGTATAGTCTGTCTGTATTTGCTCTTGGGTGTAGTGCTTTGTGTATTGTCATATGTTTCCTGGTTTTCTGATCTATGCTGCGGAGTTCTGCCTTCGTCCATTCCACTATTCCTGCGCTGTATCTGATTACTGGCACTGCCCATGTGTTTATGGCTTTTATCATATTTCCGGCGTTTGAGTTTTGACTTGAGTATTTGCCTTGAGTCTCTGCATATATTCTTTCCTGATCGTGGTCCTTCATCTCTGGTTTTATATCCCCTCCTTCCATTATTCCAGGTATTTGTATCATGTCTCATCTATGTGTTGATGTTGCTCCCATCTGGTAGCTTTATCCCTTCAGTCCTTGTTACTTTGCCTTTTTGTATGTTGACTAAGGCGCATTTTTCTCTTATTCAAACTCCATCCTGATGTCCCCAGATACAATCCTTACAGTCTGGATTAGGGTATCTATTTCTTGATGCTCTTACCATACAGCTTGATGTCTCCATGAACATCAGATGGTGATTCTGTTGCCTCATTTCTTGAGTTGGTACCGGCATCCATCTCCTGTAGTACTTTTGTCATGGGAATCATGGCTACTACGAAGAGTAGTGGGACAGTGAGTCGCCCTTGGAAGATCCCTCTCCTGATATTAACCTCTGCTAGTCTTATTCCAGAGCTTGTAAGTATTGTATTCCAGTTGCGCATTGTATTTTTGAGGAAGCTGATGGTGTTTTCCTCTGCCCCATATATTTCAGGCATTCTATTAGGCATGTGTGTGGTATCATGTCGAAGGCTTTCTTATAGTCTATCCATGCCATGCTTAGGTTGGTTTTCCTTCTCCTACTGTTCTTCATTACCATTTTGTCTATCAGGAGCTGGTCTTTTGTGCCCCTACACTTCCTTCTGCAGCCTTGCTGTTGGTGGGGATGGTGTTTGTCTCCTCTAGGTAGTTGTATAGCCTTTCACTGATGATACCTGTTAGTAACTTCCACATTATTGGTAGGCTGGTGATAGGCCTGTAGTTACTGGCTATATTTCCCTTACTCTTGTCTTTTTGTACTAAGGATGTTCTTCCTGTGGTCATCCATTTGGGTGCATGGTGATTTGAGATACAATGCTGGAGTTGTTCTGCTATTCGTGGGTGTAGGGCCTTGAAGTTTTTGAGCCAGTATCCATGGACTTCATCGGGACCTGGGGCTTTCCAGTTTGGCATTTTCTTTAGTTGGTGTCTGACTGTGTCTGTCGTGATCTCTGTGAATCGTTGTTTTATTCTCCCTGTTTCTTCTTCCTTGACTTCCTGGAGCCATGTTGCATGTTTGTTGTGTATACCGGATTGCTCCATATGTTATCCCAGAGTCTTTTACTTGGTTCGGCTTCAGGAATTTCTGGGTGGTTGTCTTCCCCTCTTAGTTGGCTGTATAGTCTTTTCTGGTTGGTTCCGAATAGTTTGTTCTGTTGGTATCTTATTCCTGTTCATGTACCGTTGGATCTTATTGTGCTTTGGCCTTAAGCCTCTGTTTACATCTTCTATTGTGTTGTTTAGTCCCCTCTCTTGTACTTTGTATTTCTCGTTGAGTTCCTCCTCCCTTGTTTCTTGCTTCTTAGCCTTTTTTCTGCCATCTCTTTCAGTTTACTCAAGTCAGATCTCATCACCATGATTTTCTTTCCAGGCGCCTTTTTCCAAAGAGGTTGCTGTTTTGGTTTCTGTTGGGTTGGTTGTGCTGGTGGTGTTGGTGTTCGAATCCCCATCAGTTCTGCTACTAATCTTGCTCCTGCATACACCAAGATATTTGTTTCTGTGATACTGGTGGTGTGTATTATTATTATTATTATTATTATTATTATTATTATTATTATTGTTATTATTATTATTATTATTATTATTATTAGTTATTATTATTATTATCAGAATTGTTATTAGTTATTATATTATTATTAATTATTATTATTATTATTCATTATTATTATTATTAATATTATTAGTAATACATTTTTCCCAACTTGAAAAACCCATTATCGATCTAAACCCATGTATATATATATATATATATATATATATATATATATATACTATATATATATATATATATATTGCGAAAGTATGTTGAGAAAATGTTATAATTATCAATGTTTGGGTCGTGAATTGTACAGTGAAAAAAATGTGTTTCTGGGCCTAATTACTTCTTAGGTTCCCAAATGTCAATGTTAGAGAATTCAGAGTTTAAACACAATGTTATTGTTATTGTTTTTCAAAGCATATAATTTTCTTTAGCATGTTATACACATTTTATTATAGTATATTTTTTACTATAATGTGTTATTTCGAAATTGTTACATAAAATTATAATTTACTCAATTTTTTCATTATATTGTTGAAATTTTGTATAAAATATATTTTGTTCATATAAATATCAAATGTCATCTATTTATATATATAATATTATATATATATATATATTATATATATATATATATATGTATTGTTTACTATAATGTGTTTATTTTCTCTAAATTTGTTAATTAGATTATAAAATAATATTTGATTTTATTATTTTATTGTTTAATTATTCTCTCATTTAGAGATTTATCTATTCAAATATATATTTATTTATCAATATATATTATTCTAAAATTTATATTATAAATATATTTTTTTTTTTTATATATATATATATATATATATATTATTATATATATAATATATAGACATACATAAACATACATATTATAATATATACTATATATATATATATATATATATATATCTACATGAAGTACCTGGCATCTAACATTTGAGTACTGCATATTTTTTCATTTTCAACTAAAATGTAGCTGTGGAATCTCTTGTATATTCATACGTTTTTACCTTTTTCGTCAACTAAAAATCTAACATACCCACAGACATAATTATATATATATATAGGATATATATATTATTATAGATATATAATATATATATATATATATATATATATCATCAGCCGTTTCTCCACTGCAGCATTCTATACCCGCAAATTCTCTCAGCTCGTCAGTCCATCGCCTTCTCTTCCTTCCCTTGCTTCGTTTTGCAGTCGGGTAGGGACCGTTCTGTGTATTCTTTTGTCCATCTAATTATCTGACATCTTTCCATGAAATTTCTTTTTTTTTAGTTCTCTTCGGTTACATTCGGCGATCTTGTTAAAACACAATGATATAAGAAAACGGTTGATGCAGATTAATTTTAGCATAAATGAATTTAAAAGAAAAAAAAAGAAAAAAAGAAACATATGGTACACCTAACAAGTCTTTTCCTGCTCTGAATCTAAATTTATTACTTGTTTTTCTTTTGATGAAAAGCCACTTTCAGTTGACCCAAGAGAATTTAAAAACACACAGGAAATTTAGTCACGTATTTTTGTTGCAATCAAAAGAGAAATGAAAATGTTTATTCTTTTTCATTTGTCGAAACTGTATATTTACCATTTTGTGCACGTTTTATGTTAAATATATATATATATATATATATATATATATATATATATATATATATATATATATATATATATATATATATATATATATATTTATATTTAACATATATATATATATATATATATATATATATACTACATATATTATATATATATATATATATATATATATATATATCTATATATATATATATATATATATATATATATAAATCATATGCTTTGCGACACCGAAGTGGTATTACTCTCCTCCGGTTAAGAGGTCCCGAAATTACCTCCGAGCATTTTTTTTTCTTCTTTTTTTTTTTTTTTTTGGTAGGTTTCAGCCACTGCACTTCTTCAAGAAAATGCGGCTCCTCGTTCTAGTGCATGCCTGTCTTAGGGATACAGTGGACTTGATCCATTGTTCAACCGTTTTGTGATTTTGAGAGAATCTTGAAGTACAGACTGTAATCTTATCTATCCAAGCCACTAAATAATTTGATTTAGGCTTGCATAAAGTTACTGTGATAGATGGGCACAAAAATTGGTGGTTGGTACGTGTCCTTCCACTGCTATTGAATTCAGTTATATGGCCAATCAAAAAGCCATCCATGAAGGCAAAGGGGAAGAGAGAAAGAAACAAATAGACCAAAAGCAAAATGGCCAAAAAAAAGACCAAAAATATAAAAAATTTCGAATCCTCTACCACATTGCCGGAAAACTAATTTTGTTACACCTTGATTGCCAGGATCGCGATTTCAAGTTCAGTAATGACGTTATGATGATTTTACTTCTCTCCCATAGTTCCAAAGGATTTACATGATATATCCACAGATACCGTCTTTCAAGTTTTATGTTGATACAGCGAAAACATGCTGTGGATGAGATATGTGGATGATATTCAAACATTTTGGGATCATAGGTAGGGCAATTTTAATGAATCTTCTCAAAATTAAATGCATTAGGGCCCAGCATCAAATTTAAAGTGAATGGGAAACAGACAACAAAATTCCTTTCTTGATGTTTTAATAATCAGAGACACGACAGAAAACCAATTTACCGTATACAGAAAACCAACGTTCTCACTTTCATACATTCACTACTTTAGCCATCACGACATTACTATCAAGATAGGTGTAGCCAGCAACCTGTTCTTAAGAGACTTACGAATTTGTTCCCCAGATTTCCTGGAAAAAGAATTTGAACTAATTCGTAAGCAACTTTCGTCTTTAAAGTATCCTGACCATATAATTGAGAGAGCAATTCACAAAGCAAACATAATTTTCTACCGACCCCCTAAAGACATGACCAGAGATACACCCAACAATAAAATAAAAATTCCACACCTGGACACGATTAAGAAGGTGACTCAGACCCTCGGAAAATCTAACCCTTTTGCATTTACTTACCCAAACACCTTAGCCAAATCCCTGATTAACGTCCAACAAAAGACATCTCCCAAGGACACTGGGGTTTACCAAATTCCATGCCAGGACTGTGACCAATCTTACATCGGATTTACAGGTAAATCACTTCCCTAGAGATTAATACAACACAAACGGTCAGTTAGGTATGGACAACAGAACTCAGCTATTTTCAAACCCAATTTATAATAAAAAAATTTGAACATAAACCAATAGAAACTAAACCTGGAATTTTGTCACGTGTAATTTATAGCAGCAACTGCCGGTACAAGAGTCAAATGATGGAATCGGCCTTAATAAAGAGATGCAGGTGATGAACGTCTCAAAAGGAGCATGGATTTCAGATACGATCGACAAGATTTTCATTCAACCAACGCTTAAGAAGATTAAAGTAAGATTATCAGTGGGGGTGACCTAAATTGGCTTGCCTGTGGATGGACCTCTTGGTATAAATACCACCTTTTCTGTAAACTTTTCTCATTCATCTACCTGAAGAAGGAGACAGCAGTCTCTGAAATATAGTACTTTTCTCTCTATATTTTGGTGTTTATATGGGCTCCTTTTATTAGATATATATATATATATATATATATATATATATATATATATATATATATATATATATATATATATATATATATATATATATATATTCACACACACAAACACACACACACACACACACACACACACACACACACATATCACACATCACACTCCTACACACACACGACACCCACACACACACACACACACATATATATATATAGATATATATATATATATATATATATATATATATATATAATATATATATTCTTGTGCTGTTGCTCTCGCAAGGTATAACTTCAGATTTTCAGATTTAATATTATTTTTGCATAGAGTTAATATGTCCTAATAATGGGCGTTCAGAATTCACAAAAACAGGATTTAAAGTATTGAGAATAACGTAGAATGTGAACAGAGAGAGAGAGAGAGATTTGCTTGTTCGCAAGAGCGGACTTGTCATTCGTCACTTGGAGGCGCGTCGTCAGTTTTTTTTTCTTTCTCTTTAATTTCCTGTTTTGACAAGTCTCCGTCTCGAGTCATGTGAGGGTTGCAGCATCTTTTGTTACATCGTTCTAGATGGATTCTGCATAAACGTTTCATGTACGTCTGAAACCTTTTATTTCATTCTAGTAATTTGAGATTTTTTTTAGTTATTTAACTATTTGATATTGCTGATAAATTAACTTGTATCTCTTTCGAATTGTCAAAAGAGAGTTTGTTGGCTCGTAAGTACCTTTAATATGAAATAGACAGATTTGAGACGTCACTCATGGAAATGACGACATTAATTTTATTCGAAAAAATTCTATAATAATGCCTTTCATTTTAATAGACTTATTGTCTGAAACCTTGTAATAATAAATGTAATTCATAACTGTAATCCCACGTTCTCTCTGTTTATTGTTTTGAGAAATAATTTTTAAGAAAGAAGACTCATCGCTCAGCCATTTTGGTCAGGTACCCTCTTTTGTGAATTAAGCTCCCATAGAGAGAGCGCTTGGATTCGGACATCAGAGACGATTCGCGGTTGTTGTATTTTTGGGAGTCTCTCTCTCTCTCTCTCTCTCTCTCTCTCTCTCTCTCTCTCTCTCTCTCTCTCCCTCTGTCTATATCTCTCCGTATGAGAGAATTGTGGTTTCACATTAACGTAAAGATTTGATACTTAGTGGTCGGTCACTCATAAATTTTAGATTTATCTAATTCTTAGTGTTTAGCAGATGTTGTAAAAGTGTGTAACGGCGCCTTATTGGAAAAATATGGCGAATTTTGGAGACTGCAGCAGAAATATAATTGGGATACCAAGGTAATAAGTTATGAAAGTTCAGTGCACTAAACCTAAACTTATAAAGCACTTGAAATACTGAAAGTACTTGAGTTATTCCAGTAGAATTTTTATAATTTTTTCACATTTTTGTGTTGGTGATTTTTTTGCGCATTTATCCATTTTTCTTATTAATGTGTGAATAATGTTTTCTTAGTGCTTTTGCAATTTTGGTGTTTTCCACATTTTTCTGTTTACATTTACATTCACAATTTGTTTGATTAAATAAATGTTTTCATTAATTAATAATTACAAATTTAATTGTATAACACTAGTGAATTAATTTGAGTTTACGTAGAATTCTTTTCAAATTTTAATTGTTACTTAACACTTTGAATTTAACTTGAATAATGCAATTCCTTAATTAATTTTGATTTAATTTTACTTAATAAGTAATTCAAGAATTAATTAAACTTTGTGTTGCTTTCAAGTAATAGTAAATTTCTTTGAGATTGTAAATTTCACTCATAAATTTTGAATTTAATAATAAGTGTTGTCTTTTTTTTTCACCAGTATATGTAATTTTGTTAAGGTAGAAATATAGAGTGGTAATTGATCTATTTTCCTTGGTTATGTTGAAGTGACTTAGAACCATGGAAATACTTTAAAATGTTAAAGTTGTTGATGGAGTGATGCCCTTTAATTAATCTAATTCCATATAGGATTACCTCACACCTGTTTTAATGAACTTAGTCTGGTCTCTTGCATGATTAATAAGTTTTCCTTTTTTAGGGATAACTGTTGCCTGTAGAGTAAACAGTCGTATTTTATCTGTGATGAAGATACAATTGTTTACGTGCTGTGAGGTAACAAATTTTCATTGGTAAGTGCAATGCCCAGATATCTGGAAGCTTCGTCACATTATATATAATCTTTATACGATTACTAATTCAAGCAGTGTTTGCAGCTCGTGTTATAATTCGCTAAAATAGTTTAGCAAACAGTCGTTATTTCAGTGCCCAATGTCAAACTATTCATTGATAAAAACACATTAAAGATAAGAGACTAACACTTTTAAAACTGCCATAGAAAAGGGAAAGCCATGAAACTCATTGAAAATCTTCAAATTTACTCCTCATAAAACAGGTGTTTCTTTTGTGAAAATGATTCCCAAACAAAATTATGCAGTTATGTAGATGGTCAATTGGACGGGGGCTGAAGTTTTTGATACATAGATAGTAAAGGACTAATACTCTTAGGCAAATGTAGCAACTCAAAGTACACTAAAAACTTCCTGATGACAAGCTTTCAACTGATCTCTTAAAAAAAAATTTACATAGCGACAGAAATCTAAATTGAAAAAGTTGTGATGCAAATATAGAAGTGTAGGGACGCTGTTTGTAGGCATTGGAGTTGTTTGTACGAATTGGGGCGGGGGGGGGGGGGGGGGGGGGGGTGGGGGGGGGGGGGGGGGGGGGGGGGGGGGGGGGGGGGGGGGGGGGGGTGGGGGGGGGGGGGGGGGGGGGGGGGGGGGGGGGGGGGGGGGGGGGGGGGGGGGGGGGGGGGGGGGGGGGGGGGGGGGGGGGGGGGGGGGGGGGGGGAGGGGGGGGGGGGGGGGGGGGGGGGGGGGGGGGGGGGGGGGGGGGGGGGGGGGGGGGGGGGGGGGGGGGGGGGGGGGGGGGGGGGGGGGGGGGGGGGGGGGGTAAAATTGAAGGAGGTCTTTTTCAATATGGCTGACGATTTTAGACGCGTATTCAGTTCTTCGTGATATCCATATCTATATAATATACGTCTATCTATCTACATACTCCAACCTCATTATGACATTTATTCGTCCTAAATAAAACCGTGAATGAGTCTGCCTTTAAAACAAATTATTTGGGGTTTCTTTCCTTAATTCAAAAATTCTCGAGAACCGGGACTGGTGAACAACAAGGATCTTCTAACTTTAGCTTCCAATTTACATAGAAACAAACTTGTTATTTCAAACGAAACCTGTGTTTTTGTTTACCGAGAAAAGGTTACATGATTACATGCAACGGAAGTCTTGTCTTTGGGAACGACCATTTAATGGCAATTGTAAACAGCTTTGCCAAATGACCTTCAAACAAACATGTTTTGCACTATATATTCCAGCTAGACCTAGAATCTAAACTGTTCTTTATGACCCATATATAATCAAACACTAAGTATCATGGAAGGTTATTGATATCTTTTTATTCTCTTTAAACCAATTTTCCGTCATATTTTCATAGTGCGCAGAAAGTTCCTTGAAGTTCGTGCGTGAATATTGTAGGTTCGCTAGTTATTCCAAGATAATCTTTTAAACATTTTTCTGCTGTGCTTTCCTATAACAGACAGAATGGGTCTCACTGTGCTCCCTCTTATCCTTTGGGATCTTTGGATGTAGTCCGACTGGAAATATAACTGAATTAAATAGAATTAGCAGGACAGGTGCCAAAAAACTTTGTGTTTTATCTAACATATTAACTTTAGGCAAGCCGTAACAAAATAGATGGGTGACTATTACTACGTAAATGTACTTGAAACTTATTCTAAATCACAAAATATTTTCAAAGGTAGATATAGTCAGCTTAGGACGTCATCTATACGTAATACTGAAGTAACATAGTCTATTTAGATAGATATTTAGGTCCCTCTCTTTTGTGTCAGAAAAGTAGAGTTATACGACGCTGCGTGGCATATTTTGCATTACTAGTCTTCACGATATTCAAATACTTAAATTTCTTTTATTTTAAGATTTCTGTATCAACTACCCTTGAATAAAAATTTCTTATGACATATGTAACGCAAGGAACGCAATTCACGACTATAACTATCTAAATTAAGAACACAATTATCACCACTATAGAAATTATGTGAAACATTTGAGCTTCCACGATTCCACTCCATATCGACATAAGGACGTTTCACAGGTAAAGAAAGATATAGTGATCCGTGGTTGGTTTAAGTGAAGAGTATTATGCTTAGATTATAAGTAAAGGGTAAAGACTTTTGTCCGTTTGGAAACTGGTACCTAATTATAGTACCAAACATTTCACATAATGCGATTTTTTAGAAGCAATGATACGTCTAATTTTACATCCATAGAATTTATTGTAGATATAGCATAAAAACAATGTTGCAATCAAGTGTTCCTTCTCATAACTGTAAAGTGATCTAAAGATAGAACATTACATTTCAGATTAGTACCTATTTTTTAATCATTAAGTGCGTGAAGATGTTTCACTCTATTTCATTCATTTATTTTGTTAATTTTGCTGTTAACATTTGATATATTCACATGAAAACCTATTACTACTGAGTATGTATACGTATGTATATATTATTATTTATATATGTAATATATATATACACATATATACGTATATATAATATTATATGTGATATATTATATATATATAATAATATTATATATATTATATCCTATATATATATATATATGTATATATTATATATATACATATATATATATATATGTATATATAATATATACTATATATATCATATATATATAATATATATATATATATATATATAGATATATATATATATACATACATATATATATATATATATATATATATATATATATATATATACATAATATATATACATATATATATATATATATATATATATATATATATATATATATATATATATATATATATATATATATACATATATATATATGTATATATATATACTATATATATATATATATATATATTATATATATATATATATATATATATGTATATATACATATATAATATATATATTATATATATAGATATATATATATATATATATATATATTATATATATATTTGTGTGTGCGTACAGCCATATATGGGTTGTATATACCAGACTTCTTGAATGTGCTACATGGGATCTCCAGAATAGAGTGACTGTCAACAACAAAAATAACTTTGCTCATTTTCTTCAGTGTCTTCCGAGACCACCAGAAATTGAATTATGGTGAAGTCACCCTTTTGATGAATTGTCTGCCTAGGCTTGTTTTTTTTTCATCTGTCCACCCGCCTGTGGTCCCCTTGCCTGGTAACACTGCGTCCCTGGCTTTAAATAGCTACGCTATGTGTAAGTTTTAGGTAAATAAAAGGATATCTGGGTGTACATTTGCAACTGAAAAGTGTTTTAATAATTTACTGTAAGCGAATTACACCGTTAATATTCGAAATAAGATGATTTTATTATTGATAAATGTAAGCTGCCTTTTCGGGGTGGCGAAGGGAACAGCCAGAAGCAGTGGCGGGAAAAATGCTTCTCTCGCTGTTCACTGGGTAATGCAAAATGTCAACTTTATTGGACTACACCTACTCTGCTACTAAGCTACGTGTTACTTCATTACACGTATGTATATCAGTATATACTTTTAATTTTTATAAAGTGCGTTTTAGCCAGATGCGATATGACGCAACTTGGTTTAGCATCTGTTAAATGGAATTTGCGTCTGGCTGTTCCATTCGCCACCCCGAAAAGGCAGCTGACATTCAATTATAATAACAATATCCTATTTCGAATATTAACGGTGTAATTCGCATACAGTAAATTATAAAAAAGCTTTTCAGTTGCAAATGTAGACACCCAGATATCCTTATATTTACCTAAAACTTACACATAGCGTAGCTATTTAAAGCCCGGGACGCAGTGTTACCAGGCAAGGGGACCACAGGCGGGTGGACAGATGGAAAATAACAGGTTATAGTCTATCTCTGTCTGTCCTGCCTCCCCTACCTATTGTATCTTTTAATTGACAAAACTTCAATTTCCATTAAGAGCAGTGCGTGTGATCCAAGGAATATAGAACTGATATATGAAATAATAAGATCCTTCAACTGTGCAGATGTCTTGGATTTTTTTTTCCGAAAGTCGTACAATCATCATCTAGAATCGTTAACATTTACGCAGTCAAATTTTGATTTGTATCTACAGGGACATTTGCAAAAAATAATATCTAAGATGGCTAGTGCAAATTAAGGTCAAGTGAGACTAAATACAAATTGTTTTCATTAGTGATGACTGGTGGTCTCTTTGCAGATAAATTAGTAGATCATAAAATTAGAACTTGTACCTTCTATGCTACATGAGTACATCTACTGAAACCTGTCCTGATGGCACTTTTCAAGTAAACATTTGCTGACACAGGAACCAAAGGATTTGGCTGCAAGGGTAGTCTGCCAGAGTCCTGTTGAACTGTAGGTTTGAGCAAGGCAGAGTGCTGTTGGCGTCAATCCACCAGGAGTCTTTCAGCCAATAGTCGCCTCTCTTTCCAAACCACAGTCTGAAGCCAGTTTCTGCAAAGCAAAGAGCAGAAGCTAATTTTAGTATGACCAGGCGACTATTGCCATTTTGCTTTCTAAAGTGATCGACTCGTGAAATTGATTCTGTCAAGCCAAGCACCGGAGGGGCAATCAGGCGCTGAAAACTGTGGATAAAGAGAGTTGGAGTAGTTTGACGGCAAGCTGTAGAAATTCAGAAAACAAAGGAGATGAAGTACAAGATTTTGAAGCTCAAAAGGGAGAAACTCCCTCAGCTGGCCTATGAAGTAACAATCAGAGGTATTGGACAGCACAGCGTGCTTGAAGAAGAGAAGCTGGAATAGACGACATGTGAGGTGCACTGAGGTCACTACCCTTCAAAATGATCAAGTGCTACTGGAGCAGGAAAATAAAACTGAGAGGAGCACATATTATTATCTCTTAAGATGCCTTACCCGGTGCAGTAGGGAGAATTCTCTTGAGCTCACTCCATATTGCGTTGTATACAGGTTGAGGGGACTCATAAACATTGAAGAGTTCGGAGTCAGCAGCGTGGCAAAAGTCTCTGGCTTTGCTCCAGCTGAGAGCAGTACTACCTATCAAGATACAACCAACCCCATTCACCTGTTTGAAGCCACTGGTTTGGTTGCAGAGGTTACCTGAAAAAGCGGTCTTTTTAAACAAATTTACTTGTAGATTAGCCCTACGTGTAAATCAAGATTTTTTGGGAGGTTATAGCTTTAAAATCAAATAAGCAAGGAGAATTTAAGGGCAATTATGTAGTTCGTCATTGGATTCAAAATAAATTATATATATATATATATATATGATATATATATATATATATATATATATATATATATATATATATATAACTGAATCACGAAAGTTTGGAATGTGATAAATCATAAATAAAGGTATAAGCCACGAAGGAAAGATAAACAACGGAATTTCTGCAAGATCTTTCGCCTCAAAGTCCTTTACTTAGCAGACAAACTGACTTACATGAGAAATTGAGAGTACAGGAAAGGTCGTATAAGTGGCAGATAGGGATTATAAGGAGATCAGTATGTAGAATCCAACACACCTGGAGGATAAGTAACCTTTCCAAACAAGCATAATCATGGGTACATTATAAGAACAGAGAGATTAAGTCCAACTGCTCAGACACAGGAACAAGACAATTAAAGGATTATACAGGGTAACAGCTGACCATATTTAGATCTTTGGTAAACAAAACCTTATTCACAAAACATATTAAACATACATATACAAAGAAAATATCTCTAAGGCAACTAATTTGTATTTAAGTCTGTAATTATATCTTTGAGGTGCACTGAGGGCACTACCCTTTAAAATGAAATCTTTTAGAATCTGCCATAATACAACTTACTTCCCACTGTAATTTTAATATTAGTCATGGCCTGTTTCATTTAGACCCTTGTATTTGTAACATGTTTAAGAATGACCTCAAAGATATAATTACAGACTTAAATACAAATTAGTTGCCTTAGAGATATTTTCTTTTTTTCTTTGTATATGTATGTTTAATATGTTTTGTGAATAAGGTTTTGTTTACCAAAGATCTAAATATGGTCAGCTGTTACCCTGTATAATCCTTTAATTGTCTTGTTCCTGTGTCTGAGCAGTTGGACTTAATCTCTCTGTTCTTATAATGTACCCATGATTATGCTTGTTTGGAAAGGTTACTTATCCTCCAGGTGTGTTGGATTCTACGTACTGATCTTCTTATTTAATCCCTATCTGCCACTTATACGACCTTTCCTGTACTCTCAATTTCGCATGTAAGTCAGTTTGTCTGCTACGTAAAGGACATTGAGCCTATAGATCTTGCAGAAACTCCGTTGTTTGTCTTTCCTTCGTGACTTATACCTTTATATCTTTATATATATATAATATATATTACTCTTAGGGTTATAATTAATGATATATTGCCAATATGTTCGCTGTGACCTATTGGAATGCTGAAGCAACGACCCGAGAAAAGCTGATGAATGGTTTCTGTGGGGTGGCGTGAGATAAAACTGCATAGTTAGACAAGTCAATGCACGACAGTTCATGAGTCTTTTCAAAGTGCCTTTGGGAAACTGGTTGCAGCCAGTAATGTGAGGCGTTGTCGAAATGTGCATTCGTATGTGCGTGTGCGCCTCTTCCTTTTAAAATGTATCATACTCAAGTCTATGGTGGATTTGGCATAGAGGCATCTTTGGAAGAAAGGCAGGATGCCGGGGAAGCTCTCCGAAAGTGTATTTGAGATTTGTGTGTGAAATATTCCGGCTGCTTGGGTGAGTCTTATACTGTTTTAGCCAAAGAGTGGCTTGTTGTCTGTTTAACATTAATGAGAATGTCCAATCTTTAATCTTTGTTGTTAAACTTATGTGTGTACTTATGAGTGTTTCTCATGTCTTTGAAACAGACGGTTCTAGCGGAACTATGTGGGGACCGAGGGAGTCCCGATGGGGGAATAGACATTTGGTGTGACTAATTACATTTCAGACATTTTGATAGTGGGGTAACTTGAGTTAAGTTAGTCTGTGAGACCTAATTGATTTACTGTCTTTTCGTTGTTAAATAAATGTATTTTTTATAATGTAACTCTCTCATTTTGATTACCTGAATTAATGGAGAGAGAGAGAGAGCGGTCGCTTGGCAGAGAGAGAGAGAGAGAGAGAGAAGAGAGAGAGAAAGAAAAGTCGCGAGCCACTGGTTGCTTAGAGAGAGAGAGATTTGTGTGTTGGTTTACCTGACGCTCGAGTTACACGTTTACCAAATAAAAACGAGGTTCATATCCTTGTTACATATAATATATATATATAATATATATATATATATATATATATATATATATATATATAAATCTACACACACATATATATATATATATATATATATATATATATATATATATATATATATATATATATATGTCTGTATGTATGTATATACAGAGAGAGAGAGAGAGAGAGAGAGAGAGAGAGAGAGAGAGAGAGAGATTGATCTACAAATGTCATTTGAAATCCAGTTCGTTCTACTTAAAAAATGATGCCGAATAGGAGATGTAACTAATTAGTGATAGTCACGTGTGGGGTACCGAACCATTGGGTGGTAGAGTACTCTTCACTCAAGTCACTGATTGTCCACTTCACTTCACTTCCACTCCCAGGAGGCTTTCAGCCTGTCTGTTGGTGGGGTTAGTCGTCTTCTTCAATCTCTTCTGTTTTCAAATATTCCATCTCTTCTAAGCTCTTCCATTGTTGCCATGTTATGCTTTGCCAGGACCTCCTCCTCCTCCTCCTCCTCCTCCTCCACTCCATCCTTCCATCGCTAACGAGGTCGACCTCTCGATCTCCCTCCTTCAGGTAACCAGTTCCATGTCTTCTTTTCAATTCATTTTCTCCTTCATTCTATTGTCCCCCTCCATTCTCATCAGATGATACCGTTGTCCCCTCTCAATCTTTTTCATCACAGGTGCCACTCCTGCAATTCTCCTAACATTCTCATTTCTCATTCTATCTCTTCGTGTTTTGTTTACTATTGTTCTCAGGATTTACCTCTTTGTCATTGTCACTCTCCGATCTGTACGTCATTATTGGTGTTAACAGTCCCTCGAATATAGCTTTCTTTACTTCTCTCGGAAACATATGCATCTCTCATCATTGGATAAAGAGCTCCAGAGCATCTTTTATATTTCTCTATTCCTTCAGTGATTTACACTCTGTTCTTATTTGTAAACACACATCCCAGATATTTGAATGAGTGGGTGTCTTTTATCACTGTATTTCTTATCATGATGTTTGATAGGGCTTGAGGTTGTCTGCTGGCTGTTAATATTTCTGTTTTCCCTATATTCATTCTTAGTCCGCTTCTGTTAAAACGATCATTTAAGCATACCAGTGCCTTCTTATCTTTCCTCTTGGGTCATATGTCCAAAAAGCGATATAATCTGCAAAAGCATAATGTCTCCTGTAATGATAATTCTTTTTTAAAGTCCATTATAGTTTTGTCAATGTAAGCGATGAACAAGAGTGGAGAAAGCACACTTCCTTGTTTAACACCCGTTGTTACACTAAACCATTTATCATTTTTGTATCCGGTCCTTACATTATTCACGCCTGGTTCGCATGTGCTCTTTATTGCAGCCCCCAGCCTACCATCCGGTCCATACACCTCTCCCAAACATCTCCATAATTTATTTCTAGGTTTTGATTCAAGTGCTTTTTTCTAGGTCAATAAAAGCTATACACTGATCTATAATATTCCCACGATTTTTCAATGACAAGTCTCAGGGTGTATATGAGATCTGAAGTACTTCCATCCTTCTGTATCCATGTTGTTCTTCACCCAACTGAGGTTCAATGATACGACGTGCTCTCTTTTCTAAAATTCTCTAGTAAAGTTTTGTCAAATTTATCTACATGGCATATGAGTGTTATACTTCTATAGTTTTCACACCTGAATCACCTTTCTCTTTCTAAAGTGGCACAGAAATGTCTTCCCCAACCTTCTGTAGCTTTAGTCTCTAGCCAGAGTGATAGAATTAAGTCATACAGTATCTGCTTTGCCAGGTCTCCTTCCTCTTTAAACTACTCAATTAGCATATTATCATACCCAGGGCTTTTTCCGTTTTTATCTCTCTAAAGCATTATGAAACTTGATATGTAATCATATTTTCCCCATTTCTCGATCAAACTGAAAGATACATTCTTCCTCATTTCTCTCTTTCGTTGTTAAGTTCAGTAAATTGCAGAAATAGCTGGTCCATTTTTCGTGAAGTTCTTGAGCAATTCCAGTGATGTTTCCATATTTGTCTTTTATATTATATTGTTTTGTTTTATCATTCCTGTGCGATTTTGGAACTGCGAATATTTTTTTCTGGTTATTTTTCAAATCCTCCATTCATTCACTTCCTGGTTCGATCCATGCACATTTACCAGTGATCTTCTATTAATTTCTTCAGTTTGATTTCTAGAGGATACAAACTCTTCTCTAGTCTGCTGGTTTCTTTGTTTCATACATTTCCTGTTTCTTATTTTTCATTTTCACTGCTTCGTCCACCAAACTGCTCGCCTTTTCTTAGTTCCTGCCAATTCTTCCTCTTCTACTTCCAAGGGGCTTCCTTTTAGAGTTTCCCATTCTCGTTGCTCCAACTGCTGCAGTT
The DNA here is from genome assembly GCF_015104395.2 of Macrobrachium nipponense. Classification (NCBI taxonomy): domain Eukaryota; kingdom Metazoa; phylum Arthropoda; class Malacostraca; order Decapoda; family Palaemonidae; genus Macrobrachium; species Macrobrachium nipponense. The sequence continues at coordinate 63,646,970 of NC_061094.1, forward strand.
TCTCAGTAAACTTGCTTTGGAACCTCATCTTAATATCTGGATCTTTTAGGATTTCTGTTTTTCTCTGTTTTCTGAGTTCCTACCAAAGGAATGTCAAGGGAAACCCCTGGCAACACTTTTACATTTTGTTCGAGACTTTAATCTGATGTGACCACATAGTCAATTTCTGATGTCTGATAAAACTGCCCTGTTGTTTGATTCCATCGATATCTTGTATATCTTTGCGAATCCTGGTGTTTGAAGAAGCCATTCATGATTGTTAAATTAGTTCTCATGCAGAAACCTATTAGGTTTTCGCCTTCATTATTTCTGATTCTTCTCCGAAGGGACCTATTACATTTTCGATTCCTCTTCTGTCACAACCGAGTATTAAATTAACGCCCTCTGTTTGTTCCTCCAGATGTGAATCCAAAATCTGCATGCAGCTACCTTTCTCTTCTTGTGTGTAGCCTTGTTGTGGGGCATACCAAGGTATATATAGAATAAGGGAGAGGCAGCTATAACGCTGAATGTACATTATAGTTTGTAATTTTTTATCCTAATTGTGCAAATCAGAAGTCTTTTAGTCACTAACCGCATTTTTGGTATACAAGGGGCAAGTCTGGGGGCTACAATCATATCAACACCGTGTTTTCTAATTCCAGCATCTACTCCACAATACATCAGTACGCATCCGTCTCCCAATATCTTGACTACCTCTTTTACCCCCATGCCTGGCTGGTTTTAGCCATTCCTAATAAATCGAGTTTTCTCCCTTTCATCATATCTAGTATTTCGTCTCCTTTATTGTTATAAGTGCCGACATTCAAGGTACCGCATCTGAAAGTAACATTCAATTTGTCCCAGTCGTATTTTCTGAGACGTTTTCAGTTTCGTCGCCTATTTTGACGTCTGACAACTGAGCCTTGAGTTTCTCGAGCAGTAAAGCTTCAGTTAGAGGCTTGCTAGGCCTGTCCTAAACCTATTACTGTAAGTCAGAGCCGTATATATGATTCAGTCATTTGGTCCGTTCTTTTTTATATATCCGGAGCAGCCCTACGAGAGTTTATTTCTTAGGGGCTCCCATAGCCCCAGCCAGGGGATGCGTCTGGTAGGAGTTTTCTCTCCCCCAGACACTGATTGTTATCAATGATAATTCCCCTTCGGTATGGAGGAGTTATGGAGTTCCATTTGACAACGTCTGTGTCTGTGTGTGTGTGTGTGTGAGAGAGAGAGAGAGAGAGAGAGAGAGAGAGGGGGTGTAATTGCTGTATGGATAGTTAATGACTGAATTGGTTGTCGGTAGGTTCTGGCTGGGTTGTCTGCTGGTGCTGTTGATTGTTAGAGTTCTGTGTTTTAGGTGTTTTTGAGTCAGTTTTTAGTCTTTGGTGAGAGCTGGTGATAGTAGTGTCGGCAGCAGTCTTGAAGGAATTGAAAGTCAGTTGAGTTGTGTTATTGATTTGTTGTTTGCTTGTTGTTGAGTTAATGTTTTTTGCTTTAGAGTTGTTTTGCCTGTGCTGTTGTCTTTGTTGTTATTCTTTGGTGTTGTTAGTGGGTGTGGATGTTGCCTTTTGTGATGTGTTTTTGTTGTTGGTTGTGTTGTTGTGCAGTGGCCTTGGGTTGTGATTTTTTGTGTTGTTGTTGTTGTTGGTATGATTTCTTGAGGTTGTTAGTGGGTGTTTGTGTTGCCTTTTTGTGTTGTTGGTAATTGTTTGTGCATTGGTCTTTGTTGAGTTGCTTAGTTTTTGTTGTATGTGAGGTTGTGGTTGTGTTCCTTGTTGTTGTTGTTGTTGTGGTCCTTGGTCGTTGTGTTATTGGGTTGTGGGTTGTGTTTTTTTGAGTTGTTGTTGGTATCTCTTGTGACCTCGACCAGTGGACAGCACAGGAAGGAGAGCCCCGGAGTATCTGGAGGGTTGATAAGTACGTGTGTCTTGTGTTGTTTTTGGTTTTTGTTTTTGTTTGTTTTGTTTTTGTTTTTGTTTTTGTTTTTGTTTTTGTTTTTGTTTTGTTTTTGTATAGGTGTAGGTCAATTGTCCTGCTGTATTTGTTGTGTCAAGAAGAAAGTGTGACTGAGGGTGGATTTTTGCAGGTGGATCGTTTAGGTTAATGTGGGGAGGATTTTGGCAGCTTGTTTTTCAGCTTGTGATCCCGCCACATTATTTTTTGGCGCCCGAACAGGGACTGTTGGTGCGGCAGCTGCAGGGCAATTGGGTAGTGAGTTGTGTGATTGGTGCATAAGCGAGGATGGAAGGGTTGAAGGAGATAGAGAGGCTGAAGGAGGAGTTACGGTTGGCGAGGGAAGGTTGGAAGTGGAGAATGAGAGGTTAAGGGTAGAGTGTGATGAACTGAAGAATGAGTTAGAGGAAATGAGAGGAATGCCAAGGAGTGCAAAAGTGGAAATGAAAGAAGAGGTGAAAGGAGCGGAAGAGAGAATGGTTGAGAAAATGGACGAAAAATTTGGGGTGATGATGAATGCAGTGCAAGAGATGATGCAGGAAATGATGAAGGGATTCGTGGGAGAGGGAGCTGTAGGAGGTAGGCTTACTGGGTCTTGTGACGGGCCAGGAGTGGTAAAGGAAGCGAAAGAGCGAGTGGATGAGTGTACGAGTGAAGAAGGTGATTCGGTTGTGATAGGTAAGGGAAAGAAGGGGAAGACACAGGATAAGGATAAACCTGAAGACAAGAATAAGAAAGTGGCTGAGGAAAAGAAGACTAAGGGAAAGAAGGTTAGTAAGGGTGACGGACAGGATGAGATTAGGACAGAATACATTGGGGAAAGGGCTGAGAGTGATTTGGATAGAGGTGAGTGGAAACAGGTAAGTAGAAAGAAGAAGGGTAAGAAGAGCGTAGTCAGGGGTATGGACATGAGTATGGAAGTGGATTCGCTATATTCGGATGAGGGAAAGAGGGGTCAGAATGGAAGTAGCGAAAGTGAGAGTGAGAGTGAGCGGGAAGTACGAAAGGCTGTGTATATGAGAGAGGTATCCCGATGTGCACAATACGAGGAATATGGTAGTAGGGACATAGGGGACTTTTTTGAGGAATATGAAAGGTATTGTGAGGCAAAGTATGGGGATAACAAGAGAGTCTGGGCAAGAGAGTTAGGTAGCTTTTTGAGTATGTATGGGGTGATGATGAGTGTAGGAAATGTGCCGTATGAGAGTGTAAAAGCTAGGATTGTAGAACAGGCAAAGAGGATAAAGAGTAGTGTTAGATATAGAAGAAAGCAAGATTTTGAGGAGGCTAGAATGAATGTTGTTGGTGAGTCGTTGTAGATGTATGTCTGTAGGTTAGAAACATTAGCCAGGAAAAAGTTTGGAGACGAAAGGATCAATGAGTGTAAGGAGTTAGTGCGAAAGTTGTTGGCAACTGTACCAGAGAGTGTATATGAGTTTATAAATCTGAAACGTAAGGAGAAAATGCAATGGACGAATGAAAGGTTAACATGGAATGACATTTTAGAAATAGTAGAGGAATACGAGTTAGATAGGTGTATGAAAGAGAGTAGAAGTGTTAGTGTTAGGACTGAAGTAGCTGAGGTTATACCAGAATTTAAAAGCTATAGGGAGGCAGTTTTGGAAGGGCCGAGGCGAATGGCAGAGCGACTGGTAGATAAGAGCGTTAGGGCAAGTAATGTGAGTGTAGTTAGCCCTAAAAGAGATAGGAGTGCGAGTGTTGGAAGAGTAGGGTCAGTTAGTCGTGAGCGAGATCAGTGTTATAGATGTGGTAAGCCAGGACACAGGAAGAATGAATGTCAGTGGGCGTTAGGAGCATGGTTTGGGTGTGGTCAAACAGGGCATTTGGTGAGTGAGTGTAAGAAAGATAGTGATATTAAATGTTATAGGTGTGGACAGGCAGGGCACATAGCTAGTGGATGTTGGGGTACCTGTATGAACATAGTTTGCGGCAACTGTGGGAAGAACGGCCATTATGCTAGGATGTGTAAAGAACAGCTTGCGAAGTGTGTTGAATGTGGAATGGAAGGTCACGTGGCGAGTGTGTTTAGGGGAAAGAGGATGAGTCAGGTTGGGAATTCGGGAAACTAGGTGGTAAGGGGATTCAGTTGGGTGGGTCCTCTAGTAAGCAACAGTATGTTTGGGAGAATGCGATGAGTGAGTGGTTGAGGGTGAATAAATGTGAGCCGAGTGTCAGTGAGCAAATGGGTCTGGAAGATCGGCAGTTGGTGTTGGTTGAGTATGGAAGGAAGAGGAAGAAGGTAAGGAAAGGGAATGAAAGGGAGAAACGTGAACTGCATGATAGAGGGGTTAGTGTTAGGGTAAAAATTGTGGATAAGGCGTGTAATACAGATGACTTTGAGGGGAGGAATAATACATATAGCGTGTGTGGGTTTGAATTGTCAGGGTTTAGTGAAGTTTCACCAGGAAGGGAATCAGGTAGTAAGGATGTAATTGGTAGTATGAATGAGTCTCTTCAGGAGTTTGGCAGGAGTGTAAATGAGGTAAGTGATTTGGTGGCAGAGTTACGAAAGATGTTCGGACAAGAGTTAGAAGGGGTAGATGAGATTAGTGAATGGGATTTGGGGGGATGGTAGTGAGGGAGATAGTAATGGTAGTCTGAATGGAAGTGATCTGGGAGAGGTTGATGGCGGTGTAACTGAGAGTGTGTATGAGGGCCCTCAAACGAGATCCAGTGGACCTGCATCTGAGCATCCGTGGGTGTTGCGGAAGGCTATTTAGTGTGGTTGTTGTAAGTGAAAGGAGACGTTGTCAAATGTAACAGGGGATGAAATATGGAGGAGTTGTGGAGTTCCATTTGACAACGTCTGTGTTGGTAATTGTTTGTGCATTGGTCTTTGTTGAGTTGCTTAGTTTTTGTTGTATGTGAGGTTGTGGTTGTGTTCCTTGTTGTTGTTGTTGTTGTGGTCCTTGGTCGTTGTGTTATTGGGTTGTGGGTTGTGGTTTTTTGAGTTGTTGTTGGTATCTCTTGTGACCTCGACCAGTGGACAGCACAGGAAGGAGAG